>NC_079156.1:97513624-97832734 GCF_947563725.1 Argiope bruennichi | reverse complement strand
TTATTAAGTCTCAAATTTGTTTAACTTGCAATTTGTTGATATTTGCAGAAGTGTAGGTATTTTTGAGCATACATACGTTTTTATTTTAATCACGTTTTCCCAAAATAATTGAATTTATGTCTGTAAAGGTGTATTAGAATATATCCTCCCTCTAGTCCTTCCTTTTTTTCCTGCCCATTAACTTGTAACTTTATAAAAGAATTTTAAACAGATTTTTGGAATTTATTTCTGGATTAAATATAATAAAAATTTAAATAAATTTTATTTTTTAATACAATTATTTGAGCGGTTCAACTTCAAACGATACTATTTTGGCTTTATTTTCTTTTTTTATTAGTTGTCTGTTTTCATATTTTAATTTGATTTGTTTCAGATTTGTAAAGTTAAAATTTCATGATCAATAGCTTCATATATTCCATATTTTCAGAAGTGTAGTTATTTTTGACCATACATATGTTTTTATTTTAATCAGGTTTTCCCAAAATAATTGAATTTATGTCTGTAAAGGTGTATTAGAATATATCCTCCCTCTAGTCCTTCCTTTTTTTCTGCCCATTAACTTGTAACTTTATAAAAGAATTTTAAACAGATTTATGGAATTTATTTCTGGATTAAATATAATAAAAATTTAAATAAATTTTATCTTTGAATGCAGTTATTTGAGTGGTTCAACTTCAAACGATACTATTTTTACTTATATCGTTTCAAAAAATAATGTGATAGTTTACTTTATTTATTTAAAAAAATCCTTTTAAATTTGGGTTCCATTTTCATTTTTTATTAGTTGTCTATTTTCTATTTTAATTTGATTTGTTTCCGGTTTGTAAAGTTAGAATTTCATGATAGATAATTCGCTAGCTTTTATTGTATTGAAGCTTTGAAATTAAGTACTCTTTTCAATGACGTCATTGTATTATTTTAAAAACGTCATTGTAAGCTAATAAACTAAATGAATCAAATCTTTATTCCATATGTGTTGCGCTATTTAGCAGTATTTTAAGACAAAAAAAAAAAAAAAAAAAACTGACTTTATAATTCTATACTATTTACAATAATGAATTACAAATTATAGACTTTTAAAGTCTTAATTTTTAACTTCGTGAGTGGTTTTTCCAAAACATTCTCTTATATTCACTAATAAATTTAGTATATTTAAATATAGTATAAGCATATTAAATATAATATAATACGTATAGTATAAGTATATTAAATAAAGTATATTTTTAAAGGCAGGACGAACAATAGTTACGAAAGGACCAATTCGCTTGCTATCTTTGAGTATTTTTTTAGCAATTAATCAAAAGGATGCAGTTGACACACCAGCGGAAGTAGTCTTCCTGATTTTTTTTTTTTTTTTTTTTGCATATTCTTCGATAAAGATCATATCCTTATTTTCTCATCATAAAAATATGGATATTGGATAAAGTTGCAAAATCTTTGAATGGCAAAGGCAAAGTATAGTTACGAAATTTCAATCATTGCTGTGAATCTTGCATTTTTACTAAAACTTAGATACGATTATTATTTTGAGCTCCTTTATTCAGACCGAATTTTGACACGAAACTAAAATTATAATCCCAAGAACAAACACCGAATTTCATTTATTTAAGTCATTGCGTTATTGCATTTACATGCACATTGCGTTATTGCATTTACATGCACATTGCGTCATTGCATTTACGTGCACATTGCGTTATTGCATTTACATGCACATTGTATTATTGCATTTACATGAAATTGCGTACAGAAAGTAAAGTTATACACAGATTTGATTCTAATTTGTTGGGGATGTACATTTAAAATGCGAAAGCCTCTATATCAAATTTTATTTGTCTAACTCTTTATATTTTGAAGTTATGAAGGCTATTTGAACTTCAATAGCGATACAGACAGCTTTTCTTTTGGCTGGCCTATGGTTGTAGTCATTTCTTTTAAAATTTGATAGCCATCTATAAATTTGGTTTTAAGTCCACATGCGAAATTTTATTCCTCTTGCTGAGAATGTTTTTGAGTTATATTATTAATCGACAGAAAGTCGGGCAGGCAAGCAAAATGTTAAAAATCACGTCCGGGTCACCAATGAGGCGAATTGGTATGAACGAGGATAGAATCTGGGACCTTATGGTTTGCAGTCCAGTAACATGACCATGATACCAAAACGATTGTTCGGGTAGCAGAGCTGTCAACTGGCTTATATGCTATTCACCACAACACGTTTTTTGAATTTAAGAAAGTCAAGAACGTAGAGATTCAGCGAAATTTCGAATTAGAAGTTTATGATGATTATATTAATTTCTCGATAATCCGTATGCAAGAAAGAAAAAAAAATCTGCTTTATAGTAGACTAATAAAAGCTGTTTTTTTTAAAACTATTTTTATCAAATTTGTTGCGGTATAGTTTGACACAAGGGGAGAATCAATATCATATGACATAGTTCAAATCCTATATATCCGTCTTTAGGATTATTTTTGTAAAGATGAAATTTTGTGACTGATATTTTTTCTAACTGTTTGTTGTGTTTTCTTGATTTTGGAAATTTTGTACACTTTACATTTTCTCTATGTCAATGCATAATTTTATCCGATATTATGTCATACATAATATCAGTTAATTTATAAAATTTATTTTTTTTTTGTCTCTACACATATGGCATATCCTGGTAGTACGAGGGCCGCGGTGGCCTGATGGTAAGGTCTCGGCTTTGGATCCGAAGGGTTTCAGGTTCGAGACCCGATTCCACCGAAGAACCGTCGTGTAAGGGGGTCAGTTGCACGTTAAATCCTTCCTGACCAAACCTCCTCCCGCTGGTGTGGAGAGGGGGGTACCAGCTCAGGTGTCGACCGCGGTTCAAAATTACGAGGTCCGTCCCAAAATAGCCCTAGGGTTGCTTCAAACGGGACGTTAATATAACTAAACTAAACTAAATCCTGGTAGTAAGTTGAGAAAAAAAATATTTTTCAAATTCCTATACTATTTATAATAATGAGTGATAAATTAAAGATTAAATAGTAATAAATAATTACAATAATCCATATTACTATCTCAATAAAATTGGATTTTCGTTATTTGTTTATTATTAAAATTTTTCAAGTTGATAATTATAGAAAATAAAATAATTACCATTAGAGAAAATTATGATAATGAAACCAGGAAAATGATCATTTATCAAAGTTTTTGAAAAATATAATGAGTTGAATTAGATTTATATACAGAATAAATATTACTGTTTGTGTTTAATGAAAGGAAAAGTAGTGTGATAATAAAATTTATGATGAAAACGAATATCTGAAAATAAAAGTATTGCTAAAATTTGGAAATAAATAAATAATCTCCACTTTCTCTTTCAATCTCGAATCCTCCTAACTTAAACTAGTTTCTGAAGGCAATAACTCCTTTCGGCGGTGGGAATGCTATTTGAAGGTCATCTGATATACAGGCAGGAACAAAATGTGTCAATAAACTCTTTCTTCTCACAAACTGTTCCAGGTTTCTTTTTAAACGTGGCTTGGTAGAAAAGAACAAAATAATTACCCCATTTTAGCAATAATTACCAATTATTTTCTGCAATTTTCTAACATTGTATGCTATTCTTGAATGACTATTATTAAAACATGCGACTACACTTTTAAAATACCTTGCGAAAAGAATAGATTATTCTTATTTGAATGATGTATGCAAGATGAATTAAATGAAAGTAAAAACATGAGATAAATCTAAAAACACTTGAAATAAAATTATGAAACGTTTTTGGTTTTCTTCTACAATTTTTTTTGTATACCTTTTAGCAAATATGAAGTGAGTCCATGAAATCAACCAATTTAAGTTGAAAAAATTTTGGATTTAGATTAACAGCATCAAGCAAAAAGAAACTAGTGAAAGATTTTAGAAAACATAAGTATTTAAAAAGACCAGATTGGATTAATAAATCAATCAAAAAGTTTAATGTTACAATAAAGGAACTTTCCCATTTCCATTCACACCCATTTCAAACAAATCAAGAGCAATTTTATGTTCAAGGAATAGAAAAGAAACTAAGCGTAGTAGCAAGTTTACTATTAGAGAAAGAGAAGCTCTAATAATAAGAAAAGCTCAGAAGAAAACATACATAAAAAAAAGAGAGGGCAAATAAAATTCTATTTTCTAAAGCCGCTTAGATCATCAAAAAGTAATTATTTAACCATACCAAATCCCTACCTGAAGTGTCAATGTTTAGAGTGCTCTGTTAAAATGAAAAACCAGCAAGTAACTCAAACCGGAATAGATATAATCGCAAAAATAAAAGCATATAAATAGTGGGCTTATCTTTATGTTATAAAATTCGATATTTTTAAGTATTAAAAAGTAACAACATGGAAACAAGGAAATTTTCATGTCAAAATTCTTGATATATTTCTAATAATAAACTTTGTCTCATTGTGCAATGACTGACTATGTTAAAATCACACAACGTATTTCACCAGATTCAATAGTTGACAGATTTCGCCAATTTTTGTTTCACATAGAAGTTTATAACTTCTAGATACTACATTAACGGTATGTTGTTATAATTTTGTGAGATATCGGAAAAATCTTATGATCCTTCGATACGTCAACAATATTCATCTAAAGTTTTCGTTCCTTTTCAAGAGATACTACTTAATTCAACTTTGAAGCAATCGTCCAGCTCAGCAGCTGAACAGATTTCATCAATTTTCGTTGCCAACTATGTAATTTCGCCATTTTAAAATATAATAAGCCATTCAGAGTCCTTTATGATTATTGCGCAATTTTTACTAATATTAACATATCTATACTGATATTAAAATTAGACTTAGTTCATTAAAGATTTGTGATATGAGTAAATAAATATTAATTCTAGCAATCATCTTTTAAAAACTAGCCACTTTAAATGATCATATTAATGGTGCTGATAGAGTCATGTTGACCAATTTTGATGAAATTCATGTTAACAAATTAAGAATGCGCTACTTAATTTACAACTGCATAACAATGATAGAGCATTTTTATTGCTTAGCAGTGCTTTCAAAGTGGTGCAATTAATTTGTGAAATGTCGCCAAATTAAGAAGTTTGTACCTTTGCTTTTCATTATCTCTTGTAAAGGAAGGCAGAGGGTACAGACCATTATTAATGATGTATTTAGAATCACGATTTTTCGTATGAATTAAAAATTGACAAAATCGGAACAGAGGGATTATGCCAAAGGTTTCCTCCACAGAGAATATATAATGATATTTCCCAGGATTCGTTTCAAACTGACAAGTCGTCGTAAATCCGTCGGTACCAAATGTCCTCCCCCTGGTGAGGTGCAAAAGGTTGGAGAGGGAGGTGTTAGTTCAGGTGTCGTCCTCATCGTCTGACAATAGTTCAAAATTGCGAGGTCGGTCAGAAAACAGCCCTACTGTTGCTTTAAGACGGAACGTTAATACATTTATTGCATCATGATAACAAGATAGAGGACCTGAATATCAGGCGTGAGTCGTGGCAGCGAATGTGTTAATAGAGCTGATGTGTTAATTCCGTCTAGATAACATTCATTTTAAAAATAAAAAAAATAGCTAAATCTTGTTTGATGTTTGCATTGAAGAGAGTGATTCATTAGTTTTGCCAATTATTTTAAATATATAGAAAGAATACCCAATAACCAAAAGCACATAGTTTCATTTTATATTATAATTAAACATAATGAGCATAAATACTAATAACAACTTAATAAAAAGATTTATTTGATTGAAAGTTCTTTTTTTAATAAAAATTTAGTTTAAGAATTTTTCTTCTTCAAATGTCTTAAATAAAACATAGCAATTAGTGGCTTTGTCTTTTCACACAATGTGGTTACTGACTTTTGAATTTAATTCTAATGTCCTTTTTTCAAAAATAATTTCATTTCAAAATTTCTTTAACTCTTGCTATTCTTTAAATTATTTTAATTCCAACTGCCTTTCTTTCTTTCTTTTTTTTTGAAACTTTTTTCCCCCAAGAATTTTAATTTCTTTACCTTGAATATAGCCAGAGTTTTCTTTCTCTAGAAAAAGGTATGTCAAAGATCATATTTTATATTGCAAATATATTATATATTTTTTGGAGAAAATTTCGCACCAATAAGTGTTATGAAAATCTCCACATACATCGATGATGCGGATTTATTACAAACGCTTGCATGCCTTTATTAATCCCATGACGATTTATTACAAATTAAACCTTACTTAATTTTCTCTTAAATAAAATAATAATGAAAAAATTTAATTTTAAATTAAAATATCTAATTAAAAATACGTTGATATGCTCACCATCTTTTTAATGATAAATGCTCACCATCTTTTTAATAATAAATGCTCACCATCTTTTTAATGATAAATGCTCACCATCTTTTTAAATTAAAAGGAAAAGAGACAAGACATTCAAATCAAGTAATGGCACTTGACAAATATAGGTATTTTATGTAATTACAGCAATAGTTTTTTCTATGGCATGTGATATGAAGTCATTTCTATTCTTGCATGATTTCCAATAGATTCCAAACTTTTATTATATATGCAATGGTTGATTAAAAAAATACTCTCTCGATGATTATAGCTTTCCAGTTTGTTATAAATGCAGATCCAATGAGATGTAAGAGGATTAGGAGGAGGCAAAAGTTTGGAATTTGTGTGGGGGAAAATTTGGGAAGAAACATGCCCAGTAGCGAACTTACATATTTTGTGGTCCTGTGCAAAGCATATTCAGAACTATCTTTTTTTATGAGAAATCCCTTATGTTTCAAAATGTTCAACTATTGGAATTTTTGCAATAAATTTTTCTTATCTCATTGAATTTTAACCATACAAATGTTTGTTTGTTTTTATTTACTCTAATTCATTACTGTTTGTAGTACATGGTTATATTTAAGTGCACTATTTGTGGCTGCTAATACAGTAATAAGTAAGTCAATGTAATAAAATATAATAACCTGGACAATTAAATCTGACAAAGATTAGACTTTGCAATTAGACTATTAATAATTTTTTTAATGCACCTGTGTATGACACCCTTATTTCTCAAAATAGGCAACAGTCTAGGTCTACCGGTGAACCACATCAGGACGTGTGGGTCCAACTGCCAAAAAGAAAAATACTAATTTCACATTTTTTAAAAGAAAATATTGGATATACGAGGTTTACACATACACATTTTTCCACTGTCGGTGTTTTAGTAAAAATATAAGTAATTATATTTTAGTAAAAAAAAAAAAAATCATTTACATGCCGTACGGATGAAAAGAAAAGTAAAGGCTTAATGTAATGAATATTATGTTAGAGGACAAACAAATGATTAAAAGGAATATTTTCTATGAAAAAAAGTATATTGCTTGGCGTTTCAGGCAAAGTAAACAAAACAAACAAACAAAAAAAACAACGTAAAAGTTTATGTTGGATGTGAATTTCAAAGACGAAGGAAAAATAGAAATAATTGAACCATCAGGATAATTTGGATTGAATGATGCATAGGAATAAATACTATTGCTTAATAACAATTACAGTCGACAATTGTTCACAAGGTTTAAAAAATAAAGCAGAAAAAAGTTGTCCTATCTGAAGTAAGAAGTTAATAATTAAAAGAATAACATAAAAAATATCAATAAAGAAAGAAAAAGACATATAAAAGATATTAATACATAATTTTTCTATCTTGAAACTCAGCGACACACCCGTTCAAGGTTTACAAAAGAGCCTACTATCTCAGCGTTGATCTCAATTTGCCTTTGGAAGGACATTCTCTGCCTATAGTTAGAACCAAATGTCTATCAATATCACACCCACTTTCAAATGATTTTTTTTTTCTAAAACAATGACGTAAGTAAAACAGCAAAATGCATAACCTTAGTCAGTTGTTTGCAAATAAAGGAATTTTACATAATACGAGGAGTATATATACCGGCTCCGCTTCACTTTCAAACCATTAGATTCAGTCTAAGCCAAGTCTTACAATCAACATGTTCGCTAAGGTAAGCAGAATTTTTTTCCGTTTATGACACTTCAAAATGTATCTTTTGTAATACAGTCTGTATTAAACATTTTTAATTGAAGCGTATTTAAAATAAAATGTTATTTATTTTTAATTCATAAAGCTCGTGATTTCTTAATTTTTTTAAAATTAATTTTATAATTTTTCATTATATATTATTTAACTTATATAGTCTCTGAAAAAACTAATAGAAAATTAAGTAAATTAGTTTTACGAGCTACTCAATTTTTGTATTTTTATGTACTTTCATAGGTTTCCATATTCCATTAAATAATTGCAGTGATAAAATTATTGATTGCAAAGAAAGTATTTGTGGTGTGAATAAATATTTTAATATTGTGGTGTGAATAAATATTTTGATTTTATTCTCAAGAATTTATATACGAGAATTAAAACATTTAAATCATAATTCGCTAGGTCGGATTTTTAAAATCATTGGCTTGAAAATTAAACTCAACCGATTATAGACTCAATAATTTCGATATGTAAATCTATTCAGTTATTAATAGAATTTAAATTGATTTATTTTAAAGTGTGATTGATACGAATATTCCTGCTTTCAAGAAACATAAAAATTATAGATGCAAACCAGTACCAAAAATGAAAATATACTAAAAAATTTCAATTACAAAATAAAACAAAAAATGTCACGGTGCAGTGTTCTTTGCTTTTTATTCAGGGTATAAGGAGTAATAATTTATAAAAATTGATGGAAATTAGATTATTGTAATTCTGAGAAATAAATGGAATAGTATCTCAATCGTTCATAAATTGAAATTTAATTCGCTGTAAATATCACTTAACAAAATAATAGCATTAATACTCAATTAGTAAAAAATTGTTTATAGTTTAAAATAATTTTTTATATTCTGAATAACTATCCTTGTTTCTGATTAGTATTATCACATTTTCCAGGTCCTTATCTTCTGCGCTGCCCTCGCAGCTGCTCACGGATCAGCCCTCTTTGCAGCACCCCTCGTCAATACTGGAGTCAGCGTGGAATCCCGACAACAAGATGTAAATATACGAAATTAAAAAATATTTATTATTTCAGCCTTAGAAATATTTTAACTGCAGTATCGTTTAATTTACTTGTCGTAATTTGAGCTTTAATAGTTTGGAGAATATTATTTATATACCGAAATGGAAATATCATTTATATGGAAATTCTAAAGGCAAAGACAACTTCCTGTTTCTGTAATTCACTGTTAAATATTTTAAAATAATTCTTTCAGTTTTTGCATGATTAAAATTCTGATTTTAGAAATATCTAGAGATTGTTTTAAATTTCGATATTTTTGCAAATTATTAAATTCGTAAATGGTCCTAATTTTTTTGAAATACTTGATTTTTAGCTTAATAATATAAAATTTAAAAATCTGAAAACTATGTTTCATTTATTTATATAATATTATGAATATTTTCGTATTTAGTAATACTTTAATTCGTAATTATGTGAAATTTAATAAAGTAAGAAGAAACAAATATATAAATTGGCAATTTTCTATATAAAAAAACCAATTACGAGTGGGAGAAAATATTTTTAGCATTAAACTATCAAAGACGATTTGAACATTTTTGCAACATATATACATAAATTAAATCTAAAAAATAATAAGCTTAGTATGTTATAAATAATACTACACTGATAAAATTCATAAATCAAACACAATCTGTATATGTTACTGCAAGTCTGAATGTTAAGTATAGTCAATGGTTACAATAAATTTTTCAAAAAAGTCTCACAACTAGCCAGTTCTTATAGTCTACAATCTTATTTTGAAAAGTTTAGATTATTTTAGATTTAAAGAAGAATATATATATTCTGCTGAAGAATAAATTTTCAAAGTGGTCAAGAAAAAAAAATGATTTTTTTGTCTCATTTTATTTTATTTTTTCCATTTTTTAAATTAATTTACTTTGTTACTAATTTACTAAATTACTTATTTATTTACTTTATTAATTAATAGCATCTAACGTTAAATTTAAAACTGAAGGTTTAATGCTGTACTATTTTTTTTAGTCTTTGGGCAACTATGCGTACGCCTATGACATCAAGGATGGATTAAGTGGTTCTGTTAACTCCAAGGCTGAAGTAGGAAGAGCAGTTGCTGTCACCGCTCCAGTAGTTGCCGCTCCCTTGGCTTATGCTGCCCCTGCAATCGCCGCTCCTTTGACCTACGCGGCCCATGCAGTTGCCGCTCCAGTAGCTTACGGAGGTGTTCTCGGACATGCTGGTGTACTTGGTCTTCGATACGGAGTCGGTCTCGGACACGGAGCTCCCCTCGGACTGGGCTATGGAGCAGGCATCTTGGCTGCTGGACACGGCAAAGTTCTGCTTTAAAAAGTCGCTGTTAGAAGTAAATGAACTCTGTCTGCCAGGATGAAATTGTAAATGTGTTATTTATTTTGAATTGCTGTAATTTCAATGATATGAAATAAATTGCGTCTTGAATATGAATTATAAGTTTAGTTCTATTTTGTCTTATTTATTTATTTTTATCCTGAAAACATCTTTTCTATTCGACTAATAAAAACTATTTTCTAGCATTATCTGTGTAAAGGAAAACAATTTTTAAAACTATGAAAAAATCCACAAGAAATGGTAATTATGCATTCTTATAAAATTAAGGTTAAACTTATCTAAATGGTCAATTTTGCACAGCTCTCCCTCTCTCAGAGTGTATGTTTGACGTTTTCTTTTACAGTGTATACCCATATTGTTTAAATTATACTAAGAAATAAAGATTACTTGAGAATATGTAATTTTATAATAACCCATATTGTAAAATACATATCTATGAATGACGTTATAGTGGAAACATTGTCGGTTTCTACTAGTATTAAATATTGGAATAAATATGAAAAGTCTTGTTTTTAGCAGTTGAGTTTTTTTAGATCTGATTTTTTGTGTACCATTAAAATTAAAGATAAATAGAAGAAAAAGAAAGAAGAATCCCCAAACTTTGGGGTATTTGATAAAGTTTCATTTTGAGATTTTTCTCATTTAATGCCTTAAGTATAATTTAAAAAAAAAAAACGCTGTAGCTATGAAAATGGATGATTTTTAAGAAACCGAAATGTTAAGAATACCTTTATTAAGAATTATAAAATAATATTGTTTTACTTACCTTCGTCTAACTCAATAAAATATCTCTAATAAATACCTGAAATCGAATTTATAATTTCGAATAAATATAAATTATTTAACAATATAATTAGCTATTCTTTACTTAACTATTGATCATTATGTATATATATATAAAATATAACAACAACAACATAGACAAAATAGACAACAAAATAGAAACGAAAAATAATAGCTTTAAAATTAAGATTCATTTTTTCCCTATCTGTTCAATGCAGCATATACTGCAACATAAGTACTGTTTTTATGAATGAAAAAAATTATTCTATGAAAATTTGTCTACAATTTGTGGTTCCGGATTTCCGAGGAAATGAACAAAGATACGTGAAATTACTTCAATATGCAAGTTTTAGTTCTTAAACTTCATTATAATATTCACACATTGTCTGGTTTGTCAACAAATTACAATAATTTGATGTATATGCATAGCAAAAGATCGTGTAAGTCTAAAAAAATAGCGATTACATTTATATCCGTTGCTTAAGGTAACATATTTCAAAACTAAACTGAAATATTAGTATATCATTTTGAAAATACGAATGGTAAAAGTAAAGAAAATTAAAAAATGTCAACCTTTAATTTTTATGAAAACATTTTAGTTATTAAAACCTCTTTATGTATATTCAAATACTTAGAAAGTTTTGATTTTAATCTTTCTTCTTATCAAATGGTATTTGGAGATAAGACAGAATTCGTGGATCTCAAATGTCTGCATAGATTTTGAGCTCAATTCAAGAAAACATTTTGAGATGCTTTTGATGAAGTTGCTTTTTAGATTTTTAGAACCTAAGCACAGATATAGAATGAAATTCAGTTTCAATAGAAAAAATTATAGTTTGGCGAGCAGTAATTCTCAATGAAGAAGAGCAGTAGAGGATATTAGTGTACGGATAAATTTTCCAGATCGAGAAAATTATGTACTTATTTAAGGCAACAAAAATTCTTAATAAAATAATAAAGTAATAAATGGGTTTCAACATTAACCGCTAGAATATTCCAAATGTTTAAGATTTCTAATTTCTAATTATTTTGTCATATGCGAATTACAGAAAAATTATTGTAATCGATAAAAAATTCTAACTCGCTACTTTCGTTATTCTTCACATATAAGATCTTTCAGAATCTGAAAAAACATTCTTTCTATTATGTTTGTCTGTCTGTCTGGAAACGCGATAACTCAAAACCCTTTAAGAAAGACTGATAATATTTTGTAAATTGACTAACGATCAAATTTATAGATTTCTATTTGATTTTGAACGAAATCCATTCCGATGTAGTCCGTCTATTTCACCTTGCGATTATAAGTGAACTCGATCATTTCAAACCAAGGAGAGATAGTTAGATAAAATTTAGTAAACATTTTCAGTCTAAAACATCAATTGTTATTAAATGTTGAACGAAATCTGTTAATTAGTTGATCGATCGTTTATTTTTTGCATTTTCGCATGTATGTAAAATTAATAAATCATTAAAGGTATGAATAAAATCAATGCAATTCGGTAAGCAAATTTATGATTGCAGCGATAGTTCTGTGCCATATTTTGGTGGCAATCACTCTACAAAATATGGCGTCTAATACGCTCTGTAGTTTAAGTAACAATGTTTGATTTATTTAATCTATTTTTCATAATGAATGTTCGCTAAATTCATATAAGACATTTGCGCATTTACCTAAGGTCTATAATTTTATCCTGATAGACCTGAATTGTACAGTATTAAAAAAGGTTTAGAGGAGATATCTCCCACTAGTTTATTCTTGTATTTAACTTAATCTGACTTTAATACTTGTCGTTGGACGTTCCTGTTACTTCTTCTGTTATCTAGTATCAAGATCAGCATCATAATTTCATCGAAGTGAGGGGGGGATGCATTGTATTCACAGACAAGGATTATAGTTTTAAGAAAACTTTTGAGAATTAATTACAATTTCAACGAACTATCCAGTAAGTATATATGACTTTAAACTCATACTTTGGTGTGTAAGAAGTGATTACTGGTTTTAATATTTAATAACAATATACTGAAAAAGTTAAAATTAGGGTGTTTTTTTGCTACTGTTAAAAAAAAACCCTAAAATATAATTATTTACAAGATTCCCTTCTGTAGAAAATTTTATCAATTTTTTTGACAGCTGAAGATTATTTTGATCTTTAATGATAGTTTTTTGTTGTTAAAAATAGGAGATAGGATCGATAATGATAGAACTAGCTATCTCAATCGCTTCGAAATAAAACATCTAAATACCATTTGGTGAGGAAAAGTTGAAAAATTCCATGCAAAAACTTTATCACTCTTTTGAAGTCACGTGTTTAATGTTGAATGCTGTTATAAGCAAATGAAGAAAATTTGAAAAAAATTAACAATTAATGAAAAACAGTCAATTATTTTTAAAAACATTTAAAGACAAATGGTATTAAAGATATCAGTCAATTTTAATATTTTTTCCTCTTTCAATTTCTCAAAACATAAAAAATTTATACATTATGATGATATGAAAACAATATTTATTTTTTATCCGCTCTAATATTTGTTATGTTTTCAAACAAAAGATAATGTTTGCAAGTATGCTGCAGAACAGTAGTTTCAACATATTGGCATGAATTTGGCATTTTTATGGAATCTGTCGCGTAATCCTTGGTGTTTTTTTATTTATATATTTTATTATTAATCCTTCGACAGGCAGAGAGATATAATGCAAAAAATATGTTTTTTTAACAAGGAGGTCTGAAATTTGGAGATTTGTGAAAATTTTGAGATCGATTATTCTGATAATTACAATTATTTCACTATACTTAGAATACAAGAAAAAAAAATATGACGTATATTTAGATGTAAGCCCAAAATATATAATTTTCATTCTTTAAGAATAATCCAGTAAAAAGTTAATATTATCATGAAAAAGTTTTAATTACTTTATAAGAATTGAAGAAGCAGGGTTTCATTTCATCAAAAACTAAAACATTTAATTACAGGCAATAATTTTTAATAATCAGCCATTAAGAAAATAGTTAGAATATTTCTGTATTTTTAAATCCTGTGAAGCAACAGCTAGGTATCATATAAATCTCATAAAGCTGTAAAACTTGGAAAATTGCTGCTTTTTGCTATGAGATAAGAATTTTTGCGATAAAATATAATTTAAGTTATTTTAAATGGGTTTTTTTGCCATAATTACCGAATCTTTAAATAGTTAAAAGGATTTCAATTTAACTAAAGCATGTTTTCACTAATTTTGTAAAGTTATATAAATTTTTAATTTAAATAACCCATTAAATTTTAATTTCTTTTCATTAATTTTTTTTAAAATATGGTGAAGAATTATTCATTAAAAGAATGCTCGAGAAATGAATGCACTGAAAATTAATTTCAAAGTATATTTTTTTCTTTTATAGAAAACATAGTGACAGAGACATATTTTGAGAAATAAATTCTTAATGTACTCACTGTCTAGGTCTGACAACTCTTTACATAATTACTTTTATAAAAAAATAATAAAATAAAGCTATAAATTTCTATTCATTTGGTCAGTGGAAAACAAAAAAAACAATTCGAAGTCTACTTTTTTTTAACAAAAAAAGCTATAAAAGTCTAATATCTAAAAAAGTCTGAAAGACAGAGGTAAAAATTTGAAATGTGATTACAAGTGGATTGCACTTTCAAATTCAAAACATAATCATATTTAAATAACAATCTAATTTAATAAATAGCAATTATGAAACTATTTTTGTGTCGAATATAGAGATGAGCAATTTAATTTTTCAGGAAAGAAATTGCATTTCTGCAGATAATATGCTCTTAGTTCTACAATCAAGGACCATACATTGAATGACTCAATAAATTGTACTGTAATTATATTTAATAATCTGAAAGAAATAAGGAACTAAAGTATTCCTCTTTTACAATGATTGTATAAATAATGAACGCAAGACTAATAAGCCGGGAGCATTCAAAGGCTGAAAAAAGAAAACTATATTTCAAATAAATAATTTATTCATCTGATATTTCAAAACTAAAATTAATTCAGGACACTTTTTACAGAATGGCTTTTCCAAGACCAATTTATCCAACACCGAGTCCATAGTAAGCACTGAGGAGACCGTTTCCAACGGCGAGGGGAGCATCAAAACCATGTCCAGTGACGAGACCATTGGAGAAGATTCCATTACCAGCGATGATTCCGTTGGCGAGAGCGAGGGGTGCAGATGTAGTAGCATATATAAGAGAAGTAGCTGTGGCAATGAGTGAAGAAGGAGCAACATGGTTGATTGCAGTTCTCTGGGTGGAGACGGCGGCAACGGCAGTGGTGGCACCGACAACTGGAGCAGTATAACCAAGAGGAGCAACAGCAACTACGGGTGCAGCTGGGGCTACATGATTAATTGCGGTTCTCTGGGGGGATACGGTATCAATGGCAGGGACCGTGGCTATCAATCCTCTTCCAATACCCAAAGGTCCAGCAGCGAGAACTGGACCAGCAACAATAGGTCCTGCAACGGCAAGAGGAACAGCGGCGGCAATTCTTGCAGTAGGAGCCATGTGGTTAATTGCGGGTTGTGGCGACACATACGGTGGCGACAGCAGGGGCGGCAATCAAACTTTTTCCATAGCCCAGAGGCCCGGCAGAGAGGACGGGAGCTCTGAGTCTCAAAGGCCCGACGAGGGAAGTGTGGGCAGCTGCAAGAGCAGAAGATGATGAGCTGAAGAGAGATGTCTTTTCTTAATGTATTATTATATTTATTTTGCTGGTATAATTTAATGAGAAATGCACTGTCGAAAATATTTATGTCGTTCAATACGTATGAAACAATAAGTGTGGAAACGATTTAATTTTATTTAAAATTAAAGTTAGACATTTTTTACCGTATCTCTTACTAAAAAAACAATTATAGCTATTTCGCTTTAATTTAATAGATGTTAAGAAACTGACCCTCGAAGTTAAAAGACTTTCAACAATTTGGAATATTTATTTATTTAGTATTAGTGTTTAGTATTTCTTTAAAAAAAATTCATCATTTTAATTTGTCTTAGTTGCATCATTCTTTCTTTCACGGATTTGTATTTAATTTTATCATTAGATTTGAAAAAGACAATTCAGGTAATTCTAGTAGTTAATACTTTTACAGACAGGGAAACATTTTGAAGCTCTCTAAAACTGGATAAAGGATTTATTTTTACACTGAAATTTATTTTTGCAAAATTAAATGCTGCAGCATTCATGTCAACGGACAAGATTTCAACTGAAATTAAATATATGTTCTTCTACTTAAGAAATATAAAATAAATTTCAGGAAAAAAAATTATAATTATTTTTAAAGCACTTTTTGTGGATTATCACTTTCTAAGCTTAATTTAGGTAACTGGGATTTCTTTAAACATTTTAGAAGAGGCATTTTAACAAAATATTTTCAATTACATATTTTTTTAATCTCATAACTGTTTTATTTCTTTCATTTTATCTTTAAGAATTTAAAATAAGTTATTAGCACACGGTTTTTTTCAATTTTGAATAAAATTAATTTATAGGTATTTTTATTTTTTGCAAAAAATAATTTTGTGTGAAATTTGGTAAGTAAAATATAAATAAATTTTCGCTGTTATTCTTTAAGTCGAGATTACACATCTACTTCTTTTAACTGAAAATATTAAAACTAAAGAACTGATGAACAAAAACGAAATTTACGTACCTTTGCTAACTTGTTGGATGTAATTGGATCTCTTTAGCTGTAGCTAATAATGGAGTAACAACTGCAGATAACCACTTTTACACTATTTGCTCATAAAAAAAGTAAATAGAAATCCAAATAAAGTAATTAAAAGTTATTCTGGGACAAATAAATACTCCTCCTTTAATCGTGGTAAGTTGATGACATTGAATTCACGATTTGTTCGCATGCTAACTTTAGACGTCATGTATAATTTATTCTTAACTTGCCACCGTTGCTTGATCGAATATGACTTGAAGAACTACCCAATGAAATGTGAGAGTGTAATATAGCATTGAAAGGCGTTGACAAAAAAATGTCGTTTAAATTTATTATTCAACGTACACGTTGATGTATGTATTTTTAATTATTGTGATATCGTGTCCGAAATTTGTTTTTACATTAATTGAGTAGGCACGTGTCTAATTCGTTTTGAATATGCAATTTTTTTTCTTTTTATCTCGGAGGATTAATAAGAAAATTTCTCTTCTAATTTTTTCCTAAACAAATAATATGTGATGGTTAACCAGTTAAATTAAAGATGGATTAGATTTGAATCGACCATTTTCCCAAAAAATGATAATATATGCTGGTTAATCAATTATTAAAGAAAATTAAGCAATTATCAAGATAAAATGTTTAACCAATACTAACACTTGGATATAAAAATAAGATTTGAAGAAATGGCATTCAAAATAAAACGATATTCAATATTTTGACTGATAAAATATACTAAATACAAAAATATTTTTAGTAGAGGTCTATAATCTGTTGAAATATAATTTAATATGGACTTTGTTTTCAATATGGTAGGCCAAATAAGAAAGTGATGTAGCACTTCTAGCAACATTTTTATTGATTTGTTTATTAATATTTTGCTTATTTAAATGCATATTTACTACTTCGGCAATACGACATTATTGTCATTTTTGGCGATGGGAAAAGGAAATTAAAATTTATTTCAAAAATATAAACTGCAAGATATTTGTGTGGCAATGTTTGCACGCAAACATCGCAGTAATGAAAATAAATTGATGAATATTACACGCAAACATCAAAGTAATGAAAATAAATTGATGAATATTATATTCAAACATCTCAGTAATAAATATAAATTGATGAATATTTACATTCAAACATCTCAGTAATAAAAATAAATTGATGAATATTTACACGCAAACATACCAGCAATGAAAATAAATTGATGAATATTTACACTCAAACATCTCAGTAATGAAAATAAATTGATGAATATTTACACGCAAACATCCCAGTAATGAAAATAAATTGATGAATATTTACACGCAAAAATCCCAGTAATGATAACAGTGATGTTTGATATACTAATGATAATGATAAACTTTTCTTAAGAATCCGTAAAAATGGGAAAGATAAATATTGTAAACCACCAGAGTAGATTTAGAAAAAAAAATAATCTAAGTGGATATTTCACCTTAACACTTGTGATATGTCATTGAAGAAATGCGTTCTGAAATACAGAAAAAACAAATTGCCCTGTTTGAAGCGAAAATCAATTACATCTAAAAAACATAATAAAAATGGTTGATAATCAATTTGTCATTTTTCTTCTTCAAACTCAACGACACGCCCTTCGAAGTTTTCAAAAGAGATTTAGAACCTCTAATCTCAGCAAAGATCTCAGCTCCTGTTTGCAAGGTCGTTCAATGTATAAGGGTAATACACAATAAATTAGAATCAAACTCGCTTTCGAATATTTTTTTTTTAAAACAACGACGTAAATTTGACAACAAAAGGCGGTTCCCTATTCTGGTATTTGTAAATAAAGGATTTTTGCATAATTTAAAGAGTATATATAGTGATCATTTATCAGTTTCAAAACATTAGATTCATTCTAAGCCAAAACTAGCTGTCAACATGTTCGCTAAGGTAAGCATTTTCCTTGTTTGTCTAAATGACTTTAAAAGAAGCTTTCAAATGCAATTCCAAAACAATTATAATGTAATTGGTTAGTAGAAATATGTATGGAATAAAGATATTTATTTTAAAGTTGTTAAATTCATTTAGTTTTTAAATCTTGTGATTTTTTAAAAAAAATTTAATCCATTCCTTTTATAATATATATTCTCATTTTATGTACCTAACTGAGCTTTGAAAAAGAATTTTTCCCAAGAAAGAATGTCTTTAACTTTTGATATTGCCACTAAGAGTTCTTTTTTAAGCATTTAATTAAATCTTACAATTTTTTTAGTCCTGTTAAATTATTCCATCTATAAAAACCTTTGAATGCGAAATAAATATACGCGTTGTAATAAAACATTTTCCATATATATACACAGTTTAAAATGTTCTGTAGACTAAAATCATTTGAATTTTGAATATAAGTTGTCAATAATTAAGAATTTCAACAACAAAAAATTTGATTTGACTTTGGATATACGCTGTACCGTTTTTCGTCTAAAAAAATGTAACTTGCTGTATTTAAATTTATTTGAAATGAAAATATAATAAAGGTATACGAGAGAAGGCAATAGCCATTAATATGAAAAATTACATCCTATATCATTATATTGAAAGGAATGCTTTTAAAATTATTAATAAATTATTAATATTTAAGAAAATTCTATTAATTCTTATAAATTCGATGACACCTAAATCTATCACTGTACTACTAGATATATGCGGTGGTTTCATTTCCGTGTTATGCAATGCTTCTAATCATGTTTTTCTGACTGTTAAAGAAAATTCTAAAAATACATCGTCATTTCTTTATTTTATATTCATACGTGAGACGTAAAATCTGAATTTTCCGTTTAATTCTGTGAATTAAATGGAACACATTTCTTAAATCTTCTTCTTCTTAGAGATCAGATAGAATTTTGTCCTATTCATCACTACACAAGAAAATCGCAAATTCAATCAGCTATAATTAATTAGTTTACAACTGATATAATATTTATATAGTATAATATTTATTCATTTGACTTAATTTTTCATATTATATTTTCCAGGTCATCATTTTCTGCGCTGCTCTCGCAGCTGTCCAAGGTTCAGCCCTCATTGCTGCTCCACTTGTCAATACGGGTGTCAGCGTGGAATCCAGGCAACAAGATGTAAGCATGAAAACTTTTGAATTAATTTTCATTGTTATCATAAAAACATTTCATGGCTTTCTTGATGTAATTAAGATTTTTATAATTTTACAGAACGGCATTCATATCGGAATCAGAATAAATGATGTTAAAATTCTGAATAATACGTTTTATTCAATTTTAATGTTTTCCTAATGTTTTCTATTTTTTTTTATAAAATGCAGTGTCTCAGTTCATTCTTGTAAGGAATTTTAAAGTGCCGCAAATGATTGTTAAATTTTTCGAAATTATTCATTCCATTTTTGTGCAAATAGGAATTTATTTCTCGTTTAAAGAAATCGGGAGCTGATTTCGCAAACACATATCATATTAAGAAACAAAAGTTTTGAGTCTTTTTTCATATTAAATGTAAAAAGTAGCCTTCTTCATTTATTTATATGAATAACCCTATGTTCAGTCTTTTTCATATATTAAGCTATATTTATTTTAATGTAGCCAATAATTTAAAAACATAAAATATTTCGCAAAAAGAACTCATAAATTGAGAAGTATTTTCAAAACTGGGAAACAACATTTTATAATGTCACTGGGTAGTTTTGTTTATATTTTGTTAAATTTTTAGTTTCAATTTAGTTTATATTTTTTTATTATATTTTGTTTATGCACAAAAAGAAGTAAGGTCTAGGAAATGACTTTATAAACACAATAACTTAATCAATCATAGTGGCATTTATTAGACAATTTCAATATCAATCAAAATGCCTTTGAAAAAGAGTCAAAATGCCTTTGTAAGTAGAGTTGAATTTGTAGTTGTATTTGATATTATAAATTTCAAATCAAAGTTTATTTGTAAAATTCCCTTTACAGCAAATATTTTAAACATATATATAGCATTAATTTAAAACCTTTACTCGAATACAGTTTCAAATTATACAGTTCAAAGAAGTTCAAGAAAAGATAGAGGATTAATTATTAAATCATATTTTAAGCTAATAGTTTTTGTAAAATATCCAGTTATAAATTTATTATATAGAATCTAATGAGTTGATTTCTTTTCAGTCTTTGGGTAACTATGCTTATGCCTACGACATCAAGGACGGATTAAGTGGTTCAGTCAACTCCAAGGCTGAAGTAGGAAGAGCAGTTGCTGTCGCAGCTCCAGTTGTTGCTGCTCCAGTTTACGCTGCCCCAACAATCGCCGCTCCTTTGGCCTACGCCGCCCCTGCAATTGCCGTTCCAGTAGCTTACGGTGGTGTTCTCGGACATGCTGGTGTGCATGGTCTTCGATACGGAGTCGGTCTCAGATATGGAGCAGGCGTCTTGGGTGTTGGATATGGCAAAGTTTTGCTTTAAAAATCTTCTGTTACATCTAAATGAATTTCTTCTTGCACAATGAAATTTTGAATGTGTTATTTATTTTGAACAACTGTAATGTCAATGGTGTGAAATAAATATTGTTTTGAATACGAATTACAATTTTCTTAGTAATTTGCCTCATGCATTTAATTATTCCTTTGAAAGTGGCGAATTTTGATTTAAATTATCTAAAAAATGCGCTATATATAAAATAAATTATCGAAGAGCTGATAATTGATGCAGCTTACAATTTGTAACTAGTGACAATTTTATTTCCCGATAATTCTTTTTAGAAACTGACATAGGCATGATTTTTAATAATGATCCATATTTTTTCAGAAAGGTGTTTCTAGTGCAATAATTAAGACATAAGTCATTAATAATAATATCTTTAATTTAAATTTCAACGAAATTAGCCTCTTAAGAAATATGAATTCCGAAATTTAAACATTTTGATTAGATAATCTAAAAGTTTGTTCAATGCTTGATAACATACGCTGAGAATTTAAAAAAAAAAAAAAAACAGAGAATAAAATCTTAAAGTAACATAAATAAATAATTATAATAAATAACATAAATAGATATTAGATAATAGATTTAGGCTTTATTTGATATGGATCTATATTCGTAAAATAATTACATGTGAAATATAATAATTATAATCACTATTTTGACATTTTAATGATTATTTTTATTATTGTTTGTAGAATCTTTGAATTAAATTTCTGCTTAAGGATAACACTTATTTTCACTATTATTAATAAGAATTAAAAAATTTGTTTCATAAACAATAGTTAAAAAATAAATACAATTCATATCACTAAAAGTCAAATTAATATTTGTTATCAACTTTTAAATTTAAATGAAAATCTGAAATAAATTTGACCTTTAATTCTACCTTATTTGTAATTATTCCTTAATGATATTTGAGATATTTTCAATTTAAAAGGACAATGTGATTGAAATTCATGATTAGCATGAAATAATGATTAACTGAGAAAAATTGAGTCTCTTTCTATTTCATTTTTATTATTTCAGTATATAAAAATTCTATAAATAAAGCTTTTGCAATACTACCAAATAATTGTATCCTGAATTTAAGACACATTTTAGATCATTAATTTAAATTGGACATTAATATTTTTAAAGTTTATTCTATTTTATTAACTTCTACTGATGTAAGCCCTTTAATTATTCTGATTGATGAAAAAAAGATTATGGCTATATAGCCATATTTATTCCTGAATCTAAGTACTTGTATCAATATCTTGTTTTCTCAGAACAATTATATAAAAAAAAATTCTTGTAAATAATAATCATATTTATTCGGTCAACATGCTGTATTTAATGGTGCAAAGGTTGAAAGCAGTAAACATTAACCTTCAGTTTCGTGTAGGGATGGGTAGATGTGAGAAAAATCATATGATGTATAAATTTTCCTTTATTCAATCCCTCATTTTTTTTTTTTTTTTTTTTTTTTATACTTTTCGAATTGATTCCAATCATGGTTATCAGTAGAAGTTTGACTCACTCACTCTTTTATTAAACTGTATTTTTAATTGCAGTAAATAAATTTCAAGAGTTTCGCATTGCATTTTATGCATGATCCATAAACATTGTGCTAAATTTCATATTTTCTTGGAGTCTGGTCTAGAGATTCGAGGGATATCTTTAGTCTTTTTTCTTACTTTTATTCTCTACTTATCTGCCTTACACGATTAAGTCTTTCCTCTTAATATTACCAGTGTTAACTTCAAATTGATTTATTAGCTTCTGTGCATATACAAAAGCCTATAGTTTTAAAAAAGATATTTTTTATCTAAAAAAATGAATTAAAGATTGGGGAGGAATAGAAAATAATTCGCATTAACGGAAGCTTAAAGAAAAGAATGCAATGGTAATGTAAAAAATGTAAGATTTTATGAGCTGTCAAACTACTTGATAATCATTTTAAAGAAAAATCATCGGCAATGTAAAAGGGAATCTATTTATTTCATTTAAAGTTATTGTAGAAATAAAGGTATTTTTGTGTTTAAAGATAGATATATAATTGTAACCCTTGTAACTTATATTTACGAATTATGTGTATTTATTCATGATGCATTAGAATGAAGAATATTTTATTGATTTTATATTATGACTTAACCCTTAACTGGGGAGGTGAAATTTTAGAACTTAACTCGGTAGGTGCAGTCTACGAGACCGCATTTCATTTAGATTCAAATTCAATTTTCTAATGAATGTATTAGTATGAAAAACTGCTTAATGAATTTTCAGATATTTTTCTTGATATATAGATATGTTTTAGAAATTTTTCAAAATATATTGTCATTGAGAAAAGTAAATGCGTTGGAACATACATTTTCTTCTCAAATTACATGTTAGAATAAATAATATTCTTGAAAAGGCATATTACTTTTTACTATTTAAATCATATTTATTTTTACAGTATATGGAGGTATATAGAAGACAATATTATGTAAAATTCAACAATTATATGAAAAATAAAAAAATGACAATGGGTAAAATTGGCCCTTTCTTTATCGGCTTTTGTGACTTTTATTGAACGGTTTTCTAGGGCATTTTAAACTTACAGGCTTTTGGAGGTTAAGAACTAGTATAAAAAAAGTCAACCTATAAATTCTGTATATATATCTCTTGGTATATTAATATATTTTATAAATTTTTCAAAATACATTATCACTAGAAAATTTAATTATGTTTGAACATATATATCAAAATCAGTGGAATGCGAAATTTTATCGAAAAACTCTTCTGTACAATTATCCTTATCACTAAAATCACTTTCTGCTTCATTTAAAAGTCTCTGGAGCACTGCTTCATAATAGGATCAGTAAACTGGATGATATTTCGGGGACCAAGCTTTAGCACCCTCTGCTAAACCTTGTTTATCACTGGGACACTAACAAGGAGATGCGGTCTTAGAGACCGCGCTCGAAGAAATAACTGAATTATTTAAAAAAAAAAGCATCTGCTGAAACCGGTTGAAAAGTTCATGTGTATTGAAGGTCACAAAAGAGGAAGCTACAGGGTCAATCCATTCAATTGAGCTAAAAATAGAATAGGGGTGACCGAAAATCTATCTCTAGCGGTCTCACAGCCCGCACGTCCCCACTTAAGGGTTAATAAGATTAGGGGTTAAATTGATAATTCATACACACATAAAGTAACATTTCTTGTTTTCCTTAAAATTGTAGACACACACAAACTAAAAAAAAACATATTATAAAATAAAGTCTAAATCATCACATGCATAATTTTAATCATAGCAGATTTCTAATAAAAATTGTGAAATATATATTCATAGAAGGATTTTATTTTCGAAAAATGAAATTGTACTTAGAAAATGAAGGAGCTTATAGGATTTTCAAATTTCAAAACTAGGAAGAACATTTCGCAGAATGTTTACATGCATATTTCGCAATATTAATTCGTGTTGTGTTGCTAAACTGTTAACAGTTGGAAAGAGTGATAATGGTGTGATTGTTTTCAATACCACAAACAGAACGTCGTCCACATTTTTTTTTTTAATTTTGAGATGAAGTTTATTTTTTGTAAGAGCAGTGATTTCTGAATCCAAACGTTGTTGCCAAAAATATTTGTTACATGCAAACATTATCTTTATGTTGACGTTGTTAAAGCTGATCCCCCTACCACCAACGAGCACCTCCAAACTTTTCACTTTTTTTTTAACTTTATGTTATTTTTAAGCAAACCATCATCCGTTTCTTTCCAAACGAGGAAAATAACACTAACAGGCTGGGGCAGCAATTTTCTATATCTTATGTAAATATTAATCATACTTTTCTTTTGGTCCACAGAGGCTTTCCAATTACTTCGATGGCTAGAAATATTACTGATGATAATGTGTATAATTTCAACACATCAGATTATAGCTATTATTGAATAAATATTTACAGATAAATATTACAGATATATAAATATTAAAAAATAAAATATATATAATAAAAATACTAAAATATATTTAATATAAATCAAACGAAATAAAATACATAAATATTGGAAATGTTGAATTTATCAATTGAATTATAAGGAATTTACTATGTCTTAAATAAATAATAGGGAAAAAAAAGAATAAAATTTCATTTAAAAGAAAGAGAATTGAAAAGTATTCGAAGAATTTTTTTATTACATTACAAAGATATAAAGTCATATCTTGTAGGACATGTGAACTGTTAGTTATAACTTAACCTATATATCAGTCATATCGAAGAAATGAAGGCCGATATTAAGAGGATGAGGAATTTGATTAAACATTCATTGAATTAGGTAACTGAATGTGTTTAACTGATTTACTGTTACTGATATTACCTGGTATTGAAGTCATCTCTTTCTATTATTTGATGAGGATGGGATTTTAAAAAAACATATTTATCAAATAGTAAATAAAAACCTAATTTTAGTTTTGAAAGTGTATTTGTAGAACATCTTTTCACAGAACTAAATTAATGCTTTAAAATGATTGCCTTTTAGTAATGCTTAACGAAAACTTTGCAGATGCAATGAGCAAACTTTTTGTTCTTTTACATAAAATTCTTTTAATATCTGGAGAAAAAGATGAACGCAAACAGAACGTTTAAAAAAAGTTGATAAATCTTTGTTTCGATTCATGAATATTGATTGTTGAAAGTTGATTCATGAAGAGAAACTGACAAATTTAATAAAAACACATTTGCGAAACCGTTAAAGAAAGAAGCCAAAATATTAATAAAAATAATTTATTTACGTCACATTTTAAGCATTACATTAAAATCGTGATATTATTTACAGAATGGCTTTTGCAAGACCATATCGACCAACACCGAGTCCGTAGTGAGCACCGAGGAGACCATTTCCAATGGCCAAGGGTGCAGCAAGACCATGTCCGGTAGCTAGGAGTCCATTACCAGCAATGACTCCATTGGCGAGAGCAATTGGTGCAGCTGCAGCAGCATATCCAAGAGGAGCAACAGCGGCAACTGGTGCAGCAGGGGCTACATGGTTAATTGCGGTTCTCTGGGTGGAAACAGTGGCAACGGCAGGGGCAGCAGCCAAAACGGCACCACCGATAACTGGAGCGGCATATCCAAGAGGAGCAACAGCGGCAACAGATGCAGCAGGGGCTACGTGGTTAATTGCGGTTCTCTGGCTGGATACGGTGGCTACTGCAGAGGCGGCTATCAGTCCCTTTCCATAACCCAGAGGTCCAGCGGCGAGGACAGGAGCCCCGAGGTCCAATGGTCCAACGAAAGAGGCATGGGAAGCTGCGAGAGCAGCGCAGAAAATGACAATCTGAAGCAGAAAAGAATTGGTGTTATTTTAAAATCTAGGTTTAATAATTAATCAAAATAATTTATTTATGAATATGCAGTGTTTGTTTTTTGGGTTTTACTTAGTTCATTTATTTCCTAAAAAGGAATAATTTAAAGAAAAAAAAATCTACATATTTCCGAGTCACGTTGCAACGACTTTGTGGCATCCCCTTTTTGTTGGATTATTAGTTGAAGAATTAATGGAGAAGCAGTAATTTTGCATAATAATTTATTGGCCATCAAATTAAATCACTAAATTTTCGACTTGTTCAAAATACGGTACAAAAAGTGACATTTGCTCTTTTTGTACTACTGATTTCATAATTAGTAGATTATAATTTTTAATAAATTTTTCCAGGAAAAATATGATATTTGAGCTTGCGTTAAAGCTTTCAAGTAATTTCGTTTGATTTTAATAAATGCAGAATAACAAATCACTTGCAATATTAAGATATCTTACTTTTCTTTTGTTATTAGATCACTTCTGAAATAAAAACTTTATTATTATATCTCCTTTAATCCATTTCTTAACAACATTTGAATTTAAATTGTTTAAATTACGTCACTCCAACAGAGCCGTTGAAAGAACTGTCTATAGATTAGGTCATAGATTTATTGACTCTTTAGATTATTAGGAAAGAAATTTATCTAACTTCTATCACTTAAAAGTAATATTTATATAAAGTAAATTACATTTCGAAAATAACAATTTTTACTAAAATTCTTTAAAGTGGGTCTCAGAATTTGTAGTTAAATTTGTAGAATTTATTATTGGTCTATATTTTTTGAAAGAACATTTTAGCCAATAACTTTCAAACATCTATTTTTTTATAGTACTTATGGATACCACTTCATTCATCCGATGTAATAAGAAATAAAATAAATAAGCTGCAACGAATTTACTGAAAGTTTACATTTTAAATAAACACATTTTACAAGAAATTTCAAATACACAGAAATTGAAAATTTAAATCAGGTACAGCAAATTAATTTAAAGATTCGTTAAACACACTATGAAAAAAAAAATAATGGAACTGAACAGCAATCAGTAAAAGAGAACATAGCTTACCTTTGCAAACATGTTGGATGTAGTGGATATCTTTAGCTCTGACTGCTAATAAAATAAGAGTCTCCAGCATTCTCATTTATAGTATTTGCAAATAGAAAAGAAAATAAAAAAATGTAAAAAATTAACTGGGCACAGTAAGTATTACGCTTTTGAAAAGTAAATACAACTCCTCCCTTCATGATAAGTCGTTGACATTGTAATGAAAGGTCAGTGGATACGCTAGCTTTGGATATATTTTTTCTTATTTCGTTTATTGGGATAATATTTAAGGAGTTGCTTATTGAAATGTAAATGCATTAATAATCAATGCATCATGTTAGAAAATATCATTGAAATTGACTGATTAACATTGATATGACATGCATATTTTAATTCATTATCCGATAATCGAGTCATAAATTTGATTTTTACACAATATTCGCAGAAATGTCATTATTTTTGAGTGTACATATAGTTCTATTTTAATTAGTTTTTTTATCGAATTTATGTCTGAAAAAGTGTATTAGAGGATATAATTGTTCTAGTCCATTGTTCTTTATTTATTATTCCCATTAAATTGACACTTTATAAAAGAATATTGAAAGGATTCAGACAATTTTTTTGAATCAGTTAAAAATTAATTTCACTTATTACAATTTACTTATTACAGTTTATTTATTAAAAGAAATAATTCATTTGAAGTATGAGTTTCATTTTCTTTTGTATTATATATTTGTTTTCAAATTTTATCACTACTTGTTTCAAGTTTGAAAAGTATAATCGACAATTCATTAGCTTCATATTATATTGAATCTGAAATTAGGTACTTTGTCAAATACAAGATTCCATTTTATTATTTTTAGAACTTAATTATTATGCAATTAATTAATTTGATCAAATCTTTACTCCATATGAGTTGAGTCATTTAAAAGTAATTTAAGGGGAAAAAAGTGACTTAAGATCCCATAATATTTACAATAATGATGCACGAATTAAAAGTTAAAAAGCTGAATTACTCAATAGGAATGGTCTCTCTGTAACCTTCTCACACTCTCTCTAATAAATGTATTTGTATATTTATAACCGCAAAACGAACAATAGTTACGAAGTAATCAATTACTGTGTGTGCTCTTTGGGTATTTTTTATTATTTCATTAATCGGATATAGTTAATATACCAGTGGGAATAGTCTCCTTGAAAATTTCAAGCATTTTCTCCAATAAAGATCATATCTTTACTGGAGAATGAGTCAATGGCGAAGAATAGTTACACATATTTATCTTTGGAGTTAATCTTGCATTTTTACTGAAATTATCGAATAAATAAATATTTTGGACAACTTTTATAAAGACTGATTAAAAGCAAAATTTGACACTGAAGTACATTTGTAATCACATGATCACATGCAGGATTTCAGTGATTTAAGTCATTTGAACTTGAACTATTCATTTACATACATGCTTAAGAACATACAGGCAGTCAAACCCTTGACAGATTTGATTCAAAACTTGATGCTGTAGCGGATTGTTTTGAGCGAGGATAGAACCTGGGACCTTGTGGTTCGCAGCCCAGTAACATAACCACGATACAAAAGCAATTGCTCGAGTTGCGTAGTTGTTAACTGGCTTATAAGCTTTTCAACACAGACTCTCCATCCAGTGAGTCGGAGGTGAGACGAACGATTTGGCGTTGAGTGGTGATATATGAACTGTTGATTCTAATGCGCCTGTACCCATTTGAGTAGCGCCAAGCGTTATGACGAGCGTGTGTGGGTGAGTGGTTGCTGATGCTGTTGCTGCGTCAAGTGAGTCTAACGACTTTAGGTTGCTGCGTCAAGTAAGTCTGACGACTTTGTGTTGCTGCGCCAAGTGAATTTGAGGTCTTTTGGTTTGCTGTGGGTAGATGGCGGAACAACAGCTGTGCGAAGGTTGAAGGTTCACCGTCCGAGGTCACCAATGTGGTGGATTGGAATGAGCAAGAATAGAACCTGAGACCTTGTGGTTCACAGTCCAGTAACATGACCATGATACAAAAGCAATTGCTCGGGTAGTGTAGTTGTTAACTGGCTTATAAGCTTTTCACCACAATGCCTATCATTTTAGATGCTAAACCTATGTACCAAGTTTTATCTCTCTTTTATCTATTTATATTTTGAAGTTATCAAGTTCACTTCTACAAGGGAAGAACTATAATGATATGCCATAGTCCAGGATCTTTCATATCTTTCGTGAATTCTTTTTCTATATTTATGTTTGACATAATGAAATTTTGTGACATTTTCTATTTGCTTGATGCTTTCTGTTTTCTTGATTTGGGAAATTTTGTACATTTCTTGTATTATCTGAGACAATACATAGTTTTAGTTTTTCTCTATTTAAACATCAGTTAATTGATAAATTTTATTCCTATTTGATTATGTACTTATGACTGAAAAATCGAGGCATTTTTAACATAAAATTAATACCAGGAAAAAAAAGCAATAGAAAACTGCTCGGGCTGTCATCTGTTCATTAGAAAAGAAACCAACTGCACTTTTCGAACAATTTTTAAAATTTTAAAACCAATATATATTTTTTTTATTTATTATTATTTTTTTTTTACAGAAATTTAAAAAATATGTTCCTCTTTTGTGACCACCACTCCTGAAAGGTTTAAGATACTAAAACGATTTCAATCCGAAAATTGTAGGTTATCAAAATTTTTGAAAAATAGAATGATTTGAACTAGATTCGAATGCGGAATAAATAATTTTTACTGTGTTAAATGAAAGTAACAGTAATTTGATAATAAAAACATTTATCATGAAAACTATTACCGGGAAGAAATATAACGCTAAACTAAAGAATGATAATGTCAGGTTTCTTTTATCCACTCTCTCTTTCAATCTGGAATTCTTCCCATTAAGACTAGTTTCTGAAGGGCGAGAATGCTATTTGAAGGTCATCTAATGATATCTAGACAGGAACAAAACCTATCAATAAATACACTCTTTTTTTTCAAATTGTTCCGATTTTCTTTTTAAATAAGGCTGGTGGTAAAGAAGAACAAATCTTAGACAATTTTTTGCACTAACAATCTATGATAATACTGAATGGCCATTACTGCTACTTGCGCCAATTCATTAATGGCAGAAAAACAGTTTATTTTTATTCCTAAGATGCACACAAGATTAATTTTTTGCTCGATTCTTTTTTTTTAGCTTTTAGCAAAGTATAAGTTAAGTCAATTGAATTCAAATTGAAAGTAATTTGAATTTAAAAAAGGAACATAAAAAAACTAGTGAAAGATTCTAAGCATCACAGATATTTTAAAAAGATCATAATGTGTCTGATAAATCAGTTAGAAAATTTTATATTAGAATAAAAGATCTTCCCCATTTCCATTCGCACTTCTTACAAACTAATCAAGAGGAATTTTATACTCAAGGAATAGAAGAGAGTCTTATTTTAGTAACAAGTTTATTGTTAAGAGAAAGGGAAGCTCTGGTTATAGGAATGGCTCTGTAGAAAATATATACAAAAAATGTTGACAAATAAGATGATATAACGAAAGATGCTGGTACATCAAAGAATAGCCGTTAATCAGAGTCTTAATTAATCAATCATATCAAATTCCTATATGAAGTGCCAGGCTAGAAGCGTCTATGTTAAAATGAAATACCAACAAGGGACTTAAATGGGAATTGAAATAATTGCCAAAACAAACACACACGAATAGCGGATTTAGAGTTAAGTTATCGGATTAGTCATAGTCCGTTGCTTGTTGGAAGTCCGCCACTGGGTCTGTCGGCGCAAAATGAGGAAAAGTTAATTTCTCATTTCCAAAAAGAAAAGAATAGGTATCTGAGGGCAAATTACATGCAAATGTTTCCACTGTTCGGTGTACCTTGAAATATATAAATAAACGAAAATACATAAAATCAATGAATACAAATCAATACATAAAAAAAGAAATCTAGTTAAACGCCGTACGGATGAAAATTAAAGAAAAGACTTAATGTAATGAATATTAATATGTTAGAGTACAAACGAATGATTCAAAAGAAAATTTTTTTTTATCAGAATAAAGACTTGAATAAAGCATATGACTTGACACTTTAGGCAAGCCATATGCTTTATTCATATTTGCATTAACATATTTTTATATACCATACTGGAAAAAAATCCCATAACATATGGAGCATAAAAGAATATATTGTATACCATATGCTTTTATATTTTTTTGAAATAATAAAAATAATGATGTAAAATTCTGCATTGGATATAAATTGCATAGATGAGGGTAATTTTGAATGAACTGTATGTAGAAATAAATGCTATTACATATTAAAGATTACAGCGAATTATTACTGAGAAGGCTTAAAAACAAAGAAGAAAAAATGTCCTATTGAAAGCGAGAAAATATTATATCTAAAGAACAACATAATAAATATCAATAAAGAAAGCAAAAGACATACAAAAGACAGTAATTCATCATTTACCTTCTGCCAACTCAACGACACACCCGTTTCAAGGTTTACAAAAGAGTAGCATATCTCAGCGTTGATCTGAATTTGCCTTTGGAAGGACCTTCGCTGGGTATAGTTAGAATCAAATCTATCAATATCACACCCGCTTTCAAATGATTTCTTTTCTAAAACAATGATGAAAGTAAAACAGCAAAATACATAACCTTAATCGGCTATTTACAAATAAAGAAATTTACATAATATGAAGAGTATATATACCGGCTTTGTATCAGTTTCAAGCCATTAGATTCAGTCTAAGCCAAATCTTTTAGTCAACATGTTCGCTAAGGTAAGCATAATCATTCTTTATTCCGTTTCTAGCACATGAGTAAAGAAACAATATATTTTTTCTTGTAATACTAGATGTAATATTTAAATTGCAGTATGTATATTTAAAATAAAGTACTATTTACTTATGATTCAGGAAGTTTATTATTCATAAGAAATTTATTTGAATTCCTTTTATAATTTTTCATTATATATTATATCATTATATAATATATAATTGGTATAGTCTTTGAAAAAACTATTCGAAGATTGCTTTAATGTAGATTATTATTATAATCTCCTTAATACTTATATTTTTATTTATTTCGCACAGAGTTCTTTTTGTTTCTGTTAAATAATTTCATAAATTAAATTATTAAACTCAAAGTAAATATTTGTGAAGTGAAAAAATATTTTGCAATTTTATTGCAAAATTTACTGATATATAATTTTGGTTTTATTTCATTTTTTTTTTGGTTAAAATTTACTGATATATAATTTTGGTTTTGGTTTTTTTTATAATTTTGGTTTTGGTTTTTTTTATAATTTTGGTTTTACTGATATATAATTTTTTTTTCACTGATATATAATTTTGGTTTTGGTTTTTTTGTTTTATATATAATTTTTGTTTTCTTTATATTTAATTTTGGTTTTTTTTATGCTGATATATAATTTTGGGTTTTTTTTTGGTTCAAGAATTTAAATTACAGCATTTATACTAGAATTCGCTACATCTACTTTTTAGAAACATTGACTTGAATATAATATTAAAGTGATCATGGCCGATATAGTTTGGAGATATATAAATAGGCTCAATAGTTCCTAGAACTTTTATTTAGCTATTTTAAAATGAGATTTGAAAGAATATTCCAGATTTTTCGAAACAGAAAATAATAAAAGAAAGCGATTGCCAGCGACGAAAATTTCTGAAAATTTTCTGAAACTGAAAAATTTCAGTAAAAAAATTCAGCTGAACTGAAAAATTTCAGCTGAAAATATAATTTTAAAAAATTTACAGCGAAGTGTTCTTTTTTTATATAAAAATTTAATCAGGATAAGAAATTGTTATCATTTTCTGCCAACTAATGAATGGATGTTAAACGACTGTAATTCTGTGAAGGAAATGGAACATAGTCCACATAGTCCTGATATCTCAATTCTTCATAAATTTAAATATAATTCGCTGTAAACATCAATGAGTAGAGTAACTCCATGAATACCAAAGCAATAAAAAATTCAAGTTCATAGTTTACAATAATAGTTTGTATTCTGCATTACTAGTCCTTTTTCTAATTATTATTATCATATTTTCCAGGTACTTATCTTCTGCGCTGCATTCGCAGCTGCTCACGGATCAGCCCTCTTTGCAGCACCCCTCGTCAACACTGGAGTCAGCGTGGAATCCAGACAACAAGATGTAAGCATAAGAACTTCATAAATATTTATTATTTCAGCCTTAGAAATATTCTAACTGTAATATCTTTTGATTTACTTGACGTATTTTGGGATTTAAAAGTTCTAAAATAACATTTATATACCTAAATCAGAATATTATTTATATTAAAATTCTAAAGATAGAGTAAATGCAACCAGCTCTTCATCTTTTATAATGAGAATTCTGTAATAAATTTTTAAATGTTTTAAAATAATCATTACATTTAAATACAATTAATAATTCTATTTGTGAAATTTTGGGAGGTTATTTTAAATTTATGTATTTTGATAAACACCCAATATTAAAAATGTCTCCTAAATTTGGAATACCTAATATTTTACACAAATACCTTAATTTAAAATTTCTAATATGAGCACTTTATTTCATTTATCTATATAATTATTTAAGCATATTAGAATTCAACGTCATTTTTAATTTTAATCTTACCTCATTTACTGAGAATACTAACGCTTATAAATTCACAATATTTTTTTATTAAAAAAAATAGACAAATTCTTTAGCATTACATTTTTGCAAAATATATACAGAACCTAAATCTGAAGTATAACATAGTTATAGGTAATAATAAATTGATAAATTAAGTATATCGAACACAATTTCTAAATATTAATCTAAATTAATTCTTTAAAATTCAAAATGTTAACATATGAACGGTTAAAATAAAAGGTTTTACAAAGTGGTTAGAGTTTAAATTCTTTCCCGGAGAAGTTCAATTTAAATTAGGTTATGCAGAGGATTTCAAAGGGATCAAGATAAAATAGAGGATTATTTATTTATTCATGTTTAAAGGTAATTATTTTTAGGGAAAGCCCAATTTTAAATTTAAAATCAAAAGTATAATACGCTATTATTTTTTTCAGTCTTTGGGCAACTATGCTTACGCCTATGATATCAAGGATGGATTAAGTGGTTCAGTCAACTCCAAGGCTGAAGTAGGAAGAGCAGTCGCTGTCGCCGCTCCCTTAGCTTATGCCGCTCCAGCTTACGCTGCCCCAGCAATCGCCACTCCTTTGACCTACGCGGCCCATGCAGTTGCCGCTCCAGTAGCTTACGGAGGTGTTCTCGGACATGCTGGTGTTCTTGGCCTTCGATACGGCGTCGGGCTCGGACTTTGAGCTCCCCTCGGTCTGAGCTATGGAGCAAGCATCTTGGCTGCTGGACACGGCAAAGTTCTGCTGTAAAAAGTCGCTGTTAGACATAAATGAACTCTATCTTCCGTGATGAAATTGCAAATGTGTTATTTATTTTGAATTGCTGTAATTTCAATAATATGAAATAAATTGCATCTTGAATATGAATTATAAGTTTAGTTCTATTTTGTCTTATTTATTTATTTTTAACCTTAAAAATATCTTTCCTATTTGACTAATAAAAACTATTTTCTAGCATTATCTGTGTAAAGAAAACAATTTTTAAAATTATGAAAAAATCCACAAGAAATGATATGGAATGGCATTCTGATAAAATCAGTTAAACTTATCTAAATGGTCAATTCTACATAGCTCTCCCTCTCTCAGAGAGTATATATATATATATATATATATATATATATATATATATATATATATATATATATATATATATTGAAATAATTCTGAGGATCCCAGGAGCCAAGATTACTTCACAATATAAAATACTATATGAAAAATATATATATATATATGCATTGATCAAATTTGCTGTCGATGCATTGCTGGTTTCTTCCAATGTAAAGTAAAAGAATAAATATCAAGTTAATAGTCCTTTCTTAGAAGTTGAAATTTTTTTCCCATATCTGAGATTTTATGGTAACATAAATTAAGTCAAACATTGCGAACCCCCCAAAACTTTGACGTATATAATTAAACTTCTTTTCCTTTCCAAAACGATGTACTTAAAACTATAAGCATATACAAAAAATATATATAACTAACATAAATACAATTTAATTACAAAAGCATGCAACTAACCTAAAAATAATTTAAATCATTGAAAACAGGTATAAAAAAAACTACTTAAAAACAATGTACTTAAAACTATAAACATATACAAAAAATATATAGCTAACATAAATACAATTTAATTACAAAAGCATGCAACTAACCTAAAAATAATTTAAATCATCCGTTGTTAATGGTTGTCATGTTAACAATCAGAACACAATGCGTGAATTTTCAACGCCAGTTACGGTAACGCAAATGCGTGAATTTTTCTACGCCAGTTGGGGTAACGCTATTCAGATTAGAAATTTTTAATTTCCTTTATTCTGTGTTATTTTAATTCAAAAATACTTCAGAATGAATCTGAAAGATGGATTAATTAACAATGTTTAATTTTAAATGCATCAAACATTAAGAAAATAAACAGAATCGCTTGAAATAATCGGCCGATAAATGTTAACCCTAGCCTCATTACTGTTGGGGAAAAAAACTGAAGCCTTAATTATTTGGTGGTGGGGAAAATGGAAGATTTTTTTGGCGGGAAAGTTAGTTTTTAATTAATAATTAAAATTCTAATTATAAATTAAAAAAAGGGACCCTAGGTGCACATTCCCGACCTCTAAGGTATATATGTACCAAATTTGGTAGCTGTAGGTCAAATGACCTGGCCTGTAGAGCTTACACACACACACACATTGAGCTTTATTTATAAGTATAGATAAACGATGAATTAATTTACTAATTTTATATGTTATATAGAATGAGTTATAACAAAACTTTTTTTCCATTTTGATTTTAATAATTTAAAAATATAGCTTTCAAGGTTCATTTCATGCCTTATGAGAAATCACTCGTATATTTCAGATGATTACTTTTTCACTTTAATTTAGATTCCTTTTCTATAATTGATTGGAGCTCTTATTTCTTCTTTTCATTTGTTAGCAAGTTTAATATTGGCACAACCTTTAGCTTCAGTTTTTTTTTATCCTTTTAATCCAAGCAATTCAAATTTCAAATCTTAAAAACTAAAAGGGTGATAGGAAAATTGAATATTTATAATGTTAAATGAATATTTTCTTTTGAATTTACAAATTTATACTTTCTGATTCCGATAATATATGAAAAGAAGTAGCTTTGCTTTTCGAATTTTGTTATTGAATTGTACATCTGATAACAGCATAACTAACAATTTGACGGTAATTCAGCATTAAAACAAAATATGACATTTCTGATAATATTCATTAACATTAGAAAATATTTTTTTGTATTGATTGCCAAAGTAGGTATCTGTCAATGAAAAAAGGACCGCAACAGAAGAATTCGCAATAAAACTAAATTTATTAGCTTTGCATATTTGTAATGTAATGTTGCGGGGGGAGGGTCTCCACAGAATTTTCTCGTATGTTTTCTAACAAGGTTCTAACCCCCCTCAGACCAATAAATAAGTGGACCTCAGATAAGGCTGCAAATACCTATCAAAACAATGACAAATACCTGACGCAAATTAATATTTACGAAATATTAATTCGCTTTAATTTTACTCCATATATCTTTCAATCCTTGGCATATGATTAATATTAACAGAAAAATATATATGGTAAATAATTTTGATACAACGATAACATACGAAATTTCAGAAATTTAATTTTGCTATGTTTTCTTTTATGGGATTTGCGGTCCCCTATTATCATTGATGATGATGATGATGTCGTATCTGCGTTACCACGGAAAAGGGGTGCAGTAGCTTCTGAGGGTAAAGACCCCTGAGCATCAGAGGGCAGAAGACTGACTTCTAGCTCATATGAAGATGAAACTCACACATTCGCTTGCACAATCCCTTTTTACAGGGAGGCACATTCACACACCTCACAGATAGAACACAGTTGAAGAACGACCATGCCCGAACCGGGACGCCCAGATCACGGGGAAGATGCTTTACCCTATGCAAGGACGCCGTCCCCTATTATCATTCAAAAGGTCAAGGGGGGAAATTACTCTATTTGGTTTTTATTTTAAATTGCATTTCATAATTTCGCTATCCATTATTTGATTCCATCATTCAGTTGTACAAATATTAAGAAAAAAACTATATTATTTACTTTAAAATTTTTTTTCAGCATTTCTATTAAATTTTAGTACATTATCTAGACAAATGGGTTTTAAAGTATCTCAAAATCCATTATTTTTGGTTTTATTCTTTTAATTTTCTTTTAATGTGTCATGAATTTTTGTGATTTGTCAAATTTAATCATAAAATTTAACTTTATAAAATATTTGTGATAGTTAAAATGTTTTTATTGATTAAATTGGTATTTTTATGCAATGATGATTATAAAATGTAATTATAATGTTTATTTTAATGATATGTCTCACTTCGAGTGTATGCGGACACCTTTATCCCTTCAGTCGGTTAAGATGTATGAGATCGATATAAGAGATAAATATGCCTTCCTAAGATATGAACAGTATCGCCAAGACATGAAATATGTCTTCCAACATAAAATATATACATCTATTTACTTTTGAAAAAAAATCTTAATTTTTTAAAAAAAAATCATCTAGCCATAATGATTTAGTTAAATGTAGAAATATATATAATATCAAATCATCTATCAATTTCTATTCGTTCGGACATTAGAAAAGAAAATATAATTCGAAGCACAATTTTTTGGACTCAAAAACATCTAAAAGACTTACAAAATCTTGAGACTACATTTTTTAATATCAGTCTCTGCTTCTACTTCAGATAAGAAAAGTAAAAACAGAAGTTAAAATTTAATAATAGGGACATGCCACTTTCAAAAGCAAAATTTAATCATAATTTGATATCAATATAACGCAATGATTAAGAGTTATGAAACTATTTTTGTTTGGAATGAGCAGCTAAGCTATTTCAATTTGTAGAAAGTAATTAGATTTCCAAACTATATGTTTTAGTTCTCTATTCATCGACTATGCTTTAAAATGACTCAATGAAATGAAGTTCAGTAATTACATTTAATAACGCGAAAAATAAGAAATTATTAAATCATACCTCTTTATCAAGGATGCGTAAATAATGTAGGGAATGAAAGAATAAAATCATATTTCAAATAAATAATTTATTTATATGTTTAAAAAATAGGGACACTTTTTACAGAATGGCTTTTCCGACAGCAACTCGTCCAACACCGAGTCCATAGTGAGCACCAAGTCGACCGTTTCCAATGGCGAGGGGAGCAGCAAGAAAATGTCCAGCGACGAGACCGTTGGCGAGGATTCCATTACCAGTGATGACTCCATTAGAAAGAGCAATTGGTGCAGCAGCAGCAGCATATCCAAGAGGAGCAACAGCTGCAATGGGTGCGGCAGGGGCTACGTGGTTGATGGCAGTTCTCTGGGTGGAAACAGTGGCAACGGCAGGGACGGCGGCGATCAATCCTTTTCCGACTCCCAAAGGTCCAGCAGCTAGAACTGGACCACCGACAATAGGCCCTGCAACGGCAAGAGGAGCAGCGGCAGCAATTCGTGCAGCTGGAGCAACATGGTTAATGGCGGTTCTTTGAGTTGATACAGTGGCGACAGCTGGGGCGGCAATCAAACCTTTTCCATAAACTAGAGGTCCGGCAGCGAGGACCAGAGCTCCGAGTCCCAAAGGTCCGACGAGGGAGGCGTGGGCAGTTGCGAGAGCAACACAGAAGATGACGACCTGAAGAAAGATGTCTTTTCTTAACATATATTCATTTTATTAGGAAACATAATGAAAATGTATGATTTTGGATAATTTTAATTTATATATTTTTCTTTTGCTGATAGGCTTTTCATGAGAAATTTCATTTATGAAAATCTTTATTTAGTTCAATGTTTACGAAACATTATGCATGGGAGCGTATTGATAATATTTAAAATTAAACGAAATAGAGATTTTTAATTATATCTCTCTTATTTTAAAACCATTATAAATATTTCGCTTTAATTTAGTAGTTGTTAAAAATTTATCCTCGAAGTTATAAGACTTTAAACAATTTAAAACAATTAAAAATTGTTGTATTTCATGAAAGAAAAACGAGTCTAAACTAATTTGTCTTAATTGCATCATTCTTATTTCAAGGATTTGTATTTAGTTATATAATTAAACTTGAAAAAGAAAATTCAGGTGATCGTATTTTACAGATTTACTGACAGGAGACATTTTGATACTCTCTGAAACTAGATAGGAGATTTATATTTTACCAAACACAGATTTTTTTTCAAAAATTAAATGCTGCAACATTCATGTCAACGAACGTCATTTGAACTGAAATTAAATATATGTCCTGCGGCTTAAAGAAGCTGAAATAAATTTCAGAAAAAAATTAATTATTTTTAAAGCACCTTTGCTAAGTGTAATTTAGGAAATTGAGGTTTCATTAAATATCCCAAAAGAAATACTTTCACAAAATATTTTCAATTATATGTTTATTAATCGCATAACTGCTTTATTTCTTTCATTTTATCTTTGTGATTATAAAATAAACTATCAGTAAACAATTTTATTCTTATTTTGAATAAAAGTAATTCGTAGAAATTTTAATTTTTGCTAAAATTAGTTTTGTGTGCAATGTAGTTAGTAAAATATAAATATAATTTCGTTGTTATTCTTTAAGTCGAGATTACTTCTCTACGATTTTTAATTGAAAATATTAAAACTAAAGAACTGATAAACAAAAACGAAATTAACATACCTTTGCGAACATGTTGAATGTAATTGAATATCTTTAGCTGAAGCTAATAATGAAGTAACAACAGAGGATAACCACTTTTATACTATTTGGTATTAAAAAAGGAAATAAATAGTACTATACAAATCCAAATAAAGTAATTAAAAGTTATGTTGAGATAAATAAATACCCCTCCTTTCATCGTGGTAAGTCGATGACATTGAATTCTTTTGTTCGTATGCTAATTTCAGACGTCATAAATAATTTATTCTTAACTTGCTACCGTTGTTTGATGGAATATGATTTGAAGGTCTTCCTTATTGAAATGTTAGAGTGTAGTATGGCACTAAAAGGCGTTGCCATAATTTTTTTATTTAAATTAACTATTTAATATGCGTGTTGATGTATGTATTTTTAATCGTTGTAATTGTCGCATCTGAAATTTGTTTTAGCATTGATTGAGTAGGCACGTGTCTAATTCTTTATGAATATGCCTTTTGTTTCTTTTTAATCTCCAGTTTATCTAGAATGAATAATACACGATGGTTAACCAATTTTATTAGATTTGAACTTCCCGTTTTCCCAAAAAGGATAATATATGTTGGTTAATCAGTTATTAAAGATAGTTAACCAATTGCTAGTTTGAAATGCTTAACCAAATAAATATATTCTATGCTTTCTTTTATGCTCGATAAATTACAGTCTGAATAAAGGGTTGTAATAAATTTATAAAATTTATTTCAGAATTTACTCTTATATATATCGTTTAATTTCATACATTCCCTTTTCCAAAGTTCTGAATTTTTTACTTATGAGAGAGTAATCGTAACGCTTCTAATTTGGTTCCCAAATCTAATAATGGAATAAATTATGGTATGCGAAAATCATAATATCTTCTTTAACCTAGCGACCACTCGGAATTTCAATATGATTCCACAATGGTTAATTTTATTTTCTCGCATTCCTTCTCCAAACAGTTCAAACTGCACCTTATATTATGTTGCCAAATTATTTTGAGTTGGATCCTGCTTTGTGTGTTTTGCAACCTTAAGCTGTGCGCATTATGAGATCTTTTTTTTAAAATTTAATTTCATCTTTCAAAAACCATTTTTAACATGTTTTATTTTAGATTAATTTTTTATTATAGAGGTTAATTAAAAAAAACGTGTCTAACTCTTTTTAAATATACATTTTATTTTTATTTTCAATCTCCCGTTTTCTTAAAAAGAAACAATATAATGATTTATGAGCTGAAAGGCTTAACTAATTTAATATGTTTCTCATATTTTCTTCGTTTAAGTTCAATAATTTATCGCTCTGAATAAGGAATTTATATGAATCTATAAAATTTATTTCAGAATTAAGTCTTATCTAGCTTCTTTATTTTATGTATTCATTTTTCAATAGGTTTACCGTCTTTTACTTATGAAAGAGGATTAATAAGTCTTTAAATTTTTTTAAAAACTAAGCAGAGCATAAATTAAGCATTTTAATATTAAGCATATCTCCCTTCATAAACAATCCCTCAAAATTCCGATATAATTCAAAAAATTATTAAATGTTTCACGTTGTTTTGCTCTAATATGCTCTACCTCAATTGAGCCAAGCAGTTCAAAATGTACCTTACATTTTGATTCCAAATTATTTTGAGTTACTCCATGCTCAAAGTCGTTTGCAACTTTAGGCTGTGCAGTTATGATATCCTTCTTTAAATTTAGTTTCACATTACAAAAAAATCTTGATATGTTTTAATTTTAGTTTATTTTTTAACATTATATATTTAATATTTTATCTTTAGTAATTCTGCTCTTATTTCATAAAATTTGTGAATTGTTTTTATTTATCTATTATGACTCCAGATTGCCCCGACACAATTACTTTTACAATAATACTTTTATAAATTTATAATATGCACTATTACTTTTACAAATTTATATTATACACTATTACTTTTATAAATATTCTAATAACTATATGAATGTAAGGAAATATCTGAAAACCTGAACTTGGCAAAAGTTGATATTACCTTTATATTTTATAATTCATTGATATTCTGTTTTTAAGAAGCTGTTTATTAGACAATTATTAAAATAAAATTCCTTGAATGACTTGCTTACTCCCCACTTTTTATTTCAACGGATACAGGCAGACGAATAATTTTACCAATTCACCGCTGTATATACCCAGCAATTGCCCTCAATAGGTTTTAGAGACGAAACTTATAATTTTGAGTTATGATCATAAAATGAGGATAACACTTAAATTGTTATTTAATACTAGCAGTAGTCCTTACTCTAATATATAATATTCTAATATTACTCTAATAACATAGTAGATATTACTCTAATCTCGATTACCTTGTATGCAGTACTGATTCTCTACAAATTATTCATGAATCAGATGGCTTCCTACTCTGTACCAAGGAAACTAACAGAAACAGAACCATAAAAAAGCTTGTATTTCGTAATCTGATAAAAGATTGAAATTTAAGAAATTCATGATGAAGTTATTAACGGGATAATAAATAACGGGATATTAAATAAACTAAACTGGTCATAGATATCTGGTAGATGAGGAGTTTCTAAACATTAATTTATCATGTAAACACTTAGTGCTCCTTTATATTCAATATATGTTCTTTCTTAAGCTCATAATATTTTGCCATCGCTTCTTATTTTGAAATATATTTTTGTAAAATTTGGAAAAATATTAACAAATATTCCTAGTTTTCAAAAAAATAATAAAGGTTTTTTTTTTCCCAAAATCCTCAATTTGGAAAACTTTTTTTTTCTCTTCTTATTTTTTAAAATAGACAGAAAAACTGAAATTCAAAATATTCGTTCAGAATTTTTAGGAGTTTTTAAGTCGATTGACACACAAATAAAATAACGATTATTAAGTAAAAATGCAGAAAATATTACGATAATGAAATGAAAACACAATCAAGTAATTAATCACTTCACAAGGTGAAGAGTAGCCTAAATAAGCTGTATAAACTTGTCATTTAAGTCTTTGTAACTGAAAAGGAACATTATGTTACTACAAGTAAAAGAAAACAAAAGACGAAAATTATTTTGAGGTGAAAAAAAACAATATTATAATACTGAAACGATTATTAATTCTTCTTTGTCTTAATTTACTCTCTATTTCAATCAAGAAATTTCTCTTGAACACTTGCTTACGAAAAGAAATAATTTCTATTTAGGTAGGATTTCCATTTATAATTGATAGTGTCGAAGCCTATCAATAAATTCATTTAAATTCTACTCTTGAAAAATTTCGGTTATTTAAACAAAAAAAAAATATTATTATATAATTAAAGAATAAAGATTTCTTTGTTCACATTTGTAGTTATTTTGGAATTTCTATGAATGAAGCATGATTCAATGCTTATTAATGCCATAGATTCGAGAAGAATGTTTTTTTTTGTCTAAATAATTTTCAGTAAATTATTTAGACAACTTGATTAACTGATTAACTTGAAAGAATCCAGAATACATAATATTTTTTAATTCCGATTATAAGATATTAAAATTAGTGGAAGTCATGAAAATTTTCCTATTTTCATATCTTTTAATAAAATGTGCCTAAATAGTAAAAATGGCAAAAATTCAGTTTAAAATTCGAATTTACAACAAAAAATCTTACTATCATAAGATCCGAAATATCAAGAATATTTTAGATCACTAGAATGGGTTTATTATATTATTCATATCATTTTGTACATGGTGAAATGCCAAGATAAATACAGATATTAGGATACAAAAATAGAAAATATTATTCTAAATAAAACATTTTTCAATATTTGCCCTCTAAGACATTTGTTATAAAAAAAATCTCTTAGTAGAAATGTATAATCGGTTGAATCTGCATTAATATGTCCATTTTAATAAAGTTTTTTTTTAATTGAATAACATATTTACTACTTAAGGAACCTTGATATTATTGGCATCTTCGGTAATGTGAAAGGGGACTTTAAAATACATTTCAACTGTTTAATATGCAAGGCATTTCAGTGACAAAGATTATACACGGATACTCCAGAAATAAGCATAAATGTTCCAGTGAAGTTTGATTTATTAATACTAATGATGCATTTTTCGTAAGAATTTGTAGAAAGGAAAAAAAGCAAAGACTGTAAGCCATCAGAGTAATTTTAGCAAATCAACTACTGGGAGTGGCCGATATTATATATTAAAACTTGCAGTATTGATGACAAATGTTATGAAATGCAGAAAAAACAAATTGTCCAGTTTAATTGAGAATCAATTGCATCTGTGGAACATAATAAAAATCAATTAAGAACAAAAAAAAATTATTAATTTAGCATATTTCTTCTTCAAACTCAGCGACACTCCCTTTCAAGGTTTACAAAAGTGATTTAAAACCTCTAATCTAAACAAAGATCTCAGCTCCTGTTTGCAAGGTCGTTCATTGTATAAGGATAAAACAAAATATATCAATATCAGACACATTTTCGAACGATTTTTTCTCAAACAGTGACGTAAGTATGACAACAAAAGGTCATACCCTATTCATGTGTTTTCAAATAAAGGATTTCTGCATAATTTGAGTAGTATATATACCAGTTAGCTTTTAGTTTCAAATCATTAGATTCAGGCTGAGCCACATCTAGTAATCAATATGTTCGCTAAGGTAAGGATTGTTTCCTTGTTCAATTTAAATGATTTGAATACTAAAGCAAATTTTCCATTGAAATTCTAAAGCAAATTTAAAAACGATATTAGCAGAACTATATTTAGGTATTTATTTTAATCGCGGTTGTGTATCTTGGGAAATTTAATTTATTTAGATTCCTTTTTAATTTTTATTTCCATTTTCTGTAATCTACGGAACTGAATCGAGATTATTTTTAATTTTTGATATTTTCCTCAGGATTTACTCAACACTTAATGCGCTTTTATCTCTGACAAGTTTTTTTAGCTCCTCTTATATATTTTCATCTATAAAAACCATTGAATGAGAAATAAATATGCGCGTCATAATAAAATATTTCAATATATGCATTCAGTTTCAAATATTATGCGGATTTCGAATATAAACTGCTAATAATTAAGGACTATAATTAAAAAAAAGCCATAAAATTCTGACTTTATTCCTTCCAAAAAATTTTAAAACTGTGCCTGAAAGGGCAAGTTAAAAACATTAGAATAAAGAAAGTTCAATAATATCTAGAGATGACTGATCAATATTTTTTATCGATTAATTCATTTTCGTTACTCCAAAATTTGGACTGGTATTCTTTTTTTATAAAAAAATAAAACTTAAAAATGATTTGAGTCAAGGAAGGACAGATAATATTTTTATAATGAAGAGTTAAAACTAAATTTTTTGAGCCAATTTATTAAATTAAAAGTTGGAAATCTTACCGATATGTCGTACCGATGTGTCACCCTTTGCTAGTTTTCCACCCAAAGGCAAATGTGTAACTTGCTAAATTTAAATTTATCAGCAACGAAAAAATAATAATTGAATGTAAGTGAAATCACAACAATCGACGTATTTTCAATTTAACCTTATCTAATTCGTTTAAAATGGCTAATCAATATCAAACTAAAATTCACAATTAAATGCTTTAGATATTAAAAAATTAAGAGCAATAAAACTCTAAGCAATGAAATACAATAAAATATCAAATTTTTGTCTTTTACTATTATTATGAACAGACTTAAAATACTTACATAAAAAATAAATCATTTTTAAACTAATGCAATAGCTATATAGTTATTCCTAATTCATTAATAACGCAATGTTATAATTGTTCCGAAAAATTAAATTTATTCCCAACGTAAAAAATATAGCTACGAATAAGAAAAATGGCATCATATTATAATTATAATAATTCTTCCTGTAGAGATTCTTCTATATATCTCGGTGAAATGGTGGTCATTTCTTTATAGTATACACATTTGTGATAAAAAGCATTTTTTATGAAATTATGTGTTATAAATGCAACATATTACTTAAATCTTCATCGTTTAAGAGCTTCAAACAGAATTTTGACCAATTTAACACTACAGAGAAAAATTGCACTTTCAATCAATATGAAGAAAGTTTATAATATCTAAAAAGTTTATATTGATAAATATTTATTCAATTGATTTAGTTTTTAATATTATATTTTCTAGGTTATCATCTTCTGCGCTGCCCTCGCAGCAGTCCACGGCTCAGCCCTCCTTGCCGCACCCCTCGTCAATACAGGAGTCAGCGTTGAATCCAGGCAACAAGATGTAAGCATGAAAACATTTGAATTAACTATCACAATCTTCATAAAAATACATCTTTCCTTTTTTGATGCAATTAGGATTCTAACAATTTTATATAATGACATTCATTGTGGAAACATAATTATATTTTTTATGTTAAAATTCTGAATAATTTGTCTTATTCATTTGCAGTGCTTCCTAGTTTTTATGTAAAGCAATGCACCCATTCATTCTTATAACGATATTTAACTTTTTTTTTCAATCATTGCCAAATTATTTGAAATAATTTATTTTGCCTTTGTGTAAATAGGAATTCATTTCTCATTTAAGAAAATTGGGAATAAATTTCGCAAATAAATATTATATTAAAAAACAGAAGTTTCAAATTTTTTTATCTTATATTTGAAATGAATTTTTCTTAATTTATTTAAATGTGCGATCCTGTGTTCAGGATTTTTAATTTTTTTCTTTAGTTATTTTATTACAGCTAACGATTTAAAAACATAAGCTTGAAAAAAAAAAGAGATAATTTTTTTTTCACTAAACGAGTCACTTCCGGTTTAAATGTTCTTTGGCTTGCATACACACAAAAAATAATGAAAAGAACATTATAAATTGAAGCTTTGACTTATTCATCACAGTATCATTTAAAAAAAAAAACATCAATCAGAATACTTTTGAAACAATTTGCTAAGTTAAACCTAATTCGCAAAAGTATTTGATAATGCAAATTTCCATTCAAAATGTGAAAAAGTAGCCTATCGAGATATTGTTTTAACAGTAAGCATTTTATTGATGAAATTAAATAAAAGATTTTTAATCAAACACATTTTATTATTTCCCTTCTAGTGTGATATAAATAAAACTAGTTATGAAAATAAATAAACAAAAAGTTCAAGAAAAGGAAGATGATTATTATTAAAGTATGTTTTAAGTTAGCTCATTTAGGTAAATATCCAGTTTTAAATTTAATATCTAGAATCTAACGAGTTGATTTCTTTTCAGTCTTTGGGTAACTATGCTTATGCCTATGATATCAAGGACGGATTAAGTGGTTCTGTCAACTCAAAGGCTGAAGTAGGAAGAGCAGTTGCTGTTGCCGCTCCCTTGGCTTATGCTGCTCCAGCTTACGCTGCCCCTGCAATCGCTGCTCCTTTGACCTACGCCGCCCCTGCAATTGCCGCTCCAGTTGCTTACGGAGGTGTTCTCGGACACGCTGGTGTGGTTGGCCTTCGATACGGAGTCGGTCTGGGACATGGAGCTCCCCTCGGACTGAGATATGGAGCAGGTATCTTGGGAGCTGGATACGGCAAAGTTTTGCTTTAAAAAATTACTGATATAAAAGGACTACTCCATGCGCAATGAAATTTTAAATGTGTTATTTATTTTGAACAACTGTGATCTCAACGTTGTGAAATAAATACTTTTTTGAATATGAATTATATGTTTCCTAGCAATTTGTCTAATTTATTTATTTATTCTCTTGAAGAAACATTCCTCAAATTACAGTGAATGACCATCACCATAGATTAAGTAAGACATCTTTACAACCGATCATGGTTCCTTCCCTTCATATTTTGAATACTTTTACATAAAAAAAAAATGTGAATGCTGTTTGTGAGGAAATAGGCTTTTAAATTCCTTAAGTCACTTGCTGCCACTGACCATATCTTAAAAGAGCGATCCAAAGCTCGGACTAATTTGGTGGAACAACATAAAAAACAATTCGTTGAAAAGAATTTATATTTTATAGTCACTTTTTGGATTGTAAATTAAATTAATCCATATTTATTTTCTGTCTGTCAATGTGTATATTAAGATGATGACTCAAAAGGCTAAAACAGTCAAACAAACGAAAAAAGGATGTGTTCTCCCACATCAAAATTGGATTTGCATTACATTTTGGTCACTTAAAAGATATCTAAATGTATACAGAATTCTACAGATTATATTGCGAAGTTTTACAAATAAATTTCATCTCATATTATTTTAGTTTCAATTTTATTTGCATAGTTTCCTGAAGCCAATCATATTATATTAATTATTTTTTCAATCATATTTCGATGGAAAAAAAAAGATACGTGTATTGTATAGTACACATGGTGATTGAAAGTATACTGGTATGGTACTGTATGGCGATTGTAAGTTTGACTAATATACAGCAATTTGTTTTAACAAAAGGGCATATGACATGACTGCCATCACATGACTAATCCGATCCGATCGAAAGTACATGGAAAAAATCAGAATGACTGGAACCTAGGCACAATATAGGCGGAAATTATTTTTGAGTTCTAAGAACCATCATCGGACATGGTATAATTCCTATGTTTCGAGTGAAGCCCTGTCATTGATAGGGTGTAGCCAACCTCATATCATTTTTGTACCTATCGGAGCTGAGAGAACCAACCACTATACTGGAATCATAATATTTAAGGTACACCCTGGAGCGATTGACTTGAATGATATGATTACATAATTAAATTAATATTACAATTACAAATGTTATTTCCTCAGCACTATTTTCATTAGAATTAATTTATCGCATATAAATTTGGCACTATCTTTAATATGCAGAAAATGAGTGGTGTAAAAATGGATTATTTTCAACTATTATTATTATGATACATGTAGATACTCTCACATTTTCTCAAATAATTTCATTAATAAAATAAAATAAAATGTTTTTTTTCTAATTTTTTTTCTTTTTGTCCATTAGAATTCTATTGTAAATTAATTGAATAAATAAGAATAAAAATAGTAATTGATAATATCTAAGTTATCAAATTATAATGCATGCGAGAAAATCGAATAATATGAACACCGCGATAATATAGATTGGAAATTTGCTTAAATCCTACGGCTCCGGAATAACCACTATCATAAGAAACATGACCTGCCATTCAATAGAGGATAGACATTACCTCATCATTTTGCTACCTAATCGGGGTAGCGAGAACCAGGCAAAACATCAAAAATTTATTATCCTATTATTTAGGGTACACCTCGGTGTGGTAATTTAGACCATTTAGAGGCAGTGCAAAAGTTTCTCTGTGTTCTCTGTTCCCTGACTATACTGAACTGTACTGTTTAAGTTATAAATAATATTAGCTTTCCTTTACTTCATCCTTATTTCATTAAATTTTCAGGTTTTGAGAAGACAAGATTATGATTCGACACATTTGTATTGATAAATCTTAAAAATAAATGTTTAGATCCATTGTTATTGTGTTAATCCATTTTGTTGAAACTCTAATTCGCTAGCTATTTAAATTTATAAAAAATGCCATAAAATTAGATTAAGTTTAAGCATTCGATTCAAATACAAATTATATGTGCTTTTTACTTTATGAAACACAAATTTCAATGCAAAGCAATATGATATCTGCGATCCTTAAAAAATATTAAATGTGAATTGTATTTAATTAGGGCAATGGTCAACAAGTTCATAAAAAATAACATTCGGTTAGAAAGGCATATGCTTTAATTATAAAATGTACAAATTATAAAATGTACTTTCAAGTACAAATTACATGTGGTTTTAACAATCAGAAATGCCGGCGTCATGGCATAGGGGTAGCGCGTCTTCCCCGTAATTTGCGCGTCGTGGGTTCGAGTCCCGGTTCAGCCATGGATGTTCTTCATCTGCCTCCCTGCAAAAAGGGGTTGGGCAAGTGAATGTGATGCTTGAGTAACTAAGACGTACTCTTGGCTCTACTTGGCGCTACTTAAGCAAGAGACGCTCCTTTGCCTTAAAATCACTGACTTCGTTTGAGATCTTGTCTATGCCATTATAAAAAACAATAATAACAACTCTCTGAAATAAATTTCAATGTAAATCATGTATCATATCTGCAACGACTTAAAAAGTGGGAATTGTATTTGATTCGTAGAATGGTCACCAAATTCATAAAAAGTAACATTCGGTTAGAGAGGCATATGCTTTAATTATAAAATGTTTTCTGCGAAAAATTAATTATTAATTGCTTTGTTGTAAGTAATGTTCTATTTTCAAATGATATCGAGCATATAGTTGGTTTTCAAATGTAGTTTTTAGCAATAATCCCTCTTTTCTCTATTTTCTTAGAGAAGAAAAGTATTATGACTTAAATTTCTTACAGGGACATAATAAATATAAATAAATCATATTTCATTCCTATTTAAATGAATATACACATCTCTTTACCTTAAAAATTAAAAATTTTAACTTTGAAATGCTTTAGTATAGTAATTTTAAGTTCGTTTTTATCCAAATGTCGAATGTCGTCCATGACTAACTTACAAGTCCCTTTGTACTATTTTCTCATTTATTACATCTATACAAAAATTATGAAAAAAATAAAGAAAGAAACCTCTCAGTAGTTTAAGGAATTAAACTAAACGAAATATTTATTTTTTGTGCTGATTCTTCTTTAACAAGGTTACTTAATGATTGATTTGCAATTATCCAAACAATAGACAATTTAAATGCAAATTTTAACGCAGAAAAATGATAGATAAAAAAATAACTTTTTAAAATTATTTGTAAATAACAGAAGATTATTATAATGGAGTCGGCAATGATTGAATCCCCTGAATAAAAGATTGGAGACATGGTGGCCTTGTATCAGAATTTTTTCTTTTGAGGTATAGTTATTTTACTCCTACTTCGTGAGCAAAAACTATTTTGGCCAACTATGTAGCAAAATTCAAAACGGCAAAAATTTCTTGATAAGAATTATTGCATGAAGAAAGGATCCAAATTGAAGAATGATTCCTAAACGTTTAATCTCAAATATAAGAATGTACGCAAAAAATGCTCTAATGTAAGGTATTTGAATATTTTAATTTCTTAGTTTTGGTCTATTATATAATCGTTAGCAACGAGTGATAAGCAGATATTTTCGAAGTATATATATATATATATACGGCGTGAGGATATATATACGGAACGGATTTACTGAATATATATATATATATATATATATATATATATATATATATATATATATATATATATATATATATATATATATATATATATATATATATATATATATATATATATATATAACCAATCTTAAGTAAGAAAAAGTTTGAAAACGAAACTATAATGAAAACGAAACAAAAACAGTTTCGAAATCGCAACTAAAATTTATAACCTATTTAAACAAAAACCAAAAAAGAACTTCATAGTATTTAGAGAGCGCAATTGTAGCTACTTCTGAAACACAGATGAATTGATACAAAAGTATTAGAATCAAGTTGATAGGAAAAACAAAAAATCAAATAAAAATTAAACCAAAAAAATTATAAAAAATATAAAAAAAGAATCCGGCCTGAAGACTTTTTCAAGGGTCACCCTCAGGCAGGCATTCAAAGAAAAGGATTTTTTCTGTGAGGAAATACAGACATTGTCTAATAATGATTCCTCGTGACCCGAAAATCCCCTGAAATTATGCTCAAGAGATATACCATTTTAACAGAAAGGAAATATAAAACAACAAATTAGAAGAAATTTACCACAGCAATGTAAAAATACAATAACAAAAATAACAATAAAAACAAAGAGCCTACATCTGTTTACATAATTTAACGCTAGTTTTTTGAAAAACAGGGAATCACAATCGATAGTTTAAAGTTTTCCTTGACTGTTGATGGTATGTACTGGCCTTTTCGTTTTTAATTTTTAATTTTAGTGCTATTTTTTGTTTTTATTGTTATTTTTGTTATTGTATTTTTATTTTGTTGTGGTTAATTTCTTCTAATTTGTTGTTTTATATTTCCTTTCTGTTAAAATGGTATATCTCTTGAGCATAATTTCAGGGGATTTTCGGGTCACGAGGAATCATTATTAGACAATGTCTGTATTTCCTCACAGAAAAAATCCCTTTCTTTGAATCCCTGCCTGAGGGTGACCCTTGAAAAAGTCTTCAGGCCGGATTTTTTTAAAATATTTTTTATAATTTTTTTTTTGGTTTAATTTTTATTTGATTTTTTGTTTTCCCTATCAATTTGATTCTAATACTTTTGTATATATATATATATATATATATATATATATATATATATATACAAAAGTATTAGAATCAAGTTAATAGGAAAAACAAAAATCAAATAAAAATTAAACCAAAAAAATTATTAAAAAATATTAAAAAAGAATCCGGCCTGAAGACTTTTTCAAGGGTCACCCTCAGGCAGGGATTCAAATAAAGGGATTTTTTCTGTGAGGACATACAGACATTAAGTCTAATAATGATTCCTCGTGACCCGAAAATCCCCCGAAATTATGCTCAAGAGATATACCATTTTAACAGAAAGGAAATACAAAATAACAAATTAGAAAAAACCACAAAGTAAAAATACAATAAAAACAATAACAATAAAAACAAAAACAGCATTAAAATTAAAATTAAAATTAAAAATGAAAAGGCCAGAACATACCATCCAACAGTGAATGAAACTTTAAACAATCGATTGTGATTTCCTGTTTTTGAAAGTTAACGGTAAATAATGTAAACAGAGGTAGGCACCCAGCGCCATCTATTGAGTGATCCAATATGCAAGTAAATTTCTATTTTTATTTAAGCCAAAAGATTAATCCCAAACCATACCTTGTTTAATTAAAAAATTGACATTACAGTAATTTCTAGGAAAATCATTTTTAATTAAATTTTTAAGGAGGATATTTGATGCTTCAATATAAGAATTTTTATTATTGCAAACCCTTTTGATCCTGTTAACTTGTGAGAAAATTAGATTTTTGAAAATTTTAGAGTTTAGATTGGAATGGTAGTTACATAGTTTTGTTATTTTAAAGTTGAAATCATCCCTTTTATCGTATATACCAACTATTGTTTTATCATTAGCAATTTCGATTTTTAAATCCAGAAAGGTAGCCTCAAGTTGATTTATATTTGTATCTTTTAGAATTAAATCTTTTGGATAGCAATTAGTAATAATATTAGTATTGTCGAAGTTAATCAAAAGTAGGTCATCAATATATCTCCACCCGTTTATTAAATTATATTTAATTATTTTTTTCTCATAGTAATGCAGGAAAATATTAGCTAAAGCACTTGAGAAAGCTGTCCCCATTGGAATGCCCTTGACTTGTTTATAAAAATTAATACCATTAAACACGTAATTTTCAGTAATATTAAAATTACATAACTCAAGCCAGTTATTTTTAGGAATGATATTTTCATTTAAATATTCGTCATATATAAAAGTGCAGACCTTTATTAATTTTTCATGAGGTAGATTAGTGTATAAATTTTCGAAATCAAAAGTATTAAGTTTATTAATGTTGTTATCTTTAAGAAAATCCAATACTTCTTTGTTACTAGAAATAATAAAGTTGTCTTCATTTTTTATTTTGTCCAGGATAATTTTTAAGTATTTAAAGAAATGTTTACCCGTATAGTAATTATAACTACCAGTGCTACAGGTTACGAATCTGAATTTTAATGGATTTTTATGAAATTTAACTGTTGGGAATAAATAAGGATAGTTAAGAGAGCAAGTCTTAGTTTTGGTTTTTTTTGCGAAAGCTAGCATTCTTTTATCTAATTCCTTTTTCCCGGTGTTCTTTAACATATAAGTTGCATTAGAGTTATATTCATTAATTAAAAGTTCTTTATAATAATATTTACAAATTAAACAGAAATTATTTGCTGATTTATCTATTACTGTAATAACAAATTTTTCTTTTAAATTTTTTATTTCATTTTTTAATGTTTTACTAAAATAAATCCCACGTTCTTTAGATCTGTCAAAATCAGTATTCAATTTTATTTTAATTTCCTTTAAAATTCTCACTTTCCATTCCCCGAAACCTTCCGCAGGCCAGTGGTATTTTCTAGATAATTTGGCAATAAAAACATCCAAATCATTACCAATAGAAATCAAAATTTTGTTATGGTTTATTTTTTCTCTTAATCTAAATTTTGTTCCTCTTCCCATCAAATCTCTTAAAGAGTTGGATTCAATAATTTTTAAATTACCTGTAATAATATGACCTTTATCAATATCTATAAAATCTTTATATTTTTCCTTGTTACAGTAACAATCTGTTTTATTTATTTTATCTAAATTTTTGCTATAGTAATTATAATTACAAATTTTTTCTTTAAAGTTGAAGTGTAACTAAACGCTATTGATACATTAGTTTTATCTGCAAGAGGAAAAAATATATTATTATTATGTATAATTTTGGGTAATTTTAGATATTCGAAGTAAATATCCAAGAATTTAATCACACAGTATTCTTTGTAAACATTATTTTTATTATTAAAAAGTAAATCGTTTTTTCCAATGTTAAGTTTACATTTAATAAGATCTAGAATAATACATTTAGTGTACGAATTTTTAAACTCTAATTCCCCGAATTTATTATTTAAAAACAATTTCATTTTATTATTTCTAAGACCAAAAATGTATTTCCTAATTCTGTGAATGTTTTCACTATTGTGTTCCAGATTACAGTAATTTTGAAATTCCTCAAATATAATTTGAAAATTGCCTCCTTTCCCTTTACCTCTTTTAAATCTTTTAGAAAAGTTATCTTTATTTAGAAAATTTTTAAAAATGTTAAATTTGTTATAAATGCAATTATTGTTTAAATCTGCATAACCTTCCCCATTTAATTTACTATTGAGACCATAAGGAAATAAAGTTTTCAGGTTGCAAATATAAATGTTTTCCAGATCTAATCTTTTGTTTAATTCGTTAATATTGTCTTCTAGAATGTAGATATTAATATTGTTAAAGTTATGGTTTTGAAAATGCTCCAGTTCGAAGTCAGTGGTCCTATTTTTTATGAAGTTTTTTATATCGGATCTGTGATTGTTAATTCTTAAATTAAGCTCGGTGCTAGTTTGGCCAATATATTTAAAATTACATTCTGAACAATTAAGGAGATAAATCAAATTTTTGTTTTTACAGAATGTTTGTAATTTTGAGTTTTCATTTTTGATCTGTTCCTTATCTGCCAAAGGACATGTCCTACACTTTCCGTTTCCACAAATTTTATATTTTTTTGTATTTTTAAGATTTTTTAAACAAAACAATTGTGTCAGTAACTTTTTCTCCGTGAATGCTCCTGACACAAAGCTATCCACAGTGCCCTTTGGTAGAGCGCGCGACGGGCCATGCGCTATGATAAATTCGTTATTAACTTTTTGCATAGTTTAATTTATTTATTAAAATGAAAATATATCTCCTAAACGCCAAAAACAAGGAATTCTCGAAAAAGTAAAATCAGGAAATATATATATATATACTTCTCTATATTTTTTAAAATACGAGCCTCAAAAAATCTAGGCATGAGTTCGATTTCAAAAGAAAATTCGTTTATGAATTTATAACTTTGTGTAATTACAATAATGACCAATACAGACTCGCCATTTAATTTTTGTCATATTTAACAGATTTGGCTGACACAATCGTTTAAATGGGATGCAATAGAGAATTCGATTGTTCAGTAACGCAATGCTAGAGGAAACAATTGAAAATAATCTTCTTTTCAATAGTATTATATGTTTAATTTAAAACCATAATACAATGTTTATAACAAAAGCAAGTCATAATTATAACGGATTTACTGTGATTGAATGATATACTGCTAGATTACTTCCTTATCTATCAGAGAGAAAAAAAATAATTAGCCTTTTATTAAGATTTAACAGTTTTATCATTTACATTTAATTCAGTTTTTAACTATAAGGATATGCGAAGAGTTAGATATTCCATTTAAGCATTTACTCTGTCCATTTATAAAAGCTCGTACTGAATGATTATTTTAAAATCAGTATTAGTTTTCATCGTGTTCAGTTAGTTACATGTACAAATTATAGATCCTTTAAAAAAGATTTTAATAACCTCGCTATCATAGTTCTTGACAGAAGTAAACAAGAGAGTTCCTCCCTCGCGTTTCTTCACACGTTCCCGTTCCTCCTCCTGTTCTTACTTTGCTGCTTGGAATTTGTATTCGAAAAAGGTTTTCCACTATAAACTTCGATTCAATTCAAATAAAATCTTTAAAAAGTGAAAAAAGGCGAAAATTATTTTTTTATTACAGTTAAACAATAATATTGCAAAGGTGAAATTTCACAATAAATAAAATCTTGTAATCTGAATTAAAATAAACAATACGGACCAAGTGTAAGGAGGTTGGATTATTTTATTATTTAATTTCTCACCCCGGGAGTGCACCTCGTAATGAGAAAGAGATGCTTCCGGTATATTGGTTAGATAACGCCACCCTGGAGGGTACACGAAAAGGTGGTGGGGAGGGGGGGTCTGGCTCTTTCCATCGATGAAAGGACGTACTTCCTTAGGGAAGGGTTGTACCGTGACCGGTGATGGCCCTTATGATTCAATCATAGTTCCCGCCAGTGTTGCTGTTGCGGCGGTTTGATCATTCAGTATTTATTATCCGTATGCCTTCGGGCTAGTCGGAGAGTCAGTGATATGACTTATTATTTAGTTTCGCCGGCGTCCTGGCATAGGGGTAGATCGTCTTCCCCGTGATCTGGGCGTCCCGGGTTCGAGTCCCGGTTTGGGCATGGTTGTTCTTCTGTTGTTCTATCTGTGAGATGTGTGAATGTGCCCTCCTGTAAAAAGGGGTTGTGCAAGCGAATGAATGATGCGTGAGTCGCAAAGTCGTACTCTTGGCCCTAGTTGGCGCTGCTATAAAAAGTAAGAGACGTTCCCCTCAGGCTTAAATCGCTGTCTTCGAAACAGCGGGCTTGTCAGTGGTAAGTGCCATAAGAAACAAACAAACAAACAATTATTTAGTTTCTCTCACCGGGGGCCACCCCAGAAATGAGGATGGTGGATACAGAAATAGTGGGTATCTGCTACTCCTATCGATGACGCGATGTACTTTCCAGGGAAAAGATTGTTACTGTGGCCGATGAGGGCCCTTAGTAAGCGGTCCGGTAAATAAGATTTTCCCCTGTGTCTTCGGGCAAGTCGAAGTTATAATTAATTTATGAAGTGAACTGGAAAATCTCTTTCTTTAAGTGAGTGCATTTATATATCTCTTTCTAGTAATTAACAATACTGTCTGAATATTTGATATATAATATTCCTAGCGAAATAAAACTTTGTCACTCAGGCTTATAGAGAAACTATATCAGCACTAAAAGAGGCAACTTGAATTGGTAAATTTAATCGCCAAGTAATTCGCAAATATCTCGTAAGATCTAAAATGCGTCTAAAAATTTCAATCACTTATAAATCACAAGAAGTTCTAAAAGAATTTATTGCAATTTTGTGTGATAAAAGTTCGCCAAACTTGTTGCGACTTCATTGCATTATTCTTATTCACAAATTTGTCCTTGATCGCAACTGTGTCGTCACAACTTTTATGTAAGAGAATTTGAAGGGATGTGATGAATCGATCTCTGATTGGTCTTTCATTACATCATTCTATGATATCAGTTTTAGTATATGATCCTATGTTAAAAACGCTACGGCGTAATTTTGTTCGTGTTCCTTTCATGTATTAATAAATGTCACTGTGCTGTGCTTTCTGTTAATAAAGTGATTTTAACTTCTCAGAAATGAGTATATTTAATTTCAATAACCAGAGCATAAGAAATTTGCAGAACCTGTAGGTAACAGTTGCAACAAACCGATCATTAAAAAGTAAAAAAGTAAAAAAAAAAAAAAAAAATCCCAGTATTATTCGATTGCGTTCGACAGTACTCCGGATGCTTTTCACAATTATGTGAACCTAACAAGCCAAGTATGATATACAACGATAAAAAATTAGAAAATGCAAAAAGTGCAATCCCACTGTTATGAAAAATGAAACTGATAAAATTTTCAAACATCACTTTGAGTAAGCTTGGAGATGATCTCGATATAATATAGGCCAGTACAGCTATATTAACATCTCGTTTTAACGCAACACTAGCGCTAGTTTGGGAAGGCCCTAGTAATTTTGAGCTGTCGTCAGACGAAGACGACACCTGAGCTTGTACATCCTCTCCAAATTTCCACACCACAGCAGAGGGAGGAAGTTAGGTCACGACGTGCAGGGGATAATGGTTAATGCGCACTAGACCCGCTTACACGACGGTTCTTTGGTGGAATCAGCTCTCGAACTTCTGTTAACGAAGCCGAAAACGGTACCACCAGGCCGCTACAGAGGCCATATCTTATTCACTTCAAAAATTTATTTATAAAATTATGACACAAGAGAGATATGAGAGATGAAAATGCCATTATAAAACATGAATAGATGCATCAATATATGAATATGCCTTCCTACAAATAATTTATTCTCATATTTACTTTTGTAATAAAAGAATAAAAGATTTTATTTTTTTAATAAATCGTCTCATTATAATGATTAACTTATATATATATATATATATATATATATATATATATATATATATATATATATATATATATATGATGGAAATGAAAATATACACTCATGTCCAAAATTAAGGTCACAAATATAAAATTTGCGAAAAATGAAAAACTATTCACTGTGTTGCCACGAAATTTGGCACAGACGTACACTACAATGGAAGAAAGAACATAGACACATAACAACATGGAAAAGATTTAATTGGGAATTAAGAAACAGGATATATCAAAAAGTGTTACATTATGAATCAGAGATAAAGCATTTATCTCGGGAAAAGCCTGTCTAATATGGAATGTGACCACCATGCACTGCTATACAGGCTTCACAACGAGCTTTCATACTCTTTATGATGGTGCCAATAAATGCTTGGAGCAACAAAGCCCATTCTTCCAAAAGCGTGGCTTTTAACTCTTGGAGGATATTAGGAGGGGTGTTACCCTGTGCAAAGTCTCTTCCGAGACCATCCCAAACATGTTCAATAGGATTATGATCCGGAGTCCTCGAGAGCCAAGCCATACAGACGTACATACGTCGAATATCCTCTTCCTCAAGAAAATCATCAACGATCTGGGCTCTATGTGGAAGCGCGTTTTCATTCATAAACATGAAGTCTGGGCCAAAAGCACCCCGGAACAACCTCACATAGGCTTCAAGGATCTCATCCCTATAGCGATGTGCATTAACAGTACCCGCATTGAAGACGTGTAGTGGTGTACGACTGCCCAACATTATGCCACCCGAGATAAGGATTACTCTGCCACCAAATCTGTCGATTTCTTTTACGTAGGAGGGATGATAGAGAGTTCCTAGCTCTCTCCATATGAAGATTCGACGAGTTTCACTCTGTGTGGTAAATCTCGACTCATCACTGAAAAGAACACGCCCCCATTCTTGCTGTGCCCAAGACTGATATGTTAGGCACCACAACAGCCGGGCTTTTCTGTTGGATGCAGTCAAAGGGACAAACTCAACTGGTCGACGGGCATAAAGCGACCTCTCTGCTAGACGTCTGTATACGTTTTGTCTGGAAATTCTTATTGCAGACGCAGTAGCAAGGTCACGAGCAAGTTAAGGAGCCGTTGTCAGCCTATACCGTCGTGTGCTTAATGCCAAATAGCGATCCTGTGCAGGCGTCTTTGCTCTGTGATGGCCTTCCTGATTACAGTATCACTTGTTTGGAATTGATTCTACAACCTAGATACCACTTTCGGTGCCACTTGTAACCACCGAGCCATCTCCGCTTGAGACTGCCCAGCCTCAAGCCTGCCAACGGCCCTCCATGTCAAGGAATCGTCTAAACGATTATGAGAACTCATTCTCACTGGAAACAGGTTAAATGTTTTGTTTTAATGCAATATTCACAAAATTGCAGGCAAAAATCCCAGATGCCTAAACGGTCTAATTTCAGTAGTTCCCCCAAAACTAATGCTAAACAACATTTTTTCTCACAAAAAAAGGTTAATATCGTGTTAGCGGTCCTTCACAATATATAAAATATAATTTTTTTAAATTTTATTGGTAGTCATTTAGAATTTCTTTGAAAAACATCTTTGTGACCTTAATTTTGGACATGAGTGTAATTCGAAGCATAATTTTTTCTATTCAAAACCATCTATTAAAATCTAGAGACAATCTTTTTTGCTATTAGTCTCTGCTTCTACTTTCTATAAGAGAAAGGGAAAACAAATAATAAAATATGAAATTTTATAGTAGGTGCATAACACTTTCAAATGCAAAACATGATCATGTTTTATTAACAATCTAATGCAATAATTAGGAGTTAAGAAACTGTTTTAGTTTAAAATATACAACCGAGCAATTTAATTTTGCAGGAAAGAAATACATCTACCAGAAAATGTGTTTTTTGTTCTATACTCAAAAGCCATATTTTGAAAGGACTCAATGTATTGCAGCTCAGTAATTACATTTAATCATCTGAAAAGATAAGGAACTGAGACTTTTATGAAATATTTCATCATTTCTCTTTTCAAATGATTGTATAAATAATGAGCGAAAAACTAATAAAAATTGAAAGAGCAGGAAAAGGAAACTGTATTTCAAATAAATTATTTATTTACATGATATTTTTTAAAAAAATAAGGACACTTTTTACAGAATGGCTTTTCTGAAAGTAATTCGTCCAACACCGGCACCAACGAGACCTTTTCCAATAGCGAGGGGAGCAGCAAGACCATGTGCAGCGACGAGACCGTTGGCGAGGATTCCATTACCAGGGATGATTCCATTGGAAAGAGCGATTGGTGTAGCTGCAGCAGCATATCCAAGAGGAGCAACAGCGGCAATGGGTGCGGATGGGGCTACGTGGTTAATGGCAGTTCTCTGGGTAGAGACGGTGGCAACGGTTGGGACGGCGGCGATCAATCCTCTTCCGACTCCCAAAGGTCCAGCAGCGAGAACTGGACCTCCAGCAATAGGTCCTGCAACGGCAAGAGGATAAGCGGCAGCAATTCGTGCAGCTGGAGCAACGTGATTAATGGTGGTTCGTTGTGTGGATACAGTAGCGACAGCTGGGGCGGCAATCAAGCCTTTTCCATAACCCAGAGGTCCGGCAGCGAGGACTGGAGCTCCGAGTCCCAAAGGTCCGACGAGGGAAGCATGGGCAGCTGCGAGAGTAGCGCAGAAGATGACGACCTGAAGATAGATGTGTTTTCTTAATATACATTCGTTTAATTTGAAATGCAATGATAATTTCAAATTTGGAATAATTTTATTTAGATATTTGTTTTGTTAAAATGCTTTCTGTGAAAGATACGAGTTAAAATATTTGGTTCTTTCATTGTATACGAAACGGTTGGAGATGGGTTGGATATCAGTTTTATTTAAAAATTATCAACATTGGAATTTTTTGCTGCGTCTCTTTATTTTTTACAATTGTCGAAACTATTTGGCTAAGCTATATGTAATATATACTGAGAAATTGATTCTGAACAGCATAAGATGACTTTCAATAACTAGGACTGTTAAAAATTTCTATATTTCTTTTAAAAGAAATTGTAATTTTCATCTGTCTTAGTTGTATTTTTCGTATCACAGTGATTTATAATTAATTATATCATTAGACTTTAAAAAGATAAATTGCGCATGCCCTTGAGTTGATGATGGTAATTTACACGTTTGCGTAGAGGAAACATTTTGAAGTGCCCTAAAAGTAGATAGGAGATTTATTTTTACGCTGAAATTATTTTTTAAACACTATAAGTTTTGCAGCATTCAAATCTGTCATTCATGTCGAACGTTATTAGTTTTCAAAAAACTGATATTAAATACAATTTCTAAGGAAAAGAAAACAAATTCATCTAAGGAAAAATAAAAAAAGTTACAGGAAAAGTATTTTTAAAAATAATTTTCTATGGATTATCGATTTCTAAGCATAATTTGGGAAGGAGTGGCTCATTAACTATATATATTTAATTACCTTTTTTTTTAATATAAAAAAATACTTTATTTCTTTCCTTTTATATTTGAGAATTTAAAATAAATTACCTGAAAACAATTTTATTCTAACTTTAAATACAATAATTTAGGAAAATTTTCATTTTTGAAAGAATAATTTTGTGTGCAATTTAGTGGATAAAATTTCACTGTTATTCTTTAAATTCGAGATTACATCTCAATAATTTTTGAAAATATTAAAACTAAATAGCTAATAAACAAAACCGAGCTTAACGTACCTTTGCGAACATGTTATATGTAATTGAATTCGCTTTAGATGTGCTAATCGTGTAGTAACACTATTGAAAAATCACTTTTATATTATTTGGTAATAAAAAAGGAAATAAATAGTACTATACAAATTCAGATAAAGTAATTAAAAGTTATGTTGAGATAAATAAATACTCCTCCTTTCATCGTGGTAAGTCGATGAAATTGAATTCATTTGTTCGTATGCTAATTTCAGACGTCATAAATAATTTATTCTTAACTTGCTACCGTTGTTTGATGGAATATGATTTGAAGGTCTCCCTTATTGAAATGTGAGAGTGTATTGTGACATTGAAAGGCGTTGTCACGAAATTTCTGTTTAAATTAACTATTTATTATGCGCTTTGATGTATGCATTTTGTTCGTTGTGGTTGTCGTGCCTGAAATTTGTTTTTACATTAATTGAGTGGGCAAGTCTAATTCTATTTTAATACATATTTTTTTCTTTTAAATCACCCGTTTTCCTAAAAAGAAAAATAGATGATGATATATGAGCTAAAATATTTAATCGTTTAAATATTTTTATCGCCCATTACTTTCTTTTATGTTCAATAATTTATCTATCTGAATAAGGGATTTATGTGGATTTATAAAATTTATTTCAGAATTCTCTTATATAGCTTCTTTTTTTATGCGTTTCCTTTTTCAGAGTTTTACTTTCTTTTACTTATGAAAGAAAAATAATAAGGTTTTAAATTTTGTTTACAGACCTAAGCAAAGTATAAATTACGCATGGGAAAATCAGCATCTTCCCTTCCTTTCACAATCGCTCTAAATTCTAATATGCTTAAAAAAATGTTAAATATTTTAAGCTGTTCTTTCTGATCTGCTCTTCATTTGCGTCAAGCAGTCCAAAATGGTCCTTATATTATAATTCCAAATTATTTTGAGTTTATTCCTGTTGTAGATGTTTTACAATCTTAGGCTGTGGACATTACGAGGTTTCTATTTAAATTTAATTTCTAGTTTCAAAGCATTCTTAGCCTGTTTTATTTAACGTTTACTTTTTAACCTTATATGTTTATTGTTTTATTTTTATTTAATCTTCTCTTATTCCTTTAAATTCATAAAAAAGTGATTATTTTCATTTATTTATAATGATTATGGGCAGCCCTATATCATAATTTGCATACAATATTATTGAAACAGATGGTCTACTTTCATAAATTTTCTATGTGAACGCATCTGAAATCCTGGTCAACTATACATTATACTTGATAAGAGTTGATATTACTCTAATATTTTATATTTAATAGAAATTTTATTTTTACGAACTTATTTATTAGACAATTAGGAAAATATATTAAATTACAATATATATGCATTTAGCATTTAATTGACTTGCTTGTGCCACTCCCTCTCTAAATCTTGAAGTCCTAGGCAGGCATTTTGTTTGGCCATTCCCAAATCCCCCCACCTCCAGCAATTATACTCTAAAAACAAAGCATATAATTTTGATTTGCGATCAAAAATAAGGATAATGATTGTATCTGTATATATTCTTAGCAACAAATTTCATAACTTTAAGCTACAATACAGCCAAGCAAGAAAATGTAATTCTTCATTCCCATACTTATTAATGACTGTATATTCAGCAAAAAGAAATTTCTCTGTTTTTAAAGGCGTTTAAAGTACATACTTGCAGAATTAAAGAGCATAAGCTCTGAATAAGTTTATATTAAATACTTGAAACAATACTCCTAAAACCAATATATTAAATACTACCAAAATTTCAGTATGTTTATGAATTATTGTTTATGCATATACATGAACAAGTATCAACACAGGCAAATTTACTTCAAAATTGTGTACTCATTTGCAAATTTGACATGCAAAATTTGATAAAAAACTTATTTTTCTTGATTATCATATTCGTTAGAGTAATAAGTTGGAAGATAAAATGAATTAATCTTTTGATGGGATTGATGCAAGATTAGATATAGATGTAAAGTTATAGCGTAAAGTGAACTTACAAAATTCCGCTCACTCAATTTTTTGCGGTCTTCAATTTTTATATTCACACTCTCATTAACGGATAAATAAACATGTTATGCCAAATTATTTTCTGTTTTACAATAGGTGAAGTCATAGCTTTAATGACTGCAACCCTGCCTCGAAATTTTACATAAAGAAAAAAAAACACCTAGTAAAATATTACTTTACTAAAAAGTAACTTATAATTTAAAATTTTATTAAAAAATAAATTAAGATATTTTTCGCTTAATTCTTAAAAAAATATAAAAAATTTAAATTAATTCTATATGTTCGATGCTATTTATAGGCATTCAGTAAATAATTGGACTTTGAGAAGTATCTGTATATTTGCACCAAAACTTGTGATTTGTTTTTCAAACTTTATTATTATGAATCTACAGGACCTAAATCATCATGATATTCAAAATTAATGGAATAAGCAGCTTTAATTTTGATTTGAAGATTAGGACACTAATATATATTTATTTCATTAATAATATGAATTTTTTCTCCATAAAAGCAATGATTACATTTTTAAATCTCTTTCTTAAATCACATTTTATATCCTTAAATTGAAAAAGAAAAAGATTTTTTATTTATATAAAAAGAAGGAAAAATTGTTACCGCAATAATGAGAATAAAATTGCAGTGATATTTGATATATTGATGATAATGATTAATTTTTTGAAAGAACTTGTTGAAATGGAAAAGAGGAATACTGTAAGCCATGAGAGTAATTTTGACAAACCAAATATGATATTAAAAAATATAGCTAGTAACAGTAGTACGCATTAACACTTGTCGTATGTTAGTGAAGACAGATATTATGAAATGCAGAAAAGACAAATTGCTCTATTTGAAGCGAGAATCTACATCTAAAGAACATAATAAAAATCAATCAAAAATAATTAAATTGTCATTTTTCTTCTTCAAACTCAGCGTCACGCCCTTTCAAGGTTTACAAAAGAGTTTTAGAACCTCTAATCTCAGCAAAGATCTCAGCTCTTGTTAGCAAGGTCGTTCGCTGTATAAGGATAAAACACAATAAATTAGTATCATACCCTTTTTCGAATGATTTTTTTTCTGAAACAATGACGTAAATTAGGCAACAAAAGGCCATTCCCCATTCAGGTGTTTGCAAATAAAGGATTTCTGCATAATTTGAGGAGTATATATAGCTGTCATTTCTTAGCTTCAAATCATTAGATTCAATCTAAGCCAAATCCAGCAGTCAACATGTTCGCTAAGGTAAGCATTTTTCTTGTTCCAATCAATGATTAAGTATTAAAGCAAGTTTTCAGTTGAAATTCTTAAACAACTGTAATAACGGTTTTAGAAGAAATATATTTCAGGTATAGATATTTTAAGATTATCTTTAATTTTTGACGATAATCATACGATTTAGTCAGCATTTTATCCTTTTCATGCTTTTTTAGTATAGGTAAAATAATTACATCTATTAAAACCATTCAATGCGTAGTAAACATGCGCATGGTAATAAAACATGTCAGTATGCGTATTATACTTCAAATATTCCGTGGGCTTTGAACTTATGCTGCTAATAACGAAGAACTCTAATAAAAAACCACAAAATTCTGAATCTATTCCTTCCTAAAAATTTAAAACTATAGCTGAAAGACCAAGTTAAAAAAATTACAAAGAAGAAAATTCAATAACAACTATAATAGACTAATTAATAATTTAATTGATCAATTCTATTCCAAAATTTTGGAATTTAATTTTAATGCTTATAATGTCTTTGAAAATTTTTATGAATAGACTATAAATTCTTACATAGAAAATAAATAATTTTTAAGCTAATTCGATGGCTATATTGTTATTTCTGATTTAACCATGATGCATTCTTATAATGTTTCCATTTAAACTAAATATTTATACAACACAAAAAAATACAAATAAGAAAAAATATATCTTATTATAACTATTAAATAATTCTTAATTAATTATTAATTATTGAGAAAATTATATTAATTATCATAATTTCTAAACACTCGGTGGTTTCCTTTTTTTCTCTTGTTTCATGTTAAGCAGTACTTCTAATCACGTTTTTCTGACTTCTAAATTACTTTTTCAAATATCTCAGTAAAATGGTGTCCATTTCTTTATATTATATATACATTTGTGATATAATTTTAGAATCATTCATACCATTCTGTGATATAAATAGAACAAACTTCTTAAATCTTCATCCTTTAAGAACTCAAATTTTGTCCTATTTAATACTAAATAGAAAAATTGCAAATTCAATCAGCAAGAAAATAACTTAGTTTATAACTTCTAAAAAGTTTATAACATATAATGTTTATTCAATTGGCTTAATTTTTAATATTATATTTTCCAGGTTATCATCTTCTGCGCTGCCCTCGCTGCAGTCCATGGCTCAGCCCTCCTTGCCGCACCCCTCGTCAACACTGGAGTCAGCGTAGAATCCAGGCAACAAGATGTAAGCATAAATGCTTTTAACTTAATTACATAATCTTCATTAAAATATTTTTTTTACTTCTTGATCTAATTAAAATTCTAACAATTTTACAGAGAAAGGCATTCATAATGGGAATAGAATCATATTTTTTATGTTGAAATTTAGAATAATTCGTCTTATTCATTTGCTATCTCACGATGTTTCCCCGTTTTTATATAATACAATGCTTTAATTCATTCTTATAATAAAATTTAACTTTTTATTAAATCTCTGTTAAATTCTTTTGAAGTAATTTATTCCGCTTTTGTAAAAATAGAAATTAATTTCTCTTGTAGATGAATCAAAAACTAATTTCACAAATAAATATTATATTAGGAAACAAAAGTTACGTGTTTTTAAATCTTCTATTTTAAATGAATTCTTCCTAATTTATTTATAAGTGCAATCATATGTTCAACCTCTTATATATATATATTTTTTATCTATTATTATTTTAATACGGCCAATAGTTTAGAAACATGAAATTTTTCTTCCAAGAAAACAGAAATTGAGAAAGTATGTTCGCTAAACCTGCCAACAACGATTAAAAAATTTTTTTCGCTTACATATTAAAAAATCAAAAATATAAAATTGCATATTTATAAAAGCTGATAAAGAGATCGCTTTGATAGTAAATACTTGAAATAAATAGATGAAATTTAATACAAGATTTTTACTCGAACACATTTTTTTTTATTTCGTTTATAGAGAAATATAAATATTATTTGTTATGGAAATAAATTAACAAAAAGTTCAAGAAAAGATAGATCATTACTATTGTTTGTAAACTAAGTTTTAAGTTAAATACCTTTTGGTAAATATGCAATTTTAAATTTATTATATAGAATCTAATGAGTTGATTTCTTTTCAGTCTCTGGGTAACTATGCTTATGCCTACGACATCAAGGACGGATTAAGTGGTTCTGTCAACTCCAAGGCTGAAGTAGGAAGAGCAGTTGCTGTCACATCTCCAGTTCTTGCTGCTCCTTTGGCTTATGCTACTCCAGCTTACGCTGCCCCAGCAATCGCTGCTCCTTTGACCTACGCCGCCCCTGCAGTTGCCGCTCCAGTCGCTTACGGAGGTGTTCTCGGACACGCTGGTGTTGTTGGCCTTCGATACGGAGTCGGTCTGGGACATGGAGCTCCCCTCGGACTGAGATATGGAGCAGGTATCTTGGCAGCTGGATATGGCAAAGTTTTGCTTTAAAAATTTAATGTTAGATCTAAATGGACTTCTCTTTGCTCAACGCAATTTTAAATGTGTTATTTATTTTGAACAACTGTAATGTCAACGGTGTGAAATAAATAGTATTTGAATCTGTATTTTATGTTTCATAGCAATCAATCTGTTTAGTTTATTTCTTTATTCTTTTGAAAGCGCCGGTTTTTATATAAATTATATAAGAAAGTTTGAAGCTATGTTTTGAAAATCCTCGATGAACTGTCTTTGATGTAACTTTCAAGGTATAACAATATATAAAGAGTAAAAATTGCTTCTCCAGATAAATTGTTTGAGGAATTAACATGGGACACTCAACTTTATTTTTCCAATGTTCTTTATCTTTCAGAAAGAAGTTTGGAATCTAATTATTCTTGCATAAACAACTTATTATTAGGTATTTAACTTCAGCTAAGGAAGCTAAGCTAAACTTCAGCTAAGTTATTCTCTCAAAAATTAAAATTTGAAATTAGATTTAATATTTCAAGGAATTAAGCCAATTTTTTTCAACCTTTGATAACGTTAAGACGTGAAAAACAAAATCCGAAACTGAAATAAAGATCAGGTGATAATAATTTAAACTTCATTAAATACTATATTTGAGCTTTATATATATATTTAGATTCAGATAAAAAAAGATAGTAATTTATCTTTATTTTGATATTTTAATAATGATTTTTCCTTTTTCTCTTGGATTATTAGAAATAAACTTTTGTTGAAAAATTATAATTGTCACATATACATGCACAGAGTTTTATAAATTTTGCAAAAAAATTATCCTTAGGATGAAAAAAAATTGAAATTTTTTAATTAAATTATGAATTAAACATACATAGATATTTATAGTTCATTAAGTTTGTTGAAGAACGCTGATAAGTTATTCATCAAGAAATTCTAACTTTCTCATAATTTGAGAAATAAAATCGCTTTGATATGATTTATTTACCGGAAAAATATTTGGGAATGACAGCACTCTCAATTTATAAATTGCTCAGTAATAAATCAGTAAGAAAATAATGCCAAATGAATAAAAAAAAAACATTCATCAAATTATATAAAAATCTTTCCAAAGCCCAGAACCAGCATTAAGAAACATCATCTTCATAGTTGATCATGACTCATTCCTTCCATATTTTAACTACATTTACATTAAATTATTTGAATGGTGTGGTTGTGTGGAAATAGGCTATCTCATTCATTAAACCAACTGTCCATTGACATTATATTAATAGAACCATCCAGGGAGTTGAATCAGTTTGGTGGAACAACTAAATAAAAATAATTTATTGAAAAAACTTATATAGTTTACATGGACAAATATAGTACTACCGAATAACAAAAATCTCCTTTCCCGAAATCGATATACTGAATTATTTCTTTAATCTTACTAAAACTCAATATGCTTACATAAAAATGTCACAAATACTTGATATCACGACGTTTCCTTAAGCAAACTAAGATCTGTATGAAATTTCATGGATTTATTGCTCCTCACCAAAGATGCTCTGTATTTTATAATATGTAATGTATTTTCTAATTTTACTTTTTTTTTTCTTTTACAATTAATCTTTCCATGTATAGTCCTTTATCTGACAGAGGACCTTAAAGATTCTTAGAAAGTAAGATAACAATGGCAACCTTTTTTCGAAGAATATTCATTAGTTGAGATGTAATAGTATAAGATGTCAAACCATACAAACTACTTGGGCAATAATGTGCTACAAAAAAGAAATAACATTTTTATGATGCATGAAATGCAGTTAGATTTATCTGTTCTGCATTGTCAGTTAAGTTTATCCATCATTATTGTCGGTCTGTTAATGTAAGTATGAACATGACAATTCAACTACAAAAGCAGTCAAACAAACGGAAACAGGTGTGTCACTTTTACACCAACATTGAATTTGTATTACGTTTTGTATCTAGTCAGTCACTGAGAAAAGATCTAAATATACACTCAATTCTGCTCGTTACATTTTACAAAAAACGTTCATCTCGTTTTCATTTAAATATTATAATTTTAATTTCATTTTAATTTGCATTATTTTCTGAAACTAATCATATCATTAATTATTTTTTAAATCAGATTTTGATGAAAAAAAGGATATGTGTGATGTATAGTACACATGGTGATTGAAAGTATACTGGTATGGTACTGTATGGCGACTTTATGTTTTACTGATATGCAGTAATGCATTTTTTTAAAAACGATATTTGATATGACTGTCATCTCGGAAATACGGAAAGATCAAAATTATCGGAACATAGCAACAATATAGATGGGAACTATTTCTGAGTCCTAAGGGACATCATCGACCACGATACAATCTCTGTAGAAAGCCGCTGTGGCCTGGTGGTAAAGTCTTGGCTTCGGAACTGGAGGGTTATTGGTTCAAAATTCGATTCCATCTAAGAAACGTCGTGTAAGCGGTTGTAGTCCACGTTAAACGTCCTAGCTAAACGTCTTCTTCCCACTGGTGTGGTGAGGAGGGGTGCACCACAGGTGTCGTCCTCGCCAATTTGACCGCGGTTCAAAATTTGAGGACCGTCCCAAAATAACTCTGGTGTTGCTTTAAAATGGGACGTCAATAAAGCTAAACAATCTCTACAGCTCGAAATACGCCCCATCATTGGTAAGGGGTAGCCGACTTCATATCATTTCTGTACCTACCAAGTACGTGTACCGACGTTGCATGAACTAATCACTGCACTGAAATCTTCTTATCCCTGTACTTGAGGCACCTCATGGGGATGGATTGATTTGAATGACGTGACTAAATGTCTGGAAGATTGCATTGGGTAGAATAGAACCTGGGGCCTTATGGTACGCTGCCGAGTAACAAGAGCACAAGATAAAACCAATTACTCGTACATTGTAGCTGTTAGCTGGCTTATAAGCTTTCACCACAAATGTAATAAAAACGTAATCACATGGTTTATTATCCTCAGGACTATTTTCATTAGAATTAGCTCATCAAAGTTAAAAATGCTTTATTTTTAATATTCAGAAAATCCGAGTGCTATAAAAGTCAACTCAACTAGTATTATTGTAACTAATATAATAATACTTTCAACTAATGTATTCACAAATTTTCAAATAATGCCATTAGTAAAATAAAAGAAATTTGTCCAATGGAGTAAATTGATAGAATAGATATGAAGAAAAGCATTAATCAAGAGTAACTACTACGTCAAGTTATAATGCGCTTGGAAAAATTGTATAATATGAACATAGAGACGGTATAAATAGGAAATTTAGTTCAGCCCTAAGAACCACAAATGGCCTGGAATAATCCCTACCGTAAGAGACAAGTCTCGTCATTCAATAGAGGATGGCCGACCCCTAACCACTTTTGTACTAAACAATGGTTGCGAGAACCAGCCAAAAACATCAAAAATTTATCATCCTCCTATTTTAGGTGCCCCCACCCCAGTGTGATTATTTAGTCCATTTAGACGAAGTGCAAAAGTTTCACTGTGTTCACTATTACCTGACTGTACTGAATTGTTCTTTTTAAGTTATAAATAATATTAGCTTTCCTTTTCTTTATTATTATTTTCATTAAATTTTCAGTTTTTGAGAAGACAAGATTATGATTCGACACATTTGTATTGATAAATCTTAAAAATAAATGTTTAGATCCATTGTTATTGAGTTAATCCATTTTGTTGAAACTCTAACGAACTAGCTATTTAAATTTATACAAAATGCCATATAATTAGATTTCTTATAATCATTTCTTTCAAATATAAATTACATGTGGTTTTTACTATCTGAAATAAATTTCAATTTAAATCAAATATGATATCTGCGAGCACTAAAAAGAGGAGAATTGTATTTAATTCGAGCAATGGTCAACACGTTCATAAAAAAATAACATTCTGTTAGAAATGCATACGCTTTAACTGTAAAGTGTTTTTCTGCAAAAAGTTAAATATTATCTACTTTGTTATAAGCAATGTTTACTTTTCAAATAATATCGAACATATATTGGTTTGCAAATGTATTTTTTAGCATTAATCCCTCTCTTCTCTATTTCCTTAGAGAAGAAAAGTATTGTGACTTAAATTTCTTACGGGGACATAGTATATGTAAATAATTTATAGTTTATTCCTAGTTAAAAGTATATACACATATCTTTTTCTTAAAACTTCCAAATTTTAAATTTGCAAACGCTTTAGTATAGTAATTTTAAATTCGTTTTTATCCAAATGCTGAATGTCATCCTTGACTAACTTGTAAGGCCCAATCTACTATTTTCTAATTTATTACATCGACTCAAAAATAAAAAGAATATATATATATATATATATAAACTTCTCAAGTACTTTAAGAAATTGGACTAAACAATATTTATTTTTTGTGATGATTCATCTTTAACAAGGTTACTTAAAGACTGATTTGCAATTATCAAAACAATAGATAATTTAAATGTAAATTTTAACACAAAAAAATGAAAGATAAAAGAAAAAAAATATTTGTAAATAACAAAAGATTATTACAATGGAGTTGACAAGAATTGAATCTCGAATAAAAAATTGATGACATGGTGGCCTTGTATCAGAATTTTTTTATTTTTTGGATGCTTATTTTGCGTTTTATTTCCAGAGGAAATATTTTGGCTAATTACATTTCAAAATTGATAGTAGCAGAAATTTCTCAATAAGAATTATTGCCTCAAGAAAAGATACAGATGGAAGAATTATGCGTAAATATTTAATTCAAAATTCAAGAAATTACATAGAAATAAAATGCTCTAATATAATGTATATATTTTTTTAATTTCATAGATTTTTATTTATTTTAAAATCATTAACAGTGACAGCTAAGTAGATATTTCCGACATTATTTGCTTTTAGAAGCTGTTAAAATAGTTGAAATGTCTTGTAAAAATTGTTATGTGTAAGAAGAAATACTTGCGCCTATAAAGAACTGCCGGTGTAGTTTTTCACATTTCAAAAATTCACATTTCATTTTTTTCTATATTTTTCGACTAAATGAGTTCAAGGAACATTGCCTAAAATCATGTGTTTTCGTGATAAAGGAGAAAGAGTTTTAAAAGATAAATTTAAATTCAAAATAAGCTTTTATAAAGCTATCATGAATTATTCTTCGGGCCCATATTATAAATTGGATATGTTTGGATTTTATATATATATATATATGTACTATATTTCAGAACTATTAGATTTATCTACATTCTTTGAAAGACTAACTTCAAAAAAATCCAGGCGTTTGTACTATTTCAAAGAAAGTTGTATTATGAATTTCAGCTTTGTAGAGTTACAATAATAACCAATGAAAGCTCACCATTCTGGATTTTATCATATTTAACAAATTAGGCTGATACAGTCATTTAAAAGAGATGCAATAAAAAAGTCGATTGTTATGTAACGCGTTACTGCTGCAAATAATCTTATTTTCAATGGTATATGTCCAATTTAAAACCATAATGCCACGTTCATAATCAAAGCACGTAATATTAATGACCAGTTTACTATGAATGAATGATATATGGTTATATTCCTTTTTGTCTGCCAAAGACGTAAGAATAATTAATCTTTCATTGAGATTTAACAGTTTTGTCCATTTGCATTTAATTCAGTTTTTAACTGTAAGATTATTACGCATCTTGCATCTACTTTGTCCAATTTTAATAGCTTATTCTGAATGATAAGTTTTAAAATCAATCTTAATTTTCATCTTGATGTACTTAGTTGGTTGTATAAATTATATAACCTAGAAATAAAGATTTTAAAGCTTTGCAACCACAATTTTCGATAGAAGTAAATAAGAAAGTTCCTTACTCGTGTTTCTTGAATTATAGTGTTGCACGAAATTTATGTTTGAAAAAGGTTTTCTGCAATAAAAAGTCTTCAATTTGTATCATTTAAAGTCTTTAAAAGGTGAAAAGCGATGTTTATATATATATCGTTGTTACTTTCGGCACTTGTCATTGACAAGCCTGCTGACGAAGTCAGCAATTTTTCGTGGGGTGCAGTCGCTTCTGAGGGAAAAGATCCCTTAGCGCCCGAGAGCGGAAAGCCTGACTTTCAGCTCATGTGAAAATGACACTCCCGCATTCGCTTGCATATCCCTTTTCCCTGCATATGCCAATCCTTCAGACTATGTATATACTAATATATGTAGCTCTAAGTTAAACAGCCTTGATTGTTTTGAATTATATCTTTACTGCCGTAGACAATAGACACTCATTCATCTTTATTATACTAAATTAGGAGAAAGATGATATTCATATATACAAGAACAGATGAAATTATAATAAAGATATTTTATATTTTAAACGGTCATAAACGCAAGGACTTCTGAAATCTTATGGTCAAAATGATTGCTTTTTTACTAGAGAAAAAAAAATAGATCATAGCAGTTAATGAATCTGGTAATTTTTCCAAGTTAAGAAATTCATATTTCTAAATCATCGGATTCATATTTTCTAAATTTTCCTGTGAGTTATTTAAGAGGAAATAATATCAATATAAATTAGGTGGTGACAAAAAATGGTACGAAAACTTTCAGTGGAAGTTATGATCAATAAAATAATAATCATATCTACTGACTGAACCAATGAAATAAAATCTATCTTAGATATTATAAATGAGTTTAATACTTATAAATATCTCTTAGATATTAAGAATATCAAGTATTCAAAGACTGTTTTAACATAAAATTATGTTAAAATAATTCATTTGAATTTTTGTCTAACTGTTTTCTGATAATAAAGTTATATTTTCAAATTATTTGACAAAAACGCTGAATCTGTAAAAAAAAAAAATCATGTATATCAAACAGAAATAATGAAGATAATTTTATGTTTAACTGCATTCCTACGGACTTCATTTTTCAGAATAGAATTGCAGATTCTGGATTATATATATTACTTATTACTACATAAACCATTCTTTTAAACACACGGACAGACGAAGTGAAGTATTGAATTTAACATTCGGTTATTAATTAGAATTTAATATTCGGATAGATAATTGTTAAAATAACTAAAGACCAGTCATATTTCTCAAATGTTAAGGAATCTTTCAATTGATTGTGTGAGATGTGAAATTAAAAATTTACTTAAAAAATAGTAATGAAAAATGTTAAAAAAAGGCGAAAAAGATATTAATAAATAAAATAATTTATTTGCGTTACATTTTAAACATCCCATAAAATCTATGACACTTTTTACAGGATGGCTTTTCCAAGACCAATTCGTCCAACACCGAATCCGTAGTGAGCACAGAGGAGACCATTTCCAAAAGCGAGGGGTGCAGCAAGACCATGTCCGACAAGTCCGTTGGCGAGGATTCCAATACCAGCGATGATTCCGTTAGCGATAGACAGGGGCGCAGCTGCGGCTACTGGAGCAGCATATGCAAGAGGAGCGACAGCAGCAATGGGAGCAGCTGGGGATACATGGTTGATGGCGTTCTCTGAGTAGAGACAGTGGCAACGGCTGGGGCGGCAGCAACCAATCCTCTTCCAACACCCAAAGGTCCAGAAGCTAGAACTGGACCACCGACAATAGGCCCTGCAATGGCAAGAGGAGCAGCGGCAGCAATTCGTGCAGCTGGAGCAACATGGTTAATGGCGGTTCTTTGAGTTGATACAGTATCGACAGCTTGGGCGGCAATCAAACCTTTTCCTTAAACTAGAGGTCCGGCAGCTGCAAGAGCAGTGCAGAAGATGACAACCTGAAGTAAAAGAGATACATCTTATTTTAAAATTAACATTTGATTTTATAGATAAAGGTAACGAGTATAACAAAATCAACCTATTCTTTAATTTGGAAATTGGTTTGCTTATTTGCTTTTATGGGAAAATAATGCCATAAATGTATTATATTTAGCATTTCTCAATTTTTTAAGGCTTCTTTTGTTCGAAATGCAATTAGAGAGATCATATTTTGTCAGTTTTTTCAATACACTGGAATGAATAATGGAAATAACTCTCTGCTGTTTCGATATTGATTAAGCGCGCTCTTTTGATTGAATATCTAGTATTAATAATATTTCATAACTAAGTTTTTAATATATTTGGAATGTCTTAAAAGACGCGCAAGATTTATCTTAAAGCTTTTACTTTTAGAAAATTATGAGGAAAAAAATGTTTTCGAATCGAAATAATATTCTTGCCTAATTTTTCATTGATTTCTTTACATTTTCAGATTAAATTATGTTTAATGTGTTACATAAGTTTGATGTAGTTTATTTATATTAATGACCCGTTTTAAAGCAACACTAAGGCTGTTTTGGGACGAACCTTGTAATATTGAACTGCGGTCAGATGACGAGGGTGACACCTGATCTGGCACCCCCTCTCTAAACTTTCTTGCCACATCAGAGGGAGGACATTTGGCTCCGAGCGATTTAACTTGCACCAGGCTCGCTTACACGGCGGTTCTTTGGTGGAATCGGGCCATGTACCCGAAGCCATTCGGCTCCGAAGCAGAGACCGAGAAAAGTTGATGACATTGAATGTACTACCAGTTCATGCGAAAGCTCAAATATCATTGAATAATTAATTCTGATTTACCTATGTCGGTTACTGACATATGATTTGAAGGTTTTCTTTTCTAATATATGAATATGCAAAAATAGCGTAGAAAGACGTTATAAAATGACATTTTAATTATATATTTACATGCTTGTTGACGTGACGTGTTGACTTGTTGAATTGTTTATTGTGATAATTATGTTTGAAATTTGTTTGTATACACGTGTGTGAAAGTTTTGAAGAAAATCTTTCTAGGCTAAATTGTTTATTTTGTTTTTAATCTTTCGTTTTTTCCAAAAGAACTTGCAATAATTTATGTCTCTAAATGCCTGATCAATTAAATTCTGATCATATTTTTTCGCTTTATTAAGTTGAAATAATTAAATGGAATTTTTATTAGGTTTGCAAAATTTATTTCTCAATTAAATCTAATCATCATTAAATTGTCAATTAAATCTAATTATTTAATTATGAAAAAAATGCTTCATTTTATGACAGTTACTTATACAGTCTAAATTCAGAATAGTGTGTTTCCAACTTAAAAACTTGTAATGATGAAAAAATTATTTAATGTTTCAAAATTAAAAAGAAAAATCATTTAATTCTGAAGTTTATTTGTATATTCTTGCTAATTATGGTATGTTTTTTGATAATGTTATTTGGTGCAATATGTCAATCTAATCTGTGAGGTAGAACCTCATATTCTTTTTCCAGAATCAACCCCTCCATTATACTATTCACAATGTGGCCTCGCAAAACAAATGTCACATATATTGTGGGAATCACATTTTTTTTGAGAACAATAAATATGGACGAATAGCTGATTCCTATTTAACTGAGGCTTATAGCAGCATTTCATTTCTTTTTAATAGGCAGTCATATATATGTATCCTTCGAGTCAATTTTTAATTTGCTTGATTGAATTTCTTTAGAGAAGCACCTTTATATTAACATCAAGGATTTAGATGAAGTACGGGATTTGTGAGGTTAAAAGTAGCATGCCTTCTTTACAATGATTGTTGGTCCATTCACAATTCCAAATGCCAATTTTTTCCGATGTGCCACGAAGATTTCCTTTAAAAAAACATATTCATGTGAAAAACAGTAATTTTTTTTATTTCTAATTCTGGGAGATGTTTCTATACATTTCCCCATTATATTACTCTGCTAAATCACTCCTAGTTGTTTCAATTTTACTGCATTTCCTTCATTAGAAGCAGAAATATCTTAGGACTATGGATTTCTGATATAAGAAAACAAGTTTTCAATTAAATTATTTCATCGCTTTAGTTTTCTTGTTATTTATCAAATACATGCTCTCAACGCACGGATGGCAATTTAAAACATAAAAGCAAGCAGATTTAATTGCGCTTAAAGATATGAAACATACATTTATATTAATATTTAATTAATTTCTTGAAAAGTAATTAAAAAAATTGCAAATAATTTTTATCGTTTTCCTAACAGAATTTTTATCTTTAATTTATAAGTTAAGATATCTAACTTTTTCATTAACAATTTGCTTTATTTTTACACAGATTTTAAGCAATTTCAGCATTATAAGCGTTTTCTAATAAAGCATACTATTTTTTATATAATTTTTATATGTAATTGAGGGATATATTGTCAAAAAAAAGAGAAGAAAAACATCTTTGAAATGTACTCAAATCGCTAAAACATGCTTTATTCTACGGCAAATCAAATGGAAAACAACTTTTCGAAGATTTTCCGTCTATAATTTGTTCGAAGAATAACTGAGATAGATTTTCATAGGCATTTAAAAAATTAAAGAGTTCTGAGCACCGAATATCAGATTCGTCATCGGAAGATCATAGATTTGAAAGGTCAATCTACATTAAATCCACAGTGTATATAGTTTTAGGACGAGTTTTACTTGTCTCACGCCACGCATTCTCACATGTCTTAAACATTTCAAAATAAAATTCTTTATCTTCATTGGATGACCATTTGAAATAGCCAACTCTGTTTACATCTTTTTAAAATTTTATTAAATGTATTTTAAAGATATCAATTTAGTTGTAGTATATATTTTTTTTATTTTGTCATCTTAAAACATATCTGTTTGCACAATTTTCAACAATAGATCCCATTGTTGCAAAAAATAATATTAAATAAATAAATAAATTTAATTAATTATTTAATAATGATTTCACTGCTGCAATCAACGCAACAATGAAATTAAATCTGCTATTACGTAACAGCGGATATAATTCCTTTCTATTGTTTCCTCTGTTTACATAAGGAATAAGAAAATGAAATTACACTTAACGTAATTCAATTTGAAAATTACATGATTAGTTACTGATTTAATAACACTATGACAACATTGGACTTGATTCCAATTCGGATGTTCATGTGCATAATAAACAGAAAAGATGTAAAACTGTTAGTGCAGCATTACTTGATTGCTACTGGTCTATTTGTTGTGAGATCCTAGAATATCAAAGGATCATCAGAGGTGTTATTGAAAACAAACACAATCAATATTCCCAGCAATCTACATAGTCACCAATGGCGGCTTACACAAATATTAAGCGCAATGTTACAACAGTAAAAGAGTGGCACAGAAATAATTAATAAATAATGCAACTAAATTTTATCTCCAAAACAATTGTTAGATAACGTAAAGAAAGGTTAACACGGAAATGATAATCAATCATAAATTTCTCTTTCAATCTGGAAAACTTTCTTCAAAGTCACGTTTATAAAGGGAATAACTTTTGCTTGCAGAAAGAAAGCTACTTAGAGGTCGACCTGTGGTAATTATGAAAAACATGATCTATCAATCTATTCTTATCATATTCCGATTTTAAATAATCATTTGTAACAGTCTTCATTATTTTTGAGTGATTGTTATTGAAATATGCAATACGCCTTTTATCAATTTGGAGATAGAATGTTGCATTTTTTTTTTCTAAAAATTGTACTAACGATTAATAAAATGAGAAGAAAATCCAAACACGATGTATCTTTTAAAAAAATAGTAACCTAAAAAGGTAAAAATATAAATTTTGTATTAAAAATTTATGTAATGATGGAATCCTTTCCATTTAAATAAAAAATGTTTTTTTTCTATTACGAAGTATTCAAAGGGAAAGTATCATATCATCAAAAAAATTTGAACTCGGGAGTTTGTTGAGTTTCCAGACTTTAATCTTACCTGCCCCCCCCCCAAAAAAAGTGTATTTTTGACGTTATGTGTGTTAATTCACAAGACGATAACTCAAAACTGCTTCAAATTTATGGCTGAAATTTGGTGTGTGATCTTTACTTCAAATACTTAAATTTATCAAATACTGAAATCCATTTGACATGAAGTCTATCCATTTGGAAACCCAATTGTAAGTGAATACAATTACTACAAAAAGAAAAAACTAGATAAACGAAATTTGGCAAATAGATTTAATGTCTAAAATATAGATCCGATTCAAATTTGAACCAATACCCTGAAGGGATTGACTGACTGCCCTTTCACATGTATGTAAACACGATTATATAACGAAGGCAATGGCTTAAATAAATGAAATTTGGTATGTGATCTTGTGAAGATCTCCAAAATACATATTCGATTTTTTTCAATATAATAAAATATGTGTGGAACTCTGAAAATAAAAATATGAGCACTGGTGACGTTAAGGTCATTGCCAAAGATCTACAATTTTATGCAGGAGTAGAGTTGTGTTAGTCAGATGCGAGAAGTTTCAGTTAGACTATATCCGCTGGTTTTCTTTTTATTTTGGCATCTTTCAATGACATATAGAAGAAATCTTAATGGTATTACTGCATTGAAGTGCAAAACAATTTTGATATAGACCAAAACGATAGACTGATAATTCTAAAAATAAGGCTTATTTCAAATAATTAGAAACATCAAGAGAAAGGCCTATTTTTAGAGATGGTTCGATGGGACAGAAACGAAGAAAATGCAGGCAAATATATTATTATCCGAAAGCTGTTCTGTGACTAATCGAAGGAAGTAGATATATTTAATTTCAAAGTGAAACACCGGTATATGAAGTGACTCAAGTGATTAAAATGAAGTACTAATTATGGAATAAAAATTATATCCAGACTGGTAGCATGCACATTAAAATTAATATTTACTTTTATTACAAAGTTTTGAACTAAATAAACATTTAGAAACGAAGAAAAAATGAATCGCTAAGCACAAAATAGTGTTTTCTAAACTGTAGTTAATAAATTATTAAGTTCTAATATTAGCTGAAAAAATTATTTTTATTACAATTATTTTTCATATCAAACTAGGGGACTTTCCTTCCTGCTCGCTTTCACTCGTCAAACCCGTTGTTGTCGAAATTGTAGGCATTGTTTGTCATTTGCAGTTAGCAAAGTTTTAATTTCCACTGGACATTCATTCAATGCTTTCTTTGTTTCGCCACAGAATATCCCCGAACTTGGAATCTCTAAGATTCCCTGTCGGTTGAAAGGATATACGTGGGAGTATTTATTAAGATAAAAAATAACATAAAAAGACATAAAATATCAATATACACATAAAAAGACATAAAATATCAATATACACATAAAAAGACATAAAATATCATCAATACACATAAAAAGTAACTATATACAATATTATAATGATGAAGGAGGTGTTCAATGGGGAGTATGAATAGATGAAATCTATTGAAGTTAATATATTCTGGAGAAGAGCTTGGTTGGGAAATGAAACGAAAATTTATACTGGGCTTGGGTCTGGAGATATCAATTCCTCGTTCTCTTGTAGGTACCGCGCAATATTTCTAATTTTAACCTTGGACATCTTGTTTATTATAACGTTGGTTCACCAGATATTTTCTAGGTCATGAGAAGAGCATACGTTTTCCAATCGGCCTTTTCCGATTGAAAACTCAAAACCCCATTGCTTATATCTCCAATATCTAAACACTGAAACAAATTTTCATATTTTGCTTTTCACTTCAAGATCAGCTCTTCTTTTCAAATTGCTACATTTTCGTTCCATCTTTCTTAGTATTTTTTACATCTTGTGTCGCTGATGACCCATTTTTATTAAAAAAAGAATAATTTTGGGTTAACAAGGGTATTATTTAGATATTCAGACGAATGTTAGCCGAGAGACAAACATTTCTGTTTCTCGGAAAAGATGAACAAACTGGGAAGATATTTCATTAGTGTTGTCTCAAATGATGTGTTTATAAGTAGAATTAACAAACAATATTGTTTCAAACTCATTTGCTGATAATCCGGTGTCAATGAAAACTTTACTTTTCCTTTTTTGTCATCATTTCACCGTCAAGGACAATATAAACGTAATAATAATTTTCTTAAATATTTCCAACAATACTGGCAAACACAAACCTCAAATGCTATAGGTCAAGTGACTCACTGTCTATCAATAAAGTTTCTCCTTTCAAATGTTGCATATGAAACATCGAAACAAGAATATTTCCCTTTCTAGTAAAATTTTGCTTTTGAGCTTTTTAAATTTCACTCTCCGTTTTTCTTTACAATTTTAATTCCTTTGAAAGGATTTTCTGCAGCAGCATTTTCTACTCTAAAAAAATACTAAGTGAAGTACATTTCCGTTGACTTCCAATTATACAGATAAATTCTCTTATTACTGCAAAAATGTCTTCAATATAAAAAAATCATTCTATAATAATTTATTTCATTTAAAATTATAATATGTCCTAGATTTCAAATTTACTCTTAAATTCGATAATCGTGCAAAAAAAAAAAAATAAATTAAAAGCTGATTTTTAATTTGTGACGCCTGTTAAGTGTTTTAATGACAATATGTTATACTGTATACTATATTTTTAAGGAAATGACGAAGACATCAATCAATAAATGCAGCTCAATAATGTCACAAGTGCATGATATGCGAGACAAGCGCATGATTTTGCATCGTTGTCATCTTTTTATTATGTGGTATGGCATCATGTCTTTCAGCTCGCAATGGATTCCAAACTTGTCCAATTCATCTTTGTTACTTACATTATACCATAAATTTAATTGAATTGATTCAATTAAATTTATGGAGATAAATATAACAAAATCCGATATAAAATGAAAGGCGGAAACAAGTAATTCAGAGCAAGTTTAATCAGTTTTTCAACTTTCTTTTCAAAATTGAGAGATACACGCCTTTTCAAGGTTTGCAAAACGACATTAAAACTTCATATCTAAGAAGATCTTGGTTTTTATTTGCAAGGTTGTTTATTGTATATAGAAACCCAACTCTATCAATATCACACTCGTTTCCAAATAATTTTTTTTGTATCAAAACAATGACGCATGTAAAACAACAAATATGAGACCTCATTTAACTGTTTCCAAATATAGAAATTTTGCATAATTTAAGAAGTATATATACAAGATCTTTCTCGGTTTCAAATCACTGGATTCAGACAAAACTACATTTAACATTCAATATGTTCGCTAAGGTAAGTATATTCTTTCCTATATTTCAAATAGTATGAATTGAAACAATTTTAAATAAAAATATAAAAAAAAGTAAAATAAAAATATTTTTTTAATTGTAATGTATAAACTGAATCCTTTTATTTTGAAATAAATTAAATAGTTAAGATTTCAATACAAGCAATCGAAGTATATTAAAATGTTTAAAAATTATGATGTTTCATAAAATATTATTAAAGTGTGTTTTAAAGGAAAAAAAAGCGAGAAAAAGTTGGTAACTAAGAATTTTAGTTTACTGATGTCAAAATAATATTACAATCAAAGCGTGTCATAAAATAATGAATTAGCAATTCATTTTATCATTTAACATTTGTCCCAATTCATATCTACCGTTTATTTACTTATCATACGAAATTAATACGTATTTATAATAAATAATATTTTAGTTAATGGAATAATTGAATTATTACTTTTAATTGATTAATAAATTATTTTTTTACATCTAGCTATCAAAAGAAAATTTATCTAAATCATAAACCAGAAAAGAAAATTATAGATAGTCGAACATTCACTAATTTGCCACTGGAATTATGAATAAACCTCTCACTTTTTTTCTGCATTTGCCTTCAATCAAGTCAATCCTTCCAACCATGCCTTTATTTTACCGATAATTTTTAAAAAATTTCAGTTTAAGTTGTTTTTATTTTAATTTTATAAATATTAGAAGAAATAATTTTTTTATTTTCTGTGAAATATTATGAAATAAATTAAACATTCTCATTACATTTTTATTGCTAAATAAGTGTTTCTCTCTTTCTCACTCTCTCTTTTGCATCTCAAATTTAACAAGTCAGTCCTTCAAATCATGCATTTATATTACAGATACTACATTTTAACTTCGATATAAAGCTTTTATACCTTTTTTATAAATATTTCAAGGTATAAAATTTTTATTTTCCGCGGAATACTATAAAAAAATTGAAACATTCTCATTTTAATTTTTATTGTTCATAACTTTAAGTGAAATATTTTTGATTCATCTCAAATCTGATAACTGTAACCAGTTTGAAAAGTGCCTGATTTATGATTCTACCTTCTATTAATAATTTATCTTACATAATATCTTCTATTATTGTTGTCTAATTTATAATGCTACATTTTACAGGTTGTTATCTTCTGCGCTGCCCTCGCAGCTGTCCATGGCTCAGCCCTCATTGCAGCACCCCTCGTCAACACCGGAGTCAGCGTAGAATCTAGGCAACAAGATGTAAGTAGAAAAAATCGTCAGGTGCATACTTTTCAACTACTTCGTCAAGCCTTTCTCTCAAAGGCTTAGAATGTTAAAATACAAATTTTAAAATTTATTACAGCCGGCGTCCTGGCATAGGGGTAGCGCGTCTTTCCCGTGATCTGGGAGTCCCGGGTTCGAGTCCCGGTTTGGGCATGGTTGTTCTTCTGTTGTTCTATCTGTGAGATGTGTGAATGTGCCCTCCTGTAAAAAGGGGTTGTGCAAGCGAATGAATGATGCGTGAGTGGCAAAGTCGTACTCTTGGCCCTAGTTGGCGTTGCTATAAAAAATAAGAGACGTTCCCCCTCAGGCTTAAATCGCTGTCTTCGTAACAGCGGGCTTGTCAGTGGCAAGTGCCATAACAAACAAACAACAAAATTTATTACAATTTTCTAAAAAAAGTGTAATTCAAATACATTGTTGTTTTCTTGCTTTAACTTCAATATTAATAACTTTACAGCATAATATTACAACTCCATTAGTTTTGTTAAAATTGAAAAGTAATCTTTTTGATCCTTTGCAGAATTAGAATGTTACATCATGATTATTAAATTTAAAACATACCAATAATTACTGCTAAACAACTTGAAAAAAAATTATCCATTTTAACATAACTTAGGTTTAGAATTGTTGTTGCATTCAATTTGCTTTCAGCGTATTAAACTAACCCAATACCAAGAAAGCAGTGGCATATAAGCAGGACTGATACACACTAAATATATTCTGACCAAAGCTCCTCCCTCTGATTTCAGTTTCGAAAGTAGAGTGTGTCAGTTCAGTTGATATCCTTGTCATCTGACTAATTCAAAACTACGAAACCTATAACCAAATAGCCCTAGTATTACTTTAAAGCAGCAAGCACGATACAGCTAAACATTTACCATCCGGCATGATTACTAAAGGTAACGTTTGACCGCAGAAGTTCATGTATATTGTATTTATGATATTTTGAAGAATAATCCGAAAGAGAATTTTTTAAGAAATAATTTCCCTTATGCCTTTGCCTGTACATTTTTGAAACAGATGTCAGCTGTTGCTGTATACTATACAACAAATATTAAGCATAGTGCTTGAACATTGAGATTAAAATACTTTCATTTACAGCAAATTGCATACTTTTAAGATTATCAGGATTGCTACAGATTGCATTCTCATAATAATTTTGTAATTTGTCGATTAAATTAATATCTATTAATTACTGATTACCTTCAATCCTATTGTTGATATTTTTTTCAATTTCATGAAATCAAAATCAAATTTACAAATTTGAACAAATGTCCGAGAAAGTAAGATGTTGCTAATTAATATCCAGAAACTGAGAAAATAAATTCAAAAATTTATTGTGCACTGGTAACATCATAAAAATATTACTTGTAATTTAAAATTAAGAAAAAAATAGCAATAAATAAGTTAAATACTACATTTTGCAACAATACTTGGTTGTTCATTCAGACATCCGGTTAGCATAACATCAGACATTTTTAATTAGCTATATTTTGGCCTCTAGATAACATGAAATGAAAGAAAAAGAGTTCTGGAGGAAAAAAAATGTATCAATTAAAAATGTTTGCCAAAAACTTTTTTTGACCTACATAGTTAGAAATGTCCATTTTCAAAGTAAACAGTAAATAATGTATAAATAAAACAATTCGAGTTTTATTTTTCTATCGCAAGCGATCAAAGAAATACCAACTAAAAAACATTTTTTATTCCTCAGTTCCCGAGAAATGTAGATTATTTATTATGAAAAATTATCAATATATTATAATCTTTAAATTACCTTATTTGTAAATGTTTTATTCTTTTTACTTAAATTGAATTATCTAATGAGTTGATAACTTTTCAGTCTTTGGGCAACTATGCTTACGCCTATGACATCAAGGATGGAGCAACTGGATCCATCAACTCCAAGGCTGAAGTAGGAACAGCAGTTGCTGTCGCAGCTCCAGTTGTTGCTGCTCCTTTGACTTATGCCGCACCAGCTTATGCTGCCCCAGCAATCGCCGCTCCTCTAGCCTACTCCGCCCCTGCAGTTGCCGCTCCAGTAGCTTACGGAGGTGTTCTCGGACACGCTGGTGTACTTGGTCTTCGATACGGAGTCGGTCTGGCTCATGGAACTCCCCTCAGTCTGGGATATGGAGCAGGCATCTTGTCTGCTGGACACGGCAAAGTTCTGTTTTAAAAAACTTCTGATAGATATAAATGGACTTCTATTTTCATAATAAAATTTTGGATGGTTATTTATTTCGAAAATATGTATCGTCAACAATGTGAAATATATTGTCTGTCTTATTAGAAATGCTGAGGTTTGTTTTTTAAATTTGACTCATCATTTAATTATTCCCCCATAAATAAATACTGTAGACATTAAAGCAAAAAATATAAGCACGTTTGTAGAGTTTCTCTCGTTGAATGATCTACAGGAAATAAAAACTTTTTGTCTTATGGTAATTTCGTTTAGAAAAGTACCGTGTATGAGCATCAAAAGTTCTTTTTATCTTAAGCTGTATTTGTCATATGAATTTCTTACTCTGGTATGATTAGCTTATATATATATATATATATATATATATATATTTAAAATCTAATTTCAATTTAATTAAGTCCAAAGGTTTTATCTTAATTTTGCCCATAGTAACTTCATTATAAAATAGTCTCTTATTTCGTGATCCAATTCCACTTCTCTACTTAATTAATTCAAGAGAAGCTTTGTAAAACTGCTGAATCGGCTAAAAGCCTAACTTACCCACACTCCGAGTGAAGGGACAAAATACCGCTGACGAGACACATCTTTTTTAAAAGATCACCGTGTGTCCCTTACCTCGCCGACGCGTGTAGCAAAAATACCTATCAAAATCTTAATAATATATATCTTAATAATATATTGTAAAGAAATATTTTCCCTATCAAAATCTCAGGTTATATAAGACCAGGGATAAAATGTTCAAGAGATTTTCCCTCATTTCTTTTCTGTGTCGCTGTGTGTTATTCGTCGCTCCTGCTTGTACATAATGCCTGCTTCTCTAAAATGAAATAAAACGATGTCACGAAATCAAGTCTTTTCTCTGTCTTCAAAACTGCATTCTGCTGCACACACGCACACACACACACACACACACACACACACACACACACACACACACACACACACACACACACACACACACACACACACACACACACACACACACACACATATCCGTGAAATTAAGCTGCTAAATACATACAATTTGCAGATGAAATTCTTAAATTATATAAGGAAATTTTAGTGATATTATCTAAAAATTTGTTTAATGTTTTATTATTGTTACATTGGTTTCATAAAAAGATTTTAAAAACTACAATATGAATTAAACAGTGCTATTCAAATCTATTATTGATTTTTATATATAATTTTTCATAAGTTTTAAAACAAAAAAATTACTTTATTTTTATGGTATTACTTCATGCAAGAAAATGAAATCTTCGATTGAAAGAAAACAAAATGAAACTATGTTGAATTCATTTTTATTCCGATTCAAGAGACTTATTTCATAAAATATGATAAGTTAACTGGGGTGAAACTAAAATTTGATGAAAAATGCAAACATTCAAAATATCATATCAAGTCATGATATTCCATTTTTCCTCTTCAAATGTCGTTTAACTGACTTTATGCATATTGCTTTTGCAATGACGATTATTAAAATTCTTATTAGTTCAGCTTTTTCCTCAATTGCAATTAATTTTCAAAAAAAAATTGACGATACAATTATTTATTTTGTAAGAAACGTTTAATGAGGCAGAAACAATCATTAGTGTGTTTTCTTCCAGACGTTTATCTGCAACTAAATCAATACATATATCAATGAATGAAAAATATTAAAGAAAAATTTCGAGATATATAGCTTATTGTTGTAATAAAGCAAGAATTTTTTCAGTTATTGCAAACCTTTGGTTCCATACGTAAGTTTCTTTATTGTTCAGATATATGTCATTACCAAAGCGTAAATATATTATTTTTTAAATTATAGAAAACTATTTGAATGGTATTGAATTTAAATTGTATTGAATTTTTAGTTTTTCATCACATTTTAATATGCGTTTTATTTTTAATCTTTTCCTCAATTTCACATTTAATTCCCTTGCTGCAGAATTAAAAAAATAACAGATTAAAATGAAAATATTACACCTTTAACATGAAAAAAAATGAGATGTTTATTCTATAATTATAAATAAAATGTTTAATGTTACTCAGATCTTAAATTTTCAGAAAAAAAAAATAAGTGAATGGTATATTCCAATTATTCAAAAAGTAATTATTTTAATCATTTGTTTCTTTTTCCTAACGTAGAATTTAAACCATGATACATATTTGGAAAATAATTTTTTATTAGATATTTTAAAGTTAAAAATTGTATTTTAGTTTTTGATATAGGATAGTTGTTTTTTATTACAAATTCTAAATGTTAATACCGTTATTACATTTGCCAAAGTTTAGGGAAAATTCTAAATTTTAAGGAATTAGCCTTCTTTTCGTTATTATAGTTAATATGTTTTCTTTCTTTTTGCCTTACTATTTGTAACTATTATTGCTTACAGATTAGTTAATATTTTACAATAAAAAATATTTTTGCAAAAAGTATTACTACTATGCCTAGATCTTAACTGATTAGGTCTTTTCTCAAAATAATAATAATAAAGCAGCTTTATTTCTGTTGTTTTAAATGATTGTGATAACATTTAAACTTTTAATATTACTCGCTATAATCACAACCGCACTACGCTAAATGTAAAATGTCACATTTTACAAAGAGCCATTTTTAACTGACGTTATGTTGATGGTAGGATAAAATAATAAATAATATTTTCGTTAAAAAAATAATAATATTTTTATTGATAAATAAATTATAACGATTTTGTTGTAAGTAAAGCATGAATTTTTATAAAAAAAAAATGTTTAAGGCAGTTTCTATGCTTTAATGGCTCAAAGAATAACGTGAAATATTGAAATTCAATTGAATAGCAATGAACAAATTTAACTTATTTCATTTCTAAAATCCTCAATCATATTAGTTTTGTGAACTCATAAAATATTTCGTTATACACATTTTCTACATAATTTCAGATGCCCCTAGATTATCTAATATTTAGGCAAGTTCTGTAAATTACATTAATAATTATATTGCAAGTTTGATATTTAACAATATATATGGATGCATAACCAACAGCACATTATGATATTAGCTTGTTGTTTTCGGAGATTAAATATATCACATAAATATTATATATTCACAAAATATCAATAGAGAGCTTTTTAAAAAGATAAATAATTTAATTTCCTAGTTAATTATTAACAATGTAACACTTTCGGAAATTTCGGTATACATTCACTGTTTTTTTTTTACTTGAACTCCGACTGATTCTTTATAATCAACAATACAAGATGAGACTTCTCATGCAGGTATGGTACGTATTCATCAATTGAAATTTTAAAGAAAAAGAAATGTAATTCAATATTTATTAATGATATTAAATAATTAAGGGGTGGTAAACTTGTTCTGGGTGAAAGCGCATGCTGGTCTCTCGGGTAATGAGTTGGTCAACCCTCATGCCAAGCCTGCAACAACCGAAGGAGAATTAATTTCAGTTTCAGCCTTTTATTCTTATTTAAAGACAAAACTGAAAAAGTTTGTTTTGGATGAATTGCAACGATACTGGAAACAAAGGTATAAGTGTCAGAGGATATGTTCCCCGAGTTGATTTTAATTTATCAACGCATAATAAATATATATATATATATATATATATATATGTTTCTGGTAATGGCCTTTTTGCTTTTTATTTACATAGATTTCCTATATTAAATAGTTTGTTCTGCATCTGAAGAGGTCTGAGGAAAGCCGACATTTTGCTTTTCAATGTACGCTCACTAGTTCTTATCACTTCACCCGCCCCTCTAGCGAATCCAAATCTTATTGGTTTCTTAGTGTACTCAGGAACAAGGCTTCGCTGAGGATGATGGGAAAGGTTTTGTGAAATCTCGAGATATATTTGTGAAGAAATTCAGAAGAGGTTGGAATGATGGATTTCTGCCCTGGGTTATTTGGTCTTGTTTTATCTGATGCATTTTTTGTGTAAAACTATGTATGTAAAACTTTTGTATTCTGGCAAAACTTCTAATTGCTATTGTTTTTTTTTGTGCATAATTATAGTTATTAAAATTTCTGTACGTTTCTACTCATATTCTTCACGTACATTCCAGTGGCACTTTTTTTTATTTATATCTGTGTCATTCTGGATCTGCTTTGTATTTTCACTTTGTATTTGTGTCATTCACTTATTACTCACTTTGTATAATGGGTTCACTTGGTGTTTTAAATATTGGTATGTTGTTTGATATTGCTGTACAGTATACTATATCTTCCATCTTTTGGACATTATGGTATTATTTTTATGTTTATGTGTGCTACTGCTTTCTTTATGTACTGTTCAATGTAGTCTCTTGAACCCAGAATTGGTTTATAGAACTATAACATATACCCTTAATTATCAGACATATTTTGGCGGTGATTGGAAATCATTCAATAAATAAATAATGGTTTTCTTCCCGGTGATCTTCAAGGTCTTACACCTTTCATGCAGGCGTGTCGTCATGGGGCAGACCCAGACCAGGTACGATACGTAGACTATCATTACTGCAAGAGAGTTGTCTGTTTTCTTAAGAAAAGAAAATGACTAGTTAGTCAATTGTGAGCACAAAATTAATTAACATGAATTTTACAATTTAGGCTTAAATTACTGACAAAATGAATACTGAAAATAAAATTACTGACAAAAATACTGATTTCCTATGATAGCCGGATTTTATGAGACATTCAAGGGCAAAAGTTCATTCGATTCTTTTTATATTTTTTATTCACTATGAAATATTAAAGAAAAGAATACCGGAATAGATTATAGGTTGTTTATTTTTTTTCTTTTAGATTCTGAAATTGCCTTTTCTCCTTACACGACGTTTCTTTTGGAATCAAAATGATATTCCGAATAATTTTCTTGTTTCTGATTATCGGAGCTGCTGTAAATGCTTACGATTGCAACAGACGTTGCGGGGTCTGCTTGCCAGCTGACTGTCGTCCAGGTGAAACAATTGTGCGCAAAGGAGATAAATGTGGGTGCTGTGACATTTGTGCATCTGCAACAGAATAAATATTGGTACGATTTTAACAGAGACTATATAAAAATATGCTTTGTCAACTCTAGATATTTCAGTGGACAGGAAATTAAACTTAAAATCAACAAAGTTGACTTAGAAATTCAATAAAAATGTTATCATAATAATAAATGTTAAAATATTAGATGGAATCAGTTAGATTATCGGCTAATTAGTGTCAGAGTAATTTCGGAAGTTTGAATACACTTTCATTACCTCATATTCACATACCAGAGTGCCTTATTTTTGACATGCTACTTACATTTGTCACACTATTAAAACTGCCAAGATTAATTTATATAATTTCAGATGAAATGAAGAAATTTGTTGTTTTTATTTATTTTTCTCTTTTATAAATATTTTCGTTATTAATCATCTGTTAGTTCTATAAAAGCTGACACATTTAGGCAATTTTTATTTTCTGTTAGTTATATTATTTGCATATAAAAGATACACGCTTTTAATGGAGAATCACAAAAATGTAATTGTACTTACGAATTTTATAATTTGCGTCAGACTCAATGAGCATTCCAAAACATACTCAAGATGATACATCTCTCTCTGCATATATCTGCGATGTTGTTCGATATTTTGAATGCCATACATTAATTTGAAGACACCGCAAAAGTATTGTGGGATATTTTTTGGGGGATTTTTTTTTAATTGTACTTACGAATTTTATAATTTGTGTCAGACTCAATGAGCATTCCAAAACATACTCAAGATGATACATCTCTCTCTGCATATATCTGCGATGTTGTTCGATATTCTGAATGCCATACATTAATTTGAAGACACCGCAAAAGTATTGTGGGATATTTTTTGTGGGATTTTTTTTAATTGTACTTACGAATTTTATAATTTGTGTCAGACTCAATGAGCATTCCAAAACATACTCAAGATGATACATCTCTCTCTGCATATATCTGCGATGTTTTTCGATATTCTGAATGCCATACATTAATTTGAAGACACCGCAAAAGTATTGTGGGATATTTTTGGGGGGATTTTTTTTGTGGGATTTTTTTTAATTGTACTTACGAATTTTATAATTTGTGTCAGACTCAATGAGCATTGCAAAGCATACTGAAGATAATACATCTCTCTCTGCATATATCTGTGATGTTGCTCGCTATTCTGAATGCCATAAATTAATTTGAAGACACCGCAAAAGTATTGTGGGATATTTTTTGTGGGATTTTTTTAAAAATTGTATTTACGAATTTTATAATTTGTGTCAGACTCAATGAGCATTCCAAAACATACTCAAGATGATACATCTCTCTCTCTGCATATATCTGTGATGTTGCTCGCTATTCTGAATGCCATAAATTAATTTGAAGACACCGCAAAAGTATTGTGGGATATTTTTTGTGGGATTTTTTTAAAAATTGTATTTACGAATTTTATAATTTGTGTCAGACTCAATGAGCATTGCAAAGCATACTGAAGATAATACATCTCTCTCTGCATATATCTGTGATGTTGCTCGCTATTCTGAATGCCATACATTAATTTGAAGACACCGCAAAAGTATTGTGGGATATTTTTTTTGTTATCGGAATTAGAAGAATGCATCAATTTTAAGAAATTAGTTGGAAATGAAAATGAAAAATAAATTTTTACTTTAAATTTAATTTTATAATAAATTTAATTTTATTATCGTGTAAAATTTATTTTTTTATCAAAATTTTATATTTATTTACTTAATTATATAAAAATTATTATTATATTTTATATTAAACATTTGTAACTCAAAAATATCCTTCATAATTTACAATATTGAAAAATATCAGGAGCATTAAATTTAAAATTATCGTAAATTATTTGTAGGTTTATCTTGCAAAGAGGATGAACACTTTCGATGTTCCTCATTTCGATTTTAAATTATTCGATTTTGATTTTTCTTTGTTTTAATAATTTAAAAAAATAATGAAAAGTCTCTTTTAAACCTATTCATATAGTTCAAACTTCTAGAAAGATTTCAGTAATTGCTTTAAAATAGTACAATATATTGTTATTAATTATGATGGAAATTTTTTATTACCTTACATTATACTCACTTAAAAAAATTATTTCAGATGATGGCGACGTAGTTCTCTGCAATCTCAACTAGAATTTCTGTGAAACACGTGAATACCTTTGGTGTATTGTTTTCTTTTTCTATTAGATGTGAACATAAAATAAATTCTTGCTTATAAAATCTGCCTGTTCGTCATATGCTTTTTTTTCCCCAGACAATAGATAGCTTTAAGATTTCGGTAAAAACACTTAATTAATTATAGCATTTAAATTTTGGGAAATTTCTTTGTGGGATATTTCACTGGAATCTCTGAAGCAAAAATGAAACTTTAAATATTAAGAAATATGTTTATTATACCAAATCTTTTTGATGTGATTTATGTTTTGTCTTACAAATGTAACGAAGAGAAGTCATGCAATTATTTGAAGTCATTAGAATAGGATAGAATAGGCATTTTTGAAAAATCGATTTCCATAACAAATTTCTCTATTGATTTTAAATAGTATGTTATAAAAAAAATCATCATCCCAATTTTAAAAGATATCATTACATCAAAATGAGATAGTCTATACTCATATTTAGCATATAAGTCAAATATCTTATAAGTTACTTGGAAATTTGATTTTAGTAATTGTTTTTAAAGAAATCAAGGTTATTTATTTCTAAAAAAAAACTACTCGTAAATTTTAGAAACTCACTTTTAAGATTTCCATAAAAACTAATGAACCAGTTGAAATGTATTGTCTTTAAACAAGATAAAAAGGACGTTGAAATGAAACGCTTATTTTGTCTAAATTATAATAAAGGTACAATATATTTTAGGAACAAAAACAACCAAAGAATGATTTTTTTAATTAAAAAATTAAGACAGTTATATGTTTCAGAAGTATAAAAACATTTTTAAGTGATGAAAAATACGTTTTATTAATAATTAAGGTAAAATTTCCTTAATCAATCAAATAATTTTAATAAATTTAACCTAATTTTTTTCAATTTATTTCATCCACTTTCTTTAACATATTTTTTTTATTCTGTCAAATATAAAATTTTAAAATAAACATTTTTCTTTCTTTTATGAAACATTTAAGGCTTTTAGAATGTGTTTTTTTTTCATTCAGATTTTATTCCATGAATAATGTTGCAAACACTTTGAGACGAAATGCTCAAATTTATGCCATGGTTTAATACAAAACTGAAAGTAATGTAACAAAACTGATTACTTCTAAATTATCCTTTATTTTCGCCATGTTCATACAAATATAAAATAAAAAATAATATTCTGCTATAATATAAATATATATATATATATATATATATATATATATATATATATATATATATATATATATATATATATAAATGTTTATATATATAAAAATAATATTTTCCATAAAAATATTTAATTTTCTGCGGCTTTATTTTTGACGACATTTCAGTTCTTGCAATGATTTAATTTCTTTTATTTTATCGTATATAGCTAATTTTTAAAGATTATTTGTATGCTTCAAATTTATTCTCGCCAATTTTTTTTCGTAATACTACTTTCTTCTATACTTTTGATTAAAGAATTGCTTCACATGAATAAAAGAAACATTGATTGTGTAATATGGTGAATTAAAAATTTACTGCCAACTAGTTTTATTATTTTATAAATTGAAACAAAGTGCTTCTTAAGCGACTTGTGCTGTTAATGATAGATTCAACTGTTAATGAAAGATTGCGAAAATTTCATTAAAATCCAACCACCAAATTTTATTTCTATTTTTTTTTAAATTCTATATAAAATATTAGATTTTTAAATTTCATTCTTTAAAAATATAATAAGGAAATCAAATTTACTTCTCATAAATGACATTGAAAAAACAAAAACAAATAATGCAAAAAGCAGATGAGTTTTATAATACTTTGTAAGCGTAATTTCAATGTAGGGATACGTAAGAAATTGTAAATATATTTATTAGTTGAAATTGGATGCGCTGCCATTGTTTCCAATAAAATACTTTTTTTTTTCTGTGCAGAAAAATTTATTGTCTAATCAAAAATTCTAGACACTACTTATCTCAAATTTATTTCCTTCAAAATAGCTAAAAAATGTTAAACTGAATTTATTTTCTTGTGAGAATGAATGTTTTTTTTTATCTTTAATTTTATATTACAACAGAAATAATAAGGATTTCAGACATAGCATACCGGTTAAAATTAGTGTGACAATTTTTCAAAATGAAACCCAGAATAATATAAACCATTGCCACCAAAAAATGAGATATAAAATAATAATAAACTATCGAATATTAAAATTTATGCACTGATTGTTCCGATTTTTGCTGTTTTATAGGTTTAAATTAGTTTTTTAGTACGTTAATTGCTTGCAAATTAAATTACCCTCTTTCTTTAAAGGATTCAAAAGCCCCATATATTAGTATTTCAATAATTAAATTCATTCAAACCAACCACAATACTTTTAACATTCTTTATTTGTCCATCCAGGTACATACAATTTCAGTTTTAAATTGCCAATGATATCTGATATATATATCGTACAATTTACTTCAAACATTTGTTATTCAGACTACTGTAATTGCTGATCAATTCCTATAATGTAACCCGATTGTGCATAGTTGTTTCTTAGGGTTTTCCCAGTTAGCAGTTTCTCACATGAAAAAAAAAATCTCCCCTATAAAAATTTCTTCTATTTTAATATACCGATAAATATTCTTTTCTGAATATATTCATTTTCTACTATTTGACTATATTCATTTTCTACATCAAAATTGTGTCTAAAAGACCATAATAGACATTAAAAACCCATATTTCAAAGATATTTGGAAAAACCCTTCCACTCATGTTGACATTTTTGTGTCAATTTTCATAGAAACCATTAAAACTATTCTTATGATTTTTCATTTGTTCCATCTGAAATTAGAATTCATCTTAGAATTTTGAAGTGAAATTAATATCCTATAGATCTTATATATTATTTACAATACTAGCCCCTTCCACGACCGGCTTGTTCGATCAAGTTATTGACATTTTAGGTCACTAAATATTAGTATAGAATGCATAGATTTTAAAAAAGCATTTTTTATTGTCAATTTTAACACTGACAAAAACATGTGATTTCACATTTTGATAAATGAATTTGAATTTCATGACATTAAAAATTGAATTTTGCAAATTATGCATTACATTTAAAAACGCTGCAAACGAAGCAAAGAAAATACTGAAAAGAAATGAAATGGATGTCATTAAAAAGGTAATTCTTTGAATTTTGAACTAAGGCCGAAACCTTTTTTGTGGGGTAATAATTTAGAAAATATGGTTATAAATTTCCATAAATAAGTCGTAGTAAATTACCAGTTTAGCAATAGTAAGCTTATTTTAGCACTAGATTAAATCTTATTTGAAGCCTATTTATTTATTTCTTTTACATTTTCTTAACCTGTGAGCGAACAGAGTTTTCGACGATTCCTATGCTTAACTTTTTACTAATATTTTATAGCGTCAATAATAAGCAAAGCATTGAATTAAGTGCAACTGTAAAACCGTTCGATAACGCAGTCTGAAATTTTCATATAGTTACTTGTTAACACTTTACAGTTGCCAAGCAACAATGCATAAATAAGAGCGATTTTTTGTGGGAAGTATGTTATTGTTTTATACATAGAGATTTATTATTAAAATTATTATAATTTGTATCAAAATAGTTAAGTAACTAGACAAGGCATATAGAGTTTTTAGACTTTATGTCTAAAATATTTATATGTTTAGATTATACATAAAATTTTTGAAGTAAGTATTTTGGTAACATGAGTAACTTTTTCATAAATTATCAAAGAATACTTTTTATATTAATAATTGGAAAGAGTTTATTGGGATTTTAGGTTACTAGAAAATATTTGTTGCATAACACTCAAATGCAAGCAGTCTTGATCATTCTTTAAAAATGCCCTTATTACTTAGGACGATATGAGAAAATCAAAACGAGAATTTTTGAAATATCAACTTGAAATGTTAAACAACTACATTTGAATTATTTAAACTATTCTAATATACGATATCCATGCAGAAAAAACTTTTCTTTGAAAAGTGTTTATTCAGAGCTCTGAATTTCAGATTTAAAAATTCTTCTTTTAAAAAAAAAACTATGAAATTTCAGATTTTTTTGCATTAAATTTTTCCAGGTATGATTTCAGAGTTACTTAAATTTAATATCTCTAACGCTGTAATCTTTTTATTTTATAGTTATAATTCTAACTCTTAATAATTGTTGTTACTTATGGCACTTTACAAGCCCGCTGACAAATCTGTCGGCGATTTAAGCCGAGTGAGCGTCTCTTGTTTTTTCAGCAGCGCAACTACCCAAGAGTACGACTTAGCTACTTTAGGCGGCACATTCGTTTTTAAAACCGCTTTTTACATGGAGGCACATTCACACACCTCACAGATAGAACACTGAGGAAGTACAACCATGCCCGAACCGGAACTCGAACCCGAGATACCCATATCACGAGGAAGACGCTCTACCCCTATGCCAGGACGCCGGCAGTCATGATGATTAAATAATAGGATATAAAGGACTAGTTTATGTCAAATTAAAATGCCAATATCTGGATCAGAATATTATATCAACGATAAAGAAAAAAATAAAGAAAAGTTTGAATATAAACAGTAATTAACTGGGCTTGTTCTACTGTCACTGGATCGGAATATTATATCAGTGACAAATAAAAAAAGTTTGAATTAAAAGTTAAGACAAACTATTAACTGATCTTGTTCTACAAACAGCGATACTTTTTCCAAGGTTTAAAAGTGAGCGTTTTCTGAGTAAGATGCATTGAAAATCGACAAGGTCATTCAATGCATACGAGACAGAGACGAATCTATCCGTATCACAACCATTTTCCAATGATTCTTACGTTGGCAATAACGTCGATACGAAATTATAATACGTAACCTTCCGTAACAGTTTTTGAATACCTATCTTTTGCATAATCAGGGCAGTATATATATAATCGCATTCTCACTGTATAAATCATTGCATTCCGACTAAACAAAGTCAAATATTCAACATGTTTGCTAAAGTAAGTTATTTTGATTCTTTAATTAATAATTATTCTTGTATTTTATGGTTGAATATTTAAGACTAAATCCATAACATACCTTATAGAGTATTTTCTACATTGAATCATCGTTATCTTCTAATAAAAATATCGTTATCGTCAAAAAATTTGAACTCGAAATTTTAAGGAATTTACATATTTCAGATCTTTCTGCCGCCCAAATGACGTATTTTTGGGATTATGATTATTTGTTCGCAATAGGATGATTAAAAAATATTTTGATATTTACAGATGAAATTTGATGTATGGTTTTTACTACAAAATGCAAATTTCTATCAAATTTTTAATGAAATTCATACAGAGGAAAGCTATCTTCTGGCTGTTTGAGTATAAGTGAACTATATTGCTACAAATCATCAAGAACTATATAGATAAAATTTGGCACACACGTTTATGATTTAAAGTAAGAATTCTTATCAAATTTTGAACTAGATCTATCAGAGGATTGATCGTATGTCGGTCTGTTATTGCGCATATTTGTAAACGCAATAACTCATAAATGCAATGACGTAAATCAGTGAAATCTGGTATGTGATCCTGCCATTACATTTATAGTTTTGTGACCAATCCTGGCTTCAGTTGGTCGGAGAAAACGCTTGCGAATATATATTCGCATGATGGAATTTTTAAAAATTCTACATTTACTCAAACAGATCTGTATAAAGTTAATAGTTCTCCTTGTTGCAGAAAGTACTCGTGATTTTACCCTAAACCCACAATTTTATGCAGGGGAAAAGAGATATAACCTTTTATTGCAAAAAATTTTAATACGATAGTTAAGACACAGTTTTCTGTTGAAAACGCATTATATAGCTTGGGTGGAAAATGAATATTTATCTTTTCGAAACATAAGAAATATTACTGCTATGAAATACTTTGCTATTTAAATTATAAAAAATAATATAGACTAATCTAACTTTGTAATAATAATTATAAAAGAATATATATATATATATATATATATATATATATATATATATATATATATATATATATATATATATATATATATATATATATATATATATTAGTCTTATGATTTATCTGAGTGATGCGAGAAAATAAAACAACAATATAAAATGTCGTGACAAATTTGAATAAAAAAAATTAAAGCTTATTCATTAACCATTATTTGTTTGAACAAGCTTTCTTTCTAAAAATAATTTTCTTCTTGAATTCTGAAATGAAGTAAACACATAATTTAAAGTTTTAATAATAACCTTACGAATACAAATCTGTAATTGTTATATAAATCGTAATAAGTGTAATTATTATACAAATAATTAAACCCCAGATCACCAATATTCCCAGTCTTAAATCCTACGGATCCTTTCAATTGTATAACAATTTTTGTATACAACTGTATAATAGTTTTGTAAAGTTGTATAATTGTTAAACAGTTGTATAATAGTTTTGTAGAGTTGTATAATTGTTAAATAGTTGTATAATGGTTTTGTATAGTTGTATAATTGTAAAACAGTGGTATAATAGTTTTGTGCAGTTGTAAAATTGTATAACAGTTGCATAATAGTTTTCTACAGTTGTAAAATTGTATAACAGCTGCATAATAGTTTTGTACAGTTGTATAATAGTTTTGTACAGTTGTATAATAGTTTTGTACAGTTGTATAATAGTTTTGTACAGTTGTATAATAGTTTTGTACAGTTGTATAATAGTTTTGTACAGTTGTATAATTGTATAACAGTTGTATAATAGTTTTCTACAGTGGTATAATAGTTTTCTACAGTTGTATAATAGTTTTCTACAGTTGTATAATAGTTTTCTACAGTGGTATAATAGTTTTCTACAATGGTATAATTGTATAACAGTTGTATAATAGTTATTACATAACAGTTTTATACAGTTGTATAATAGTTATTACATAACAGTTTTATACAGTTGTATAATAGTTATTATATAACAGTTTTGTATAGTTGTATAATTGTATAACAGTTTTTATTTACCATAAACATGTGTATTAAATATATATTATTTTTAGGTTCTTATCTTCTGTGCAGCCCTAGCAGCTGTCCACGGTTCTGTCCTCCTAACTACACCCCTCGTCAACACCGGAGTAAGCGTGGAATCCAGGCAACAAGATGTAAGTATTGGAACATCTATGACAATTGCACAATATTTGTTTCTTAATGCTTGTTTATTATTTGAATTTTTAATTGCCTGTATAGAACTAGTCTTATAACGCTGATAACTCATAATGCTTTCTTCTTAAATATATCTAAACATTAACACTTTAGTTTCATTTATGTATTTTGAATTGTTTATAAAAGTTGTGCTTAAGTTATCAATGAAAAATGATAAGATAATTATAATTTTTCAACAAAAAAACCTTAAAAAAAATTCAATTTTTATTAAAGGCACAGCTCGATTTTAACGAAATTCAAATAAATTTAAAAACTGAATTTAGCATATTTAAGGAGTCTTTTAGGATATTTATATATATATTTATTAAATATTATATAGAATATACATATTTTGCATTTCCTTTACGTTTACTGTTTGCTCAGATTATACGATGAAATATCCTATTAAATTTGTTCACTTGTTATAATGTGAGGTATGTTTCTTATTAAATTTAAAAGTAATATTTACGAAGTCTTCATTTAATTTTGATCAATCTTTAACTATATTATATCTTTCAATAAAACGTAATTTAAAATTAATTTGAATGTTTATTATTATTTAAATCCTTTTACCTAACATCAAAAAATTAAAAATATTTAACTCATAATGAAATTGTTTCTAAAGGAAAAAAAATTAGAATTTTACATATTAAGGTTGGAACTTTTTCAAACGTATTTTTTAACTAAGAAATGAATTTAAAAATTCAAACCAAAATTTCAAATTTGAAATCAGATATCTAATATGTCGTTCATTTTTCAGGCCTTTGGCAACTACGCTTACGCCTATGACATCAAGGATGGAGCAACCGGATCCATCAACTCCAAGGCTGAAGTAGGAAGAGCTGTTGCTGTCGCCGCTCCAGTTATCTCTGCTCCTTTAGCCTATGCTGCCCCAGCAGTTGCCGCTTCTCTAGCCTATGCCGCTCCTGCAGTTGTAGCTCCAGGGGCTTATGGAGGTGTTCTCGGGCACGCTGGAGTCCTTGGCTTTGGCTATGGAGTCGGTGTCGGACACGGAGCTCCCCTCGGACTGGGATATGGAGCAGGCATCTTAGCTGCTGGACACAGCAAAGTTCTTCTGTAAAAAGCTGATATTTGATTTAAAAAAAATTGTTATTTATTTCGAATAACTGTTATGTGAACCATGTAAAATAAATGTCATTTTATTATTTATAAAATCTTATTTCACATTTTTTTCACATTTCATTACGTTTACACGTTACGTTTCTTTACGTTTTTCACATATTCGCATTTTTTTACGTTCAATTACATTATTTGTTGTACATACACATTTTTCTAATTTTCTGTGTTCCTTATAATTGTAGGAATAATTAGGAATACAATTGTTATTGATTGAAAACTAATTATTGTTTCAGGTAGATTTAGTATAAATTGGATTTATATTTGAATTGAGTTATTTTTATAATAAAATATCACGCATCAGGCATTCGAATAAGATTTAACCTTAAGTAAACAAAACAAAAATTATGGAAAAATTGAAAATTTCTTAAGAATTATCTTAATAAATAAAGAATAAACTTTTCTAAAAGTAAAAAGGAATATTTTTAAAATTTGAATTAAATTAACTCGAATTTTTTAAATCTGAGTTTAATTTTAGAATTTGATAATATTTAATAACATATATAATTTTGAGTAATTATTCTTTTAAAAGGCATTTATTAAATAAGCATTCTATAATTGGCTTTGTATGAGAATTGGGATTTATTTCTCTTCCTGTTCAGTTGAAAGTTGTATCAAAAATGTTAGAATTTCAGTTGTAGAGCAAGATATTCTTGATAAAATAGACCAATATTCAGTAATTTAGAAGCAATTACAAGAACAATTTTTCTTAATGAAATCTATTCTTGTTGGTGTGAAATGTGATGTTCAAATTTAATTTTGTAATTCATTGCGCTTAATATTATGCGCATTAAGAAAAATAAAGCCAATAAAAACACTTAAAAAAATACTTTTATGGGAGCACTAAATGAAAGAAATTTTATTTAAATTACTTTAGGCATTTTACTTTTAATTTCAGAATTCAGTTTTAAAAATAATATGGATATTAAATATATATTTCAGAAATTTATTTACTTCTCAAATTCTCTGCCATGTGGCGTTATTGAATCAAAATTTAATCAATTGAAGTGATTTATTAATTAAGTTCAGTTAATATTAAAATAGAATTTTTTTTACATTTAAAATGTCTGCAAAATTCTGCTAGATTCCTGCATATAAATGATAATTAACGATTGATTTAAACATTTAATTTAAAACTAGCATTGAAGCATGTTCCTAAATATGGGTACAAGGCTTTGCATAAGCCTGCTGAAAGAATTTAAACTTATTATACTTAACAGAAGCATGAATTAAACAAACTAATTGAAATAAAATGACATCTTCTCGACCATCTCTAATAATAGGTAAAAAAAGGTAACTACACTGTTCAATCTAATAACATTGAGAGTGATCACTTAATATGGTATAGCAAAATGTATTATGTTAGAAATAGTTTCGATAAATGATATTTGCTTTAAAAAATCACAAAGTGCTGTCAAGTTACAAAATTATAGAGTATAACAGAGGGAAAATTTTAAATATATAAAAATGTTCAGCTTCCCGAATGGGTGAGTGTCAGTTTACAACAAGAAGAGGACGTGAGAGTTTTAAATATAAATATATATGAAAATTTTAAAAGCAGCCTCGCCATATGCCAGTTCAGGATATTTCAGGTAGCCACACTGATTTCAAAAATTACATTGATGTTAACTATAGAATTTTTGATTAATTTCCCGAACCACAGTTTTCTATTGTGCATAGCTGGAGAAAGTCGGTTACTAATGATTATAAAATTAAATCTTTACAAACATGAAACAAATCAAATTACATAAAAGTGAATTGACTGTGATATTAACTAAACACTATTTTTAAAAATGATAAATTCATTGTAGCATGATAGGCAGTTTCCCTGATATCATCATCAAAGAATTTGAATAATAATTGCAACTTTGGAGATTTTCATGATTTTCTCTCTTAACTTAGAAGGAAGACAGAAGAAAATAAATTAGATAAAATCTTTTTTATTCGTTAATATTTTGCAATTAACAATAAAAATCAGATATAAATATTTAAAATTCAGAGATTCCACTAGATTCAGAGATCCACTAAAGACTCCACCAGTTAACAGCTACACTACTCGAGCAATTGCTTTTGTATTGTGGTCATGTTACTGTGCTGCGAACCACAAGGTCCCAGGTTCTATCCTCGCGCATCACAATCCGCCACATTGGTGACCAGGACGTGATCTTTCAACCTTCGTACAGCTGTTGTGGCGCCATCTACCCACAGCAAACCAAAGTCGTCAGACTTACTTGACGCAGCAACAGCATCAGCAACCACACACGCTCGCTATAACGCTTGGCGCTACTCAAATGGGAAAGGCGCATTAGAATCAACATCTAATACATCACCACTCAACAGCCATATCGTTCGTTTCACCTCCGACTCACTGGAGGGAGAGTCTGTGGTGAAAGCTTATAAGTCAGTTAATAGCTACGCTACCAGCGCAATTGTTTCTGTATTGTGGTCATGTTACTGTGCTACGAACTGTGCCCAGGTTCTATCCTCGCGAATCACAATGCTCCACAAGATCTAAAATTCATTCTGATTTATTAATTACAACAACTGTCTAGGAAATAGACAAAGAGGAATAAAGTGATATAAAATTTGTGTTAAAATATAATTAAATTACATTTTAACTTATAAAATTAGATTTTTATTTTATTTTAAATGCTCAAAGGTTATTGATTCATTTTTTTATTGCTGCATATACAATTAAAGAGATCGAATTCTTTTGTTTCTGAATCCCTGCTATGTATATATATATATATATATATATATATATATATATATATATATATATATATATATATATGGGGCACAGAAGTTTTTGAATTTGAACTATGTTTCTGACATCCTATAACACTGTAAATAAATTGTAATCTTGTACAATATAAAATATATTTTTGCAATAGTCGTGAAAAACCCTAAAACACTAATATACACTGTAAGCTAAATGTAAATAAACGATTTACTATGACAGGGTTTCATTTTTTTTTTAAGGAATCAGCCTGTGAAAAACAAATATGGAATTAGGCAAAATACCTTCAAGATAATTTTTCTAGCTATAATTTTTTTTAATTCTTTAACATGGGCAAAAATGTATGATACGCAAAAATATTCTAAACCTGTGACATATAAAATATAAATGAATATAATTCGTTAATATGGATTTCAAAAATGTTCACATTCAAATGGAATGCATTAACGATATGATCATAGAAAATAAAAATCAAGATTTTAACAAATTTTTTCGGTATTTTTTTTTTACAGTTATTAAATCCTTTTATTTAAACAGAATAATTTTAAAGTACAAATGTTTAGAGGTTAAAGTATAAAATGAAAACAGGATATGTAGAAATAAAAATTGCTTTAAAAAGTTTTGAGATCGCGATTTACAACAAAAGAAAAAAACATTTTATAGCAGTACAGTTATTAAAGGCTTAATAATATGGTTAATGTTAGCAAAGTATTCTTCATATTATTTGATAGACGATGCACAAATCTTCCATATTTTGCCTTTTTTATTTATGAAATTGCAGATGAAATACATCGTTTTAATATGTTATTTTTTATTGTTTGGTGATTCTAGCCTTAACAAGTAATTATAAACTATAAATATTAAAGACGACATTCCATTCCACGTAGCTTCCCTACTTCCTAAGATTACTTGTAGTGTTTTTACATTCTCCTGCTCTGCATTATGAACGCCGCTTATAGCAACACTATGTGATGTATGATAAGTGGTCTGAAGTCGTCTAAGAAAAACTCTTATCCAAAAAACTGATTGTATTACTTTTTAATGAATTTATAGAAACTTTTTCTCTTTTTTCCATATTTTTGGGCTCAAAACCCATAATACAATATTTGTCCATCGTTTATATCTTTTAGATTTTTCTGTTGAAAAAAAAAACGAAGATTTTAATGTTAAATTGTTAATTTTCTTTTGTTCTGATATAAGCGGTTGTTCAACTTTTTTTCCAACATAATAAAAAGGAATTTTAACGCTTCCACGTCAGAAACGGCTTAATGATCTTCGAATGAAATAGAATTAGACAAGTCATCGCTATCAGAATAACAATCAATTGAAAAGCCTAATGTCTTCTTTCTTCTCTCTTTTTTTTTGTTTTGTTTTGTTTTGTTTAATGTCATCAGGACTATTATCAAAATAAAAATAAGATTTCAAATTCCTTCTAATATCTTGTTCGCGACTATATTAAAAATATGATATAAAAAGGAAATGGAAATTAATTTTTGTATTCAGTTCTTTCATCTTATCTAGTATTAATCTAGTATCCTAAAACATATCTAGTATTTGGAAAAAATTAATTATTCAAGCCAAAATATACATTTGTTAAAACGATGAGCCGGAAGATGCTGAAAAAAAAATTAGTAATCACGCAGCATATTAACTACATTTAAGAATTTATACTGAAGAAAATATTGGCGATTGCGCAAATTCCACAGGGTTATTTAAATTTATTTCGTTTTGAAGAAGCATATGAGTAATTTAGGAAGATCCTCATAATTTTCGTCTTTAGATGGCGAATATGAACCTGATTCCCTACATGCCTTTTTCCAAGCCTCCACACTATGCACGTGATAGGAATTTTGATTCTCAACATTATATTTAACAGCGTTACATCATTAGAAACGGTTTTGGATCTCCAATCTACTTGCCTCAAAACCGAAATCCCCACGGTCTTATGTTCGATGTAAATAAAGAATGGTATTAAAGCTGTATCGATAGTTACAATTAGACAAAATTCTTATTTTCAAAATGATTCTTTCAGGTATCTATTAACCCGTTAATTGGCAAATGATGTAACAAAAAATAAATGGTGTTGGGGGTACCCTTACTAAGTAGATAGAATGTGTATAGTATATTTACATGATCTGTAAAATTTTTAAGAATAAACTAATAAATTCTTATAAATTTATATATTTTTTAATTTTTTAAAAATTTATTTTAATTTTAATACAGACTTTTTTGTATGAAGATGTGTTTTCCATGTTAAGCATATCCATGTAAAGCATTTAGAACTGGTCTCTCATCAGCCTAAACCACTAATTCGATTTTACCAAATTTTATTTCATATGGAAACACATGACCCTCTAAATATATCTTCAATATTCCCTTGATTAAAACAATCTACATTTTCAAGCAACCGATGTGGATTTTCAAGAGATAACGAGAGTTGTTTGAGGTAGAAAATAAAACTTCAACAGCAAGCAAGATTTCCTCAAGCATCAATAGGTGGACCGATTTCACAACTTCGCATGCTTAGTTAACTAACTAAAACGATTTATATTTAATAGTCAAAGTATAATTTAAAACAAAATTTTCTTTAGTTATGGTATGATGTAATTAATTAAATCTGGTTAATATGACTAAATTGAATCTATTAATATAATGGGTGAACATCTGGTAGCCGAAAGTGGTAATTATTTATCCATATATTATAAGCCTTTTAAAATGACTTCCTGTTTCAGAGAAAATAAATATAAAATACCTAAATCTGAGCTGAATTTGATGTTAAAGCATTTTTTATCCATGAAAAGAAGAAAAATCATTAGAACATTCATTTAATTATGCATAAATTTAGATTGTTAAGATTTAAAGTTAAGAAAAAGGTTATTTCTCCTTAAAGTTATAAAATGATTACTATTTAGATCATGAAAAGGCAACGATGGATATCATTTTTTTTTTCAATTTAAGAGAACTCTACTGAAATACAGTAATCACATACTCTCTAGATTAAAGTGAAAGATAAGATATCTAGAAATAATAATGTTGTGGTTTCTTATACCACTTGTCACGGACAAACCCGCTGTTACGAAGACAGAGATTTAAGCTGGAGGGGGAGCGTCTCCTGTTTTTATAGCAGCTCCAACTATGGGCAAGAGTACGACTTAGCTACTCACGCATCACTCATTCGCTTGCACAACCGCTTTTTACAGGAGGGCACATTCACACATCTCACAGTAGAACAACGGAAGAACAATCATGCCCAAAACGGGACTCTAACCCGGGACGCCCAGGTCACGTGGAAGATGCGCTACTCCTATGCCATGACGCCGGCAGAAACAATAAAAACACTGAGTGAGAACATTTTTTATAAAAATTAAAAATGTTTACATCAAAGAACTTTGAAATTATATTTGATCCGATATATTTGAAATTATATTACATTTGAAGTAATTAATTTCTGAAATTAAATTTGATTAATCGTTTAATGATTTTAATTAGACTATAGAATAGATTTTTTTTTAATTTAGCTCACAAATATATATTTTTTGGCAGTCACTAAACTCTGATATGTAGATGTTGATATTAATTTATAAAATAACTTTTGTAAATCAAATATCGTCCCCTTTGCGGATAAACATAAAAACATTTACATAATGCTTCTTAATGAATTCAATGCATAATTATTTTACGCTAAACGTATGATATGTATTTACTGCGGGACAAAAGTCAGTAACCCATGTTGGATAATGTACGAAATAATAAATATTAACATAACTGTTCGAAAACGGCAACTAATGAGGTTTTTTTCTTCTTTTACAAAAGTAACACACCCATTCAAGGTTGACAAACGCGAATTTACGAAGATAGCCATTAGTAGTGTTTGCAAGGTCGTTTTCTAAAACATTAAATGACCGTATATGCACGTGTCACACCGCTTTTTCAATGATTTTTAAAGAATGATATCGAATTCATAACCTTCGAAATTATAAGAATCTGTCATAATCAGAGGAGTATATATAGCACTGATTTTTCCATTTCAAATCATTATATTCAGACTAAGCCAAGTCTATCAATTCAACATGTTCGCTAAGGTAAGGTAGTTTGATTATTATGTTAAACCGTTTGTTATGTCAAGAATAATAATCTGGGATCATTGAAAAATTGAGTAAAATGGGAAAAAATATTATTTAGAGCTATTTATTTGAAATCCAAAGGAATTTATTCTGATTTATGTATGTATAATAACTTCAACACCTCAAAATGAATAGAAATTTCCTTTTATGTGACGAATTTTCGTTTTTAGGGGGTATTTTTCGTTTTCTAATGTTTGAAAGAAATATGTTACAGTGCAAAAGAAATACACTGAAATACGAAAAGATATTTAAAGTTTAAAATACTGATAGAACTTTGCACGAAAATACAATTGTTTTGTTTGAGTATAAGATATCTGGACTAGTCTATCTTTAGTATCTATAACGTTGTAAAAGTAGAGGCTTCTATTCAGGATTCGAAAAATAATTTAATTTCAAACATTTTACATGTAAATGATGTGAAGGATGTGTAAATGATGTGAAGGATGTGTAAATGATGTGAAGGATGTAAATCAACTTAAAATGTAAATTCTACTAACTGCTATTGGTTTTAAAACTAAGAAAACGATTTCACTTCGAAAATAAATACTGAACATAACTTATAAGTAAATTCAAAAAAAAAAAAATATCAAAAAAAGGTTTAACAAATATATGTTCATTAGTATACTAAAAAGTATAATATGTTACTATAATTACTTTCTACTTTTACGTCTTCCATTTATAATTCAAAAATATTTTTTTTTAAAACGTGGAATTTCAAAATTATTTATTTTCTCAAATTCATCATTAGATAACTACAAACACAGAATAATTTATTAATTAAATCGATCAATTTTTCTACAATTAATTTTTCATCAATTAAATTTACAGCAAAAACTGAATTAAATCACCTCTGAAAAAGTTGTTCCGATTTAAGACAGAAAAAAAATATTTTAGTTTAGCATATTTTTATATTTTAATAATTACATACAAATCATGAAATCCAATAAATTAATTTAAAACGCATATTTTATAAATCGCTATTGATTTGCAAATCAAACAAACGATTTCATTTTCAAAAGCAGTTGTTAAATGTAGTTAATAACTAAATTCAGTAAATTTCATGAAATAATTTTAATAAACACATGCTCATTAAAGAACTAAAATTATAATTTAATTAGTTTCTGCTTTTATATCTTTAATTTATAATTTCAAAATTTCGAACTCTAATGTTTACTAAATTTATCATTAGATGGCGCCACAAGCATGTATATTCAAAACTATCATTTAACATACAAGCAAGTTCTAAAAACATAAAAATAATGCATCATTATCGAGAAATGATGAATTATCACTTTCCCTATACCCAAGTGTAGAAAACGTGAATTATCACTTTTTCTACACCCATGTATAGAAAAAGTGATGAAAAAGTTGTATATAGAGTTTGTACAAAAGAATACCAGTAAAAAAAATAATTGAAATATTTAAATTGTCAAGAACGATTTTGGGAGAATTCAAAAATAGCTAAGAAGTTAAGTGACTTTTATCAGCTTCGTAAAAGAATTAGTTTACTGAAATCTGATGAAATTAATTAAATCTAATTCTTGGTACTGATTTTTAATAATCAAATTTGATAAGATATTTAAACCTAAATAACTTTCATTTCCAAATTTTGTCACATCTCACGCCATTTGTAGGAATAATCTCCATTACTTCTCACTCCGGATTTTTGTTTTAATGTATTTTCAATAAATAAATCAAATTTTCTTCAAATCATATAAATTAGTTTCAGTTTATTTCATTAGATTTAAAATGCACTCATCATAAATCACCCATTTCTGAGCTGCTCTCGCCTTTATATGACCATATAATTTTTAACTTTTCTATCTTTTCTGTCTTTATATCCTTTTTTTTTGTATTTTAATTGTTCATGACTTAAAACTGAAGATTTTAAATTCAGTACTGAACCAGATATCTTTATATTCCTCATGCATTTTTATCTTTATAACTTTTCATACCTTTCAGTTTCTGTACTTTATTCCTCTGTGTTTATATTTTTATTATTTGTGATTTTAACTGGAATATTTCTGATTTATTACTGAATAAGATGATTGCACGAGTACTCAGTAAGAAAAGAACGTAAATTTAATAAAATTCTAGAATGTTTCCGACTCTGTCGATGTTTAATTTTCTAAATTTAAAAAGTTAAATTTTCCAGGTTCTTATCGTCTGCGCTGCCCTTGCAGCTGCCCAAGCTTCTCTCCTGGCTGCTCCTCTAGTTAACACCGGAATCAGCGTGGAATCCAGACAACAAGATGTAAGTTTATGAATTTTTAAAATAACAATACTTTTTTTCATAGTGAATTAAAAAACTTTTATACCTATAAATATCTTTTTTCAGAATTTACAATCGTGACTTTGGAACTTGTTAATGCTAATTATACAACACAATTAGTTTTCACTTATTTGTTTTTATTCTTACAGAAATGGTTATATAAAAAATCCTTCTTTTTTATTCGAAATGTAGTAAAATTACATTTACTTCAAGTATTTTTTATTTCTTGTATGCAACTATTCAAAAATTATAAATGCAATTAAAATCTTTTTATATTTTACTAAATTAAAGATGAAGACTAAAACTTTTATCTGATTATGGCATAAATATCTTAACTTTTGCAAAACTGTACGTTGAATTAAAATGGCACGAAACGTTTTTTTTTTTTTTTTTTTGTTTTGTTTTGCTTTGCATAAGAATTTTTAAATTATATAACTCGTCATCTAACAGTTGGTTTAATGATTCCTTTTATACTTTAAAACAATGCATTTTGGATCTAATTTTTAAGTTAAATAAATAATTTTGTCTATATATAGATGTAACAATAGCTCATTTCTCATTTCAGGCTTTCGGTAACTACGCTTATTCCTATGACATTAAGGATGGAGCAACCGGATCCATCAATTCCAAGGCTGAAGTAGGAAAAGCTGTTGCTTTCGCCGCTCCAGTTATCTCTGCTCCTTTGGCCTATGCTGCCCCAGCAGTCGTCGCTCCTTTGGCCTACGCCGCCCCTGCAATTGCCGCTCCAGTGACTTACGGAGGTGTTCTCGGGCACGCTGGTGTGCTTGGTCTTGGATACGGAGTAGGTCTCGGACATGGATACGGAGCAGGCATCTACGGTGCTGGACTCGGCAAAGTTCTGTTGTAAAGAGACACCCTCAGATGTATATGGAATTTTTCTTCCATCTTCAATGCTCAAAATTTGCTATTTATTTGGAACTATTGTAATTATACAATTGTAAAATAAAATATATGTATCTTTTCATCAATTATGTGTTTTACTCTTTTATGACATTTACTTTCTTATCAAAATGAAAATTGTATTTTATGAGGTATTCGTAGGTTTTTCAATTACTAATTTCATTGTGTAATTAATTTTCTCTTACTAGAAATCTGATTGAGATTAGTTTTTCATTTTTTTTATATTAAAATAATTCCTTTTAAACTAAAATGATATTTTGCACCAGACAGTAGGTGATCTGGGCATCCTGGGTTCGAGTCCTGGTTTGGGCATGGTTGTTCCTTACCATGTGTTCTATCTGTGAGGTGTGTAAATGAGCTCTCATGTAAAAAGGGGTTGTACAATCGAGTGTGTGAGTGTCATCTTCATGTGAGCTAGAAGTCAGACTTCTGCCCTCGGGTGTTCAGGAATCTTTACTCTCAGAAGCAACTGTACCCCTCTTTCCACTGTAAAACGGACACGACATCATCATCATTAATAAGTCAAATCATTATATTCTGATCATCAACAATGGAAAAAAAGTCCATGATGAAAAATTAGTAGAAACAACGAAAACCATTCAAGTTTTGATTCGACAATGAAACACTTTATTATAAAGAGCACCTAATATAGTTTAAAAAAAATTGATTTGAAATAGAAAAAAATTAATATAAAAAGACTAGTGGTATCAATGAAAAGATAAATGTTTGAACGTAAAGTTCACGAAGAAATTATTTTTGTACTGTAATATTTCCGGAAACTATCACGGGAAAACGTCAAAATATCGTTTAATTTTAATGAATTATTATTACTAAAATTTCGAAGAAATATTTCCAAGAATATGTTTATCTGTGCAACAAGGTTGGTAGAGCCGAGTCAAACGATTTGAGCTATAGAACGGCATCATAAGCAGCACACACACATACATACATACATACTTATTCTTAGTAAAAATAAGGTGCAGTTTCTATTTAGTGTATGCGTTTAGTATTCTTTCTGAAATTTACTTACTTGAGAAGTACTTTAACTCCACAAGTAAGCAAAGACGAATTTTTTTGAAAAGGCCTGTTTTTGCGTCAAAGACACTGCGCCACTGCTATTCTTTATTGTAAAATAATAAGATGTATAAAACACATTCTTCTTATCAGTTGAAAATTGCATTCTTTTTTCCGTGCATTTTTTTTTAAGTACTGAAAAATATTTGCTGAATTGGCACACAAATTATGAAAAACATTTCTTGTTAAAATAAAACTGCAATATTGAACGATTCTGCTTTCTGTTATTATATTTTAATAAAAAAAAAGTTTAATTTTATCAAGACAGTTTCTGGATAATTTTTTAAAGTTTTAAGATTAATAATTTCTGTTTCGAATTAAATTTTGAATTTTTTAACAATTTTTTTTACAATTTAGATGAGATTACAGAAAATTAGAAAGATGCATTGTACAATGAATAGAAAGGTGTAAGGCTTTAACACTAATAAGTGTATAAAATTTTAAGTTTAAAAATACTTTTCTAGGCAAGCTATCAAGCGTAAGCTGTATAAAATATTTCATTGTAAAGTTTAGTAGCCAATAATCTCGCCGAACCAGTGGATCGCTAAAGACGAATAGTACAAAATAAAAATAAAAGTGATTTGATCACTATTGATTTTAACTGTTAAAGGGGCAGTTAGTTTTATATCTTTATCAGTGATCAGACCACATGAATAAAATATTTAATGAATATAGTTGCTGATTTGAATTCATTGCAAATACTAGAAGGTCTGTTTTTCTCTTGAATTCCTAATTTATTAATGCATTTCCGCTCATGTTGTGTTTAGCTTTGTTGAAGAAAAAAAAGAGTTTCAAATTCATTTTAAACCTCTTTTTGTTGATAAATTAGATCCAAAAACTGATGCAAATCTGCCATGTTTTTTTTTTTAATACGAAAAAAGATTTTTTTTAAAATTTAAAAATAAAAATAAATTAACATCAGTTACTTAATTTATGCAACAGAAAATTATTATTGATCAACCAATTCAAAGTATGTCCTATAAATTCAATGTCCTTCTATAAATTTCAAATTACAAACATTAGTATATTTTTCACTCTCACGGTGACAGCACAGCTCTTCATGCATCAGCTCTTCTTTTCTTGCATCAGCTCTTTTAAAATATATTTCTAAACAATAATAAAAAAAATTTTGTACACATAAGTTCGCGCACATAAAAACACATAAGTTTACAAAAATTACATAAAAAAAAAAGAAAATCTAGTGAGATCTATATTCATTGCCTGTTATTATTTGGGAAATTCGTCATTTTTCGAAGGACAAATCAGAAGAATAGGTTTATAATAATCATTATGAATTTTATTTTGCAATATTTATGATATTCAGTATACTTTTGCAAATTTTATTCACCGGCTGCACATTTTTCTGTTAAAATATATTATATAAATATTATATCCACTATATACAGGGTGCGCCGAAAATATCTGTATATTTGAAAGTGAGGGTAGAGGCCACCAAAATAAGCTCTTTTTGTCGTAGAATACGGGTACGGAAATGACGCGTTTAAGCACTGGTAGATGGTGAAGGCTTTGGGCCGCTGGTATCTGGGAATAAAGGGACATTTGGTTGCTGGTATTAGAACAACATGCGTCCCTTTGCAAACGCAGAGCTAGTAGGTAACCGTCTGTTGTGCGGGACAGCGGACTGAAACGGGACTAGCTGCTCCGAGGCTTAACAAGGAAGGATTTCTGAACAGACAATTCCCGAATTGACGAACGTTTGAGAGTGTCCACCTCCAGCACTGCTAAAATGGATCGTTCACGGCGAACAGGCGGGTCTGAACAGAAGCGCCCGAACGGCCGCTCAGTTCAATTCAGTTATCTTAACGCCCCGGTTTCTTAAAGTAACGCTAGGGCTATTCTGGGACGGACCACATAATTTGGAACCGCAATCAAATGACGCGATGAGCCCCCTCCTAACTTCCACACCGCACCAGCGGGAGGGCGCTTGGAGCTGACGCATTTAGAATGCAACAGACCCGCTTACACAACGGTTCTTTTGCTGAACCGGGTTTCGAACCTGAACCTCTTCAGTTCCGATGCAAAGACCTTACCACCAGGCCACCACGACCCTCCAAGCACCTGCAGTGAAAGAAAGGGTTTACAAGCAACTGAATGGAATCTGCAAGCATCGGAGATGTTTCGCGTAATCTAGGTATGAGGCGTGCGCCTGTGACATTACCTTGAGATGTCTTTTTTTTTGCCGTTTGAAAGCGTAATTTCCGGAACATATTCTATGACGAAATATGCGTATTTCAGTCCTCTTTACTCTCTTTCAAATATTGACAGATATATTCGAAGTACCTTGTATACAAGGTGCCCAGTTTTATAGGAGAAAAACATATACCACGTTAGAGAAAAACATATACTACCAGATGGAAAAATACCTTAAATGGTGGTAAGAGTTATATTTTATTTTGTTTGAGTCGATAAATGCATTTCTAAAAAAGTTACAGATTCTAATTTTTATATAAATTCTAACTTTTAATATTGTTTCCTATTTATATTAGTCATTTTTAGTAAAAGTAAAATAAAATCTGCGGTATTACAAAAGTATTATAAAACATACTATGAAAAAGTCTCAACATTTTACAGATAAAATCGACTAACTTATTGCTGTTTAACCTGAACAAGGATCAGATGCAAAATTATTTAATGGAAATATTTAAACGTAATACAACGGTGCCTAATTTCAACATATAAAGGATCACTTAAGATCAATTTCAATGCCGCGGATTTAGTGCTAAGTTTGCCTAAAATAAAAATTTTCTCTGCTTTATAATTCGACCATATTTAGTTGGAAAATATTTTTTTGGTTTTGTTTAAAATATTACAATAGAAAGAATAATTCACTAAATGTGATTGATAAAATTAAACAACAGTACAATATAGTAACTTTCTAAGAAATATATTTATTAACTGAAGCAATATAAAATATAATTTTTTACGACAGTTAAAACATTTTTATTACTGGAAGTATATGCCTTTCTCTAACGATTTAGGACGCGGTGGCCTGAGCGTAAAGTCTCGTCTCACGAGCCATAGAGTTTCCACCGAAGAACCGTCGTGTAAGGGGATCTGTTGCAGGTTAAATCTGTTAGGGCTAAACATCCTCCCGCTACTGGGGAGAGAAGGTGCAGGCTCAGGTGTAGTCTTCGTCATCCGACCGCGGTTCAAAATTACTATGCCCGTCCCAAAATAGCCGTAGTGTTGCTTTACAACGGGACGTTAATATAACTAAACTAAACTAATTCTCTAACGATTTAGAAATTAGCTATTCGGCCATGCTAAAACTGAACACTTGGAATACCCAAATTTGTATATGCTTTTTAAAATGAATTACAATTACACAATTCAATAAAATTACACAATTCAATAAAATTACACAATTCAATAATTCAGGAAAATAAACAATATGTCTATTCGATAATGAATAGACCATTGGAACAAACATACTCAAAGACAAAATAAACATACTGTGTATTCGATGATGAACAGATAGTTTGACACAAATTTGTATGAATTGTAGGTCCTATAAAATGATTCCTTTCAAAATTTTATGGATAAGAGCTGTTTCATTTGAAGACCTGGTACGAAATTTCACTAATTTGTCTCGTTCCATTTTGCAGTGATAATATAAATTAAAAGCCTTTGAAAAAGATTAGGAAAAAAGAACAGAAATTGTTTAGTAAAGCTTAGAAAAATACCTTGAAATTATTCAAATAAATAAAAAAGACTATTCTTTGCCAGTCAGTTAATCAAAGTTAAATGAATGAGGAAAAGATTGCAATTGGTATAGAAAAAAAAAATCTAAACTAAAATTTACAAATCATACTAAATTATTGTAAAAAACTAATAAAAAATAATAAATTTAAGTTTTTATGCCTCGCTATAAAATCAAATAATTATAACAAATCGAGAAACTGAAGTTTTAGAAGCTTCAAGAATTCATAATTTGTTTAGCAGAACTTGTCTTGCTAGTATGTGTTACTTCATAAAATTCGTAGAAATAGTGTTAAAAATAAATAATTATGGCTAATTCCAAATCAGAGAATATAAATGGCAAAAAAAAATCATTGCAGTCAGTATCAGAATTATTCAATCAACGATTTATTTGAATTATTTCGAGAAGGTAAATCAAAGAAAGTAATCCTTTAAAAAAACTATCGTTTACAAAATCTTTTGGCCCCTAATTTTCACAACAGTCTTTGAGAAATGCGATTGACAGTAATTTTATTTTAAATTTTGTTAGAAAATATTATACAATAATGCAAAAAAATAATTCGATAAAAATTTTAAATACTAAAGGCGGGTATTAATAAAGAATAACAAAAGCGATTTTTTTGAAGAATTTTCTTAATGTAGATACGTTGAATACGAAGAAATTTCTACATGTAGAAGTAATAATTTGCCTCCTACATGTGCGTATCATGAGCTATAGATGGCCTTTTATGTGCAGGACATCTTCATTTCTCTACTTATTGTCAATAAAAGCAATGTGAACGGTAAATGATTATTCACCATATCAGTATATGCGTTTCTAAAAAAAATTGTACTTATTTCGAAATCACAGAAACTGTACCATCAAATTTTCCTCTTAACAAGATCCATACGATTACAAAAAATGATTATGCTTTTTGTACGAAATGATTGCTATTTTACGATTACGATAAACCGATTACGATTTTACGGTTCCGTACGATTAAAAATTACTATTTTATTAGGATACTTGTTTCCTAATAAAGATATTTAACTTTAAATAAAGTCCACCATATTAACGAATAAAGATCTAAATAAAAGAAGGCCGATTATGAAAAAAAAATGGAGTTAAAATCAGTTTTTAAAATACAACTTATTACAATATTAAAAGAAAATTATAATATGATTTTTAAAAAAATTTCATTCTGAGAGCTTTTGTTTCATATACTCATTACCAGATGGCGCCACCAATAAAAAACCAAAAATTAATTGCTGAATATATTGATTACATTAAAGAGTGTATTTTCATAGAGAAAATTTCTAACCTCTAAAATATCAGGACATGAGCTAAATGTCAATTACTAAATACCTGCATTTTTATAAACAGGAAATAAGATGAATTAAATCAAAGTGCTTAAATACTACTGGCGTCAGTGAACTTATCTATTAATGACCAAAATCTTGGATTAATTTATCAAGTTTTATTTCAACAATCATGCATGTTAAGAGATTGTAAAAAATTAAAAATGCATTTTTGCCTAGGACAGCTCTTACCTTTATTTGTTATTATTGTTATTTATTTTATACTTAATAGTTATCCTCTACTTTTAATTTCTATTATGTAATTTTACACATCGTTTTTACTCAGTTTACTCTAAATTTATTAGTTACATAACTCGATGAGAATTTATCAAAAGGAATCATTAAATTAAATGAAAAACATTGTCTTTCTTCAACAAATTAGGAATAAATTAATGTCCTTTAAATTTCCAAACACAAAACAAACTATAAAAAAAGTTTTCATTCTATTTATTTCTTCAATTCTAAAGAAATTGTTTTGACTTTTGTAGAGAAAATGTTTTGAAAATTTTGATATGACACCTAATTTTTGTAATCTCCGGTAATATTTCATATTTTGATACATTTTTAAACTTTGTTTTTATGTTCATTACAAAATAAAAACAAGTTGTCATGCCATAAAAACTATTTCCTTCGATTTATATTCGATACCTTAATAAAGAAAAGCTGAAGCTTTAGCTTAGGAAAATATAACTTAAAACTAACAGTTTCTTTGTTCTTTTACACTGGTAACAATCATTCAAGGTTGATTATCATGGTTTAAAACTCATTATCGCTTCAAAGATCACGATTTCTTACATTTGCGCAAGGCCATTTACTGGGTTTAGGTAACATGTTAATGCTACATCGAGTTTCATTTACTTTTTTTTTTTTTGCCAGTTAGTGGCAGATAAGGAACATAAATTATACCCTGTGCACTAGTTTTTAAATATAGAGTATATTTTTCTTTATCATTTGGTTTAGCATATTAATCAGCGAATCTTCCACCTCAAATCTTTATTTGTAGAGCAGACAAAGTTAATTAGTTAAAATGCTCACAAAGGTAAATTATTTTGATATTATTAACTAAGCATTATACCTTCAGAAAGTTGTATCTAGATTTGCAGCTACATTTTACCATTTATTTTTTATATCTATATTATGACTTTTATAATTAAAAGTTATGTACAAAATTAATTTCTCATAAATTATTGTATCAAAATAGTTGTTTCCTATCAAAGCAATATTTTATATTTGTTTTGTTAAAAATCTAATACAAATTGTGTTAATCTGATAGAAATGTCAGCTTTACTGTCTGAAAATGAGAAATTTAAAACTTAATCTTCCTGAAAAACTACAACATATCAGAACAAATAATCTTTGAAATTGCTGAAGGACATTAAAAGGTTACTCACTGATGCTATGTATAAATAGCCTGTGAACATTTTCTCCCACATCGACGTTTATAACAATTCAAAACTGTGAGGTCTTTCGGCTTGTATCAAAAATTGGATGTTAATTTATAAATATAAGCTAAAATATATTTCAAATTGCACACATACAAAAAAAGGTTTCCTATCTTACATTTTATAAAATTTCTAGCATTTATAGTTTTTTTTTTTTTTTTTTGCAATAATATTACAAAAATTGTGCTTTTTCGATAATTGCAGCATTTTATTTGCTTGAAACAAATTTTGTTTTTAAAGTATGATGATATATGTGATTTCAACAGAATTATTCTTCTGTAGTTTTGAAAATTTAAAAGATATATGCTATTAATCACGTATAATACTTTTACAAGGCATCTTATTTTATGATTAAAGTTTAGATAAAATTTTAAAAAAAGGTTCAGAAAATCTCTTAACATTTTTTGAAATCTCATATGGGATTTCAAATATATTGTTTTCTTTGCACTAATATTGATAAAAGAGTAATGATGACCATCGTACATATTAAAGAGGTTATCTTTTTCAATAGAATTATTCTTCTGCACTTTCCAAAACTAAAAAAAAAAAAAAAAAACACGATGCTTTTAATCGCATATAGTATTTTTACAAGGTTTCTTATTGTATGGTGAAAGTTTATATAATATTTGATAAAAATGTTTAAAGAAATCTCTCAACATGTTTTGAAATCTAATATGTGTTTTCAAAGATATTATTTTGTTTATTCAAATATTGGTCACCATTATGGAAATCAAAGAAGTTATCTTTTTCAACAGATTATTATTATCTTGTGCGCTCTTCTCGCAACTACCCACGCTTCTTGGCTGGCTGCTCCCCTTTGCAACATCCTTGGAAATAGCGCAGAATACTAACAATAAGATGTAAGTGTCCAGATTTCTGAAATATATCATTTCATTGTTAAAACTTATCTCGGCGTTTTTAAAGTCTATGTTCTTTTCAGAAATTATTGTAATACAATGCTTTTTAAATGAAATTCCTTATCATTATTGAATGATAAGGAAATGAAATTCCAATTTGTAATGAAATTATTCTTGACCCGTCAAAATGATCCAAGCCAAAATCGCTGTGATAAAAGGGCTCAGATCTAAAACGCCCGTAACAAAATAGCCTAAATTCAAATTTGGATTTGGATCGCAAGATCCTGATACAGAATATGCTGCGCAGAAACAATAAAGTGAATGTAAAATAATATGTCTTCTAATAATATGTCAAATTATAATATCATTCTTGTATGCAGTTTCTAATTAGCGAAATTATCTTCTAATCTCTTCTAATAATAAAGATGAACATTTGTCTGTTGGCGCTCTATAAGCCCAAATTATTTTACACATTACTACCAAATTTTTCTTCTTTATGATACCATTAGTCATTGCGAATTTTTGCTGAGCTTTGGCAATTAAAAATCTTTTAGCCTAATTTCCAATACCATATTGTATCGTTGCCATGAAATTCAAACCGTTTCCATTGTTTCTTGAAATATCGAATCACTTGAATTACTTCCGTTATTGAAAAGAAATTTCTAAGTTTCAATCCAAAGTGAAAGGAGGAAGATTATATTTAATGTCTCTGTAATTTACAAGACAAACTATAAAAGGGAAATTACATTATCGCGTTATTTAGAAGATGGAAGGACCGGATATTTACGATATTATTATTTCTATGATGTTATACAATTTTCTCTATTACAGATGTTCATGTACACGGTAATCAAAACTAAAGAAAGATATTTAAAATAACACGACTTTACTGGCAGACAGTTTGATGGAATTATGAGCATGAAGTTTTATACAATCGATTTTTTTTTAATTCCGATGTAACCAATATTCCAGGCGAATGAGCTGTTGTACTGAAGAGAATAGTATTGAATAGATGAATTTAAGAGATATAAATACTTTAATTAATAAATCAATTTATAAGATCTTGATTTCAACAATATGTAAAATGTCATGAAAAAAAAAACCTTAATTTTTTGTCCAGATAATCTTTTACTAATACTACTAAGCTTAGATTAAATTGTACATAAATTAGTTTGATTGGATTATACATTTATACATTTTACATATTTTCATGCATTTATTATTATTACATTTATTATACATTTAATATCATATTATACATTTTAATAGAAACTAGTTATTTTTCTATAATATAGAAAACTAGCGGAAAAGGTTTCCCAGAACTTACTCGCCAATTCTTCAGTATAGGTTTTACTCCCGTACCCGTGCGTAAAATTGGGTATCTTGTGTTAGGTTGCGAATATTTTGCATAGTATTGGCAAACGATACTTACAAAATATAGAAATGTGACGTTAATTTAACATTTTTACTGGATCTATAACGTTATAATATATATTTTTGATGCCTTTTTGCTGGCCAATTGAAACCAAAACTGACGCCTAGAAGATACAAATTGCTTCTCAAGCAAGGTCTCATTTGACAATTCGAATGTTGTTCTACTGGATTAGTAGGAAAAATGCCGTAGAATTTTATAAATCACTTTTTAAATTCAATGATAGTCTAACCGGTATTGCTTTTCAAGAAAATCCGCATGTCCTAATCGATATAACATGGAATTTCAAGACAAGTTATTTGATTGAATTTTTATATCCAAATATTAAAATTTTCAAAATCTCCACAAATCCACGAGACATCCCTTTATGAATCAAGTAAAATAAAATACATTTGTAAGCTAAATTTTCTAGTAAATATATTTTTAGAACTAAAAAGAAAAATATTCATTCGAATTTATATCAAAAAAGATAATTGAAACCTGCATTTTACTAAGAAAAAAAACAGATTCTGAAAATTTTTAGGAGTGTATTTCGTCTAGCTAATAGACATAATTTTAGCATTGTGATCTTACAAACGCAAAAGTCAGAGAGTATGGTTTTTCTTTTCTCCAATTTTACCTAAAATTTGGCAAAAATCTAAAATTTTAATTAGGAAGAAAAGCACGTATGAAATTTTATCCTTCTAGCGAGTTGTATTACTGAGATGTATTTTTAACAAATACAAATAAAATTCATCTTTCCAGCTACTTGCATTTCTGAAGTGTATTTTTAACAAACTAGTAAGAATAAATTTCAGTCTTCTAGCAAGTTGCATTACTGAGATGTAATTTTAACAAACTAATACAAATTTAATTCATCCTTCCAGCTAGTTGCATTCCTGAGGTGTATTTTTAACAAACTAGTAAGAATAAATTTCAGTCTTCTAGCTAGTTGCATTACTGAGATGTATTTTTAACAAACTAATACAAATTTAATTCATCCTTCCAGCTAGTTGCATTACTGAGGTGTATTTTTAACAAACGAGTAAGAATAAATTTCAGTCTTCTAGCTAGTTGCATTACTGAGATGTATTTTTAACAAACTAATACGAATAAAATTCATCCTTCCAGCTAGTTGCATTCCTGAGGTGTATTTTCAACAAACTAGTAAGAATAAATTTCAGTCTTCTAGCTAGTTGCATTACTGAGATGTATTTTTAACAAACTAATACGAATAAAATTCATCCTTCCAGCTAGTTGCATTACTGAGGTGTAATTTTAACAAACGAGTAAGAATAAATTTCAGTCTTCTAGCTAGTTGCATTACTGAGATGTATTTTTAACAAACTAATACAAATTTAATTCATCCTTCCAGCTAGTTGCATTCCTGAGGTGTATTTTTAACAAACTAGTAAGAATAAATTTCAGACTTCTAGCTAGTTGCATTACTGAGATGTATTTTTAACAAACTAATACAAATTTAATTCATCCTTCCAGCTAGTTGCATTACTGAGGTGTATTTTTAACAAACGAGTAAGAATAAATTTCAGTCTTCTAGCTAGTTGCATTACTGAGATGTATTTTTAACAAACTAATACGAATAAAATTCATTCTTCCAGCTAGTTGCATTCCTGAGGTGTATTTTCAACAAACTAGTAAGAATAAATTTCAGTCTTCTAGCAAGTTGCATTACTGAGATCTAATTTTAACAAACTAATACAAATTTAATTCATCCTTCCAGCTAGTTGCATTCCTGAGGTGTATTTTTAACAAACTAGTAAGAATAAATTTCAGTCTTCTAGCTAGTTGCATTACTGAGATGTATTTTTAACAAACTAATACAAATTTAATTCATCCTTCCAGCTAGTTGCATTACTGAGGTGTATTTTTAACAAACGAGTAAGAATAAATTTCAGTCTTCTAGCTAGTTGCATTACTGAGATGTATTTTTAACAAAATAATACGAATAAAATTCATCCTTCCAGCTAGTTGCATTCCTGAGGTGTATTTTCAACAAACTAGTAAGAATAAATTTCAGTCTTCTAGCTAGTTGCATTACTGAGATGTATTTTTAACAAACTAATACGAATAAAATTCATCCTTCCAGCTAGTTGCATTACTGAGGTGTATTTTTAACAAACGAGTAAGAATAAATTTCAGTCTTCTAGCAAGTTGCATTACTGAGATGTATTTTTAACAAACTAATACAAATTTAATTCATCCTTCCAGCTAGTTGCATTCCTGAGGTGTATTTTTAACAAACTAGTAAGAATAAATTTCAGTCTTCTAGCTAGTTGCATTACTGAGATGTATTTTTAACAAACTAATAGGAATAAAATTCATATTTCCAGCTAGTTCCATTACTAAGGTGTATTTTCAACAAACGAGTATGAATAAATTTCAGCTTTCTAGCTAATTGCATTATTTAGAGGTATCTTCAATTAACTAATACGAATTAATTTCTTTTTCCGGAAGTAAGCGTGGGGGGTATTCAAAAAGATTTAAAATGCAATTATTTAATAAAATTTTTGGCATTGAACTTTTTGGCAATTGTAACGTTTCTTACTTCTACTCGTATAATTTTTTTAATGGAAAATAAAAATTAACTGGTATTCAATAACATCAAAATAAAATTAAGAAATGATTCGCTATTTTTCAAATTTCAGTAAATACATATGTTGGTCCATCCTTCATTTTAAACTTTCCTTTATCTATGCATTTACGATGATCTCCGATATCTACCTGAATCACACACACACAGTTTTTCTAATTTGCAAATTATAGACGTTCTGCTTTTTATTCGTATAACAACTAAATCTGTAAATTAACAAAAATTACTAAAAAGGACAAACTGTTTTAGAGATTTTGTTGAACTTTGTTTTTGAACCTTTCCAGAAGCAGCCCTAACCAGTCGTTTCCAGTTTAGGATTCTCAGAGTCATGGCTTAATTTTCAAGGTTGCTCGATTACAAGTAGTTGCTGAACGTGGCTAAGCGTCGACGCCCAATAATTTTATTGAGCACGCCGCTTGTTTTGGTTTTATTCTTGATCATCTACTTTTCCGTAGATGATCAAGGACCTCAAAAGCTGTCTTTACCTCACTTTACAACTCAATTAAGTAACTTGACCAGTCAATTCTAGCATATTCCCTTTCGTTGACAAGCCATTATTATGATAATTAGGGCGCAAGAAAATTAATATTAATTGCTATCATTATATTAAATAATATATTTTATTTGTTCGTTTGAATTGAGAACTCATGGGCATTAATTTGTGGAGAAACTGAACATGCAATAAGAAAGATTTTGATTTAAAAATTATTGGTACAGAAGTAAAATTGAAACAAAAATACATTATGTATACACAAAAAGGAATAGAAATTGTTTCCTTACGGCACTGTAGACATAGACTCCTTTACTGGAATGCTTACAAGAATGAATAAAAACTGCTTTCACCAGTTTTGATTCTTGAATTCTTAATTGAATCTAAAAATGGAGCGTTACACGATAGAACAACTTGCTTTCAGTATTGAACAATATTTAAAAAATAATGAATGTTTGCGGCCACAGTTGGAAAATTTGAGAATTGGCCCCCGAGATCGTATGATTTAACACCACTGGATTTCTTTTTATGGGGTCATTTGAAGTCAAAGGTCTATGTCAACAAGCCCACAAGGCGCGAACACTGAAGGAGGAAATTCAGCCACATTTATGCAAAATGGTCATGGAAAATTTCGACAAATGTGTGTGTATGTGCCAACACAGTCGTGGAGGCCATTGAATTACATATTATTCCACACATGACCTTATCTTGTGTACTTTACGATTCAATGAAAATATAATTGATTTAATCCCTGTGTTCTTTTAAGACTTCTTTAATTTATAAAGTGATAAGTATCTATAAATTTGTTTATTTAAAAATAATGAAATATTTGTAATAGATTTTTCTATGTCTTGAAATTTCTGCACACCGCTTTTTTGATAAAACTGATATATTCACTGTTCCTTTTATAAAATTTGATGAAACTGATTTTTTTATCCTCAAGAAATCTAACTGAATTAATAAAACTGACAAAATAAAACGATTCCATACATTAATTATTGTAACTGATGATATCTAATGATTAAACATATCCAAGATAGAGTTCACTTAAAAAATTGTACGTAAAATTGCTCGACTCACTTTAACAAAGTAATTATACCCTTCCCCCTGCATAAAATTGTCGACCTTGGTTAAGGCAAAGAAAGTCACAAGTGCGCAGACTTTTATTTCTAATGTTTCACATATAAGAATTGTGCACTTTATGGTGTAGAAGCAGTCACTTGTTTATTAATTACATGCCAATGTGAAGCAACAGTTAGCAAGCAAGTCTTTAGCATAAATTCAGAGTTTTCATTAAATCTATCATGGGTATTTTTGTCTTTATTGCGATTAATCGTTGGCTGAAAATCAGTTTATAAAAGAATATCTGAGTTTTTTCGATCGATTGAAAGAAAAAAAAACTGACATAAAACTTCAATTGTAGTAAAAAGTACCATAGCAAATTTCTGTTAATTTCTGTTTCTGTTTAAATACATATGAAACTATAAACTTACAAAATATCAAACTTTTTGTCGATTTAGTTAATAACTTGATAAAAATTAATACTTTAAATGCTAAAACAATAAATCAAACGTCATTTACTAATCTGTAATGTTTCTGTTATTCTCTCGTTTACAAGCATGCAAAAATAAACACCCATCAACCTTTTGACGTATTCGATTCCAAATTTACTACGTATCTACATCTTAGATGCTTAATTTGTGCCCTTAATTTTATTTATCTAGTTCTTGACGTTTGTTGTAATGACTTGAACTCAGGTAGAGGATGAGAAAATTTCCACTAAAACGGTTTCCTTCAAAATATGTTAGAATTCTGTGGTATTCTGTGGAGTTCGCAGGCAGACAGATCTATCTAACAATCTGTTATATGAAGAGGTCTGAAATTTGGGTTTAAATGAGCACCATACGTGGAATATGTCTTGCTACCCTTCCTCTGCATGAAATTGTAACCTTGAGTAAGGCAGTGAATATCTTTCATGGCATTGGTGAATGATATTACAAAACATAAATCTTTGGTGTGAATCTAGCATTCTTATTGAATCAATCGACAGAATGTGTATTTTTGTCACTTTTTTTGATTAATTGGCATCAAAATCTGATGAAAATATACTCAAAAGGAAATACAACGAATTTTACCAATATTAGTCTTGTGTTTACAAATTAATGTGTTAACATGCATGCAAAAGTACAGATCGTCAAATGGCCACGCGTTAGATGGATTTAGTTCAAAATTTGATATCTATATTCTAGAAATTAAATAAATATGTGTACGAAACTTTATCTATGTAGTTTTGAATTTTTTCAGTTATAATAGATTATTTTCACTAGTACTCAAATAAAAAATAGTTAAACTTTTTGTGAATGAATTTCGTTCGAAATTTAGTAAAAATTTTTAAAAAATGCGATTTTAATTTCTTATATTAAATTTCAACTGTCTGCATAAAAGCACTTTTCTGTTACTGAGTTCATAGTCAGTCTGTCTGACTAACTGACAGACACAAATAAAGCTAAAAATGTTTTTTTCCGAACTCGAAGACGTTTAAAACATGGAAAATCGTCAAAATCTCGAGATTGAACTTTCTGCCGCTTACAATACATACTTTTTTGTGTACAAGAAAGTAATGAAATCAATAATAATAATAGTTAATACACATAAAACACACGTGCTATTTTTGAAGGGCATTGAATTTTAACTCAAGGGCATGAAGTTGATAAGCACGCTCCTTTATGTTTGAAAACCATTCGCTTGTTTTCATGACTCTTCAAGGTTGCATTAATTATTTTATATTTCTACGTTTATACTCTATAATTAAAATGTCGATATGCAAAACTAAGATTTTAACTCTTTTTGAAACGGATTTTGACTAGCGGGAATTAAGTTGAGCTGATATTTGGTTTCCCTGCATCACGCACATGTTGATACTGGTATTTTATTGTACTTGATATTTTCATCCGATACTTTAGTATTTGGTAATTTTACCTGATACTTTTGTATCTGATAAATTAGTAACCGATCATTGTTTCCACAGAAACGAAACTAGTTATTTGGCAGCGTCGATAAGATTGATACTTACAGATTGCACAATATTTTTAGCAGATTAATACTGATACTTGATTGCACCTGACACTTATTGTATTTGGTATACCGGGCAACCGATCTCCTTGTTAACAATTAGCACGCCATCTGTTAATAGATATTAGCTTTAAAGGCTGCTATGTCTGCACAGACCGCTCTTTATCAATAACTTTGCTTATTAATTTTAATTTTGTAATTCTTCTTTCAAACATTATTAAAAGGAGGGCACTTTTAAAAATCTTAAAAGACAGATGACAAGAGTTTAATTTTCTTTTTACGCCTTTCATCCTAAATTTTCTAAAAAAAATATTTATATGTTTTGCATTAAAAATATGAATATTTTCTTTTTCAGCACAGTTTTAAAATAATTATATTCTGAAACTTGTATTCATTTCACCAATATTTTATTTGCTTCCAATTAATTTACTACTCATAAGAACGTTATTTGAGTTACCTATTTCAAATTAAAACATCTGTTTAAAGCAAAATGCATTTATCTATTCATCAAAAATCTCATCAATCTTGTATACTTAATAAACATAGGAAGAAAGGATAAACAGTTGAGTCAGAGGTGCTTTTATTCCAGATAATGATAAAAAAATAACATATTTATAGGTAATAGAAAACATAATACATGCATATATTTCCGCCGAGTCTAGAATTAGGTGATATTGTAACGATTTGGTACTGTGTTACATGTTGACAGAAGCATTATTTTGATACTTTATGTTAAGTTATTACAGAATCAAATACTTATACTATACTATAATACTGTAAATTATTTAATTTAAATTTAATCAATTTCCCAATTTTTAGATTAATTTAGCCCACATTAAATTCATTCTGAAATGCTCATATTTCCTGATACAATTCCGCCCTTTTTTATTTCATTAATGCTACAGAAAAGTGAAGGGATAAAAAAACTGTCCAGCCAAGCACTTTCTTTTAAGAAATCCCTATAGTTCCCTTACCGAATCCGACACGTGTAAAGAAATCCCTATCAGAATATCATAGTATTTAAACACTGGGGAAAATATTTTCTCCTTTTTCGAGCTTTTCCTCATTTCGCTCTTGTGTCGTTCTGTGTTAATGTGCTCGTCGCTTCTGTTTGTACACAAATTGCCTCCTGGGATGGTATAAAAGCAAGTTAAAAATTTAAAGTGTCTTCTCTGTCTTCGGCCACGACTCTGATTCAAGTCCTGATTTTACTTTACTCAATTTTTTTTTAGAACACAAAGACAAAGCCCCTAAAATTTGAAGTAAACAAACAAACAACAAACAAAAAAAAACCCCAAGTGTGTTGAATTATTTTATTTGTTTGTTCAATGTTTTATCAATAAGTTTAAATCCATTTTACAGATTGTTGGGCATGGTGACATAAAACTAAATTGAACCTAGAGTACCAACACAATATTCAGAAACATAACGAAAAGCTACAACTCATTTTAAATTGTCGTCCAGCTGATGTTAAGTAATGAGCATAATCATAATTTTCATGAAGTTTTAGCATTTTATCTTCTAGCTACAATTACGACGGGATCGGGAGTCAGATGGTTATCATTTAGAGCAGACTAAAAATATTTCATGATTAAAAGCTCAATATTCCACCCTATTGGAGTAAGGTGACAAAAATGTCATTGCTTATATTTAATCTCAAAATGAAGTTTAAAAATGCTACTCTGAAGGAATCACTAATATTTAAGCATGCATTATTTCTAACATTAAAGAGGAACTAGCTGATCTCAGAAGAAATCTATATTTAATGTTGCTTTATTAATCAGCATATATAATTATTCAGTGCCGTCTGTAACGATGGGCGGAGCTTAACATTTTTCCACTGGTACGAAATAACAACTGGCAATGTTCATAATAAGAAGCTATAAGTACATTCATTAGTAAAAGTAAAATTATTTCAATTGTATGAATTGCGAACATTAATTTTTCATCAATTATTAAAAAATAATTCATCAATTTTTAGAATTAAAATTATCTGGTAGGAGAAATATATGTAAATATGTTTGCTGTACGTAAATGTTAGAAAGCATCCAATTTTAAAATGTTTAAAAATCAAAATTGAATTTACGTCTTTCGTCTTGTTTTGATGAGATGTATTTCATTAAAATTGGTCACCATAGCGTTAATAGCAAAGAAATAATCACCGAAGAACATAACAATATTTGTAGGATTAATTTAATTCATATGAATGAACTCTGATTAATTTTATTTAATCACAAAAAGATGACATAAATATTTATCAAATTATAGTAAATTATACTTTAGAGACAATGACTTCACATTTTAAAATGGTTAAATATACTTGAAAATGGGGAAATTAATTGGAGACGGGAAATAACAATACTCTTGTAAATCAGAAACATTGCTGGCATAGAAAAATGCTTTATACCTCTACTTCGTTCATTCTGACTGAATCGTCTGATGAATGATTCATTAGTTTAGCTTATCTTGTTTTCGATGGTTTCGATTTATAATCGGAATTTCTAGACATATTAACTTTTTCGTACAATTAAAAAAATAAAACACACGTTATTTTGAGATTTTTTGCCGTGACAAGAATGTCAACAATTTAAAAGTACAAACTGTTGCCAAATGAAAATTACAAAATTCGGCCTAATTTTGGTCTCACATAAATGTTTCATGCATATAGATGAAGAATAATGCTGAGAAAAATGTAACATAAACAAAACAAAATATCTTCTTAGTAACAATGCTAATTTTGGCACTAAAGTTTATAAAATTAAAAAGAAAATTATTAATAATATAATAACTTTTAAATATAGAAAAAAAAAGTTACATTATAAAACATAAAATATTTTCAATAGGTAATTTGATTTAATAAAATTGAGTATAAAAATAAAGGTAAAAATTCACAAAAATAAAATAAATTTATCACTAAATATTTTCCAAAATTTAATAAAAAAGGCGCAAGTTTTTTGTTGACAAAATTCAAGATTAAAAATTTGTTTACATATAGAACAACTCATATTTAATATAATTTAAACCTTAAAATTAAATAAAATATTATAAATAATTGACTTATAGGATTTGAGCAATTTACAATCATAATTTCAAAATTATGAAGTCAAATTTTTGTGCAATTATAACATTAAATAGCTAACAAAAATTTGGGGGAGGGTCATCTTATAAAAATTAGGCAACTATTGAGGATTTACTTAAAATGCTTCATTTTATTTTACATAAAGTAAGTATGCATGTATAATAAAATGGAGCATTTTAAGATATTTTTAATGAATTTTATATATTTCTATTGAATATTTTACATTTTTAGTAATAATGCTTATGGTTATGACATCAAGAATGGAGAAATCATTCCTCCGAGCTCCAAGACTGAAATAGAAAATCATTGCCTTTGCACCTAAGTCATCGCTGATTCTTTTACTAATGCTGTATCAGCTATTGCAGTCCTACAATTTCTGCTCCAGGCAGGATATGGTAGTCTCGTCGAACGATCTGGTGTTCTTGGTTTTGAATACGCAGTTGTCATGAAGTTTCTACAAGCATCTTGAGCCTTATAAATACAGGATAATTCAAAATGAATATAGCTAATACAGACGGCTGTAACTATTTACTGAAAAAGAATTTAGCGATAAAATTAATACAGAATATAGACGGAACTTCACAATTTTGTATACATACGTCACAGATGTACTATGTGACTTCCCTCGGTCACGCGGACAATATCTAGGCGGTGGTCCATTGAACTTTCACGCCATCTTGCTTAAAGATATAATCCGTGGAATCAGTATCTATCTTGGTATTAACCACACCTCAAGTATGGTAAGGTAAATATTTGATATAACACTTCGCTCACGTAAGAAAAAAGCACAGTAAAATTTACGTGATATCAAATAATATACAAGCAATATATACTGATGATATCAGATTAGGAACACGTTTCTTCGTCCGAAGTTATGCAACAGAATAAGTTAATTGTTTGAAAATGATTTTAGCAAAAGATTAAGTCCTGCCCTTCTCGGTAAAAGCATACGTACCATCTCGAAGACGAAAGTCAGACATTAACTCGTCATTGTCAAACTACACTATTTACCAATAAGTAATTGAACATCTGTGATAAAAGAGATAAGCATAATTTGTTCAGATCCAATAGTAGATAGAGCCTACATCTCAGGTAATTACAATCTTAACTCTCCGGGAATACTTTCCATAAGTATTTGGATGATGGACAGTGATATTTTCTTCCGCTCGGTTTGGAGAAGATAGGCAAGTTCTTTCACTGATTTTGGATGGTTACTGCACCTCCTAATTCGGCGATCCAAATTGTCCCAGAAGTCTTCAATAAGATTCAAGTCTGGACACTGGGCAGGCCAGTCCAATCTATTTTCCCTGCTATCATCATACCAATCCATAGTGGACCTCGTAACATGACAAGTGGCGTTGTCATGCTATAAATGACAACGATTCAAATCGTAAAATTGCCTCAGAGTAGGAAGCCCATTATTGGCTAGAATGGTGGAATAGGAATTGGCTTGCTATGAATTGGGATATGAATCGTTCAGCTTGCTATGAATTGGGATAAAGGGTCCCAGTTCATACATCCGCAGGCCATAATTCCTTTCTTGGAATCCAGATTTTGAATAACATCTTTGGTATTTTCTGAAAAATCATGAATCTGTTATTTGTAACTTTAAAATTTATAAATCCCCTCCTTTTTTTGTATTTGATTTATGCGAAATGTAGCGCGAAAGTGCTGATGATGATATTCGATATTTTGAGTCGCAAACTGATATCACGAATGCATATACATGGGAATTCATACTGAATGAGAATGAATTAAAGTAAACTGTGAACATTTTAATTATTTTGTTTTGATAAATAAAGTTTATTATGAAACTACATTGATACAAGTTTCTGTATTTATTCTATGTGTGCATCTCTATTCTATGTGTGCTTGGCAAATATATAAGCGATTTGCCAGTTCCTGCCCCACTCGTGATAGAATATCCTTTATGAAGGAGTCCAGCGCACTAGTTATCTGTTGCTTCAGTTGCGATAAATCCTGGTAAAGAGTAGACACGAATATTTTGTCTTCAAGAAAATTCTAAATCGTAAGGGGTTAGATCTGGGGATTTCTTACATAAACAGCTAAAACTGCTTCACCGACAGTTCGATGTTGTGACGATGCAGTGGTTCTTTATGAAATATTTTGCAAAAATGTCTTTAAAAGACTATAAACCAAAATGTTTTGGCATATTCCAAACAAAGAACACTTTCTTTGCATGGATGGCGGCATTTTGATAACAATGGAATGCTTTCATTTAGTGGTCTCTAGAGGCGATTTCGTAATTAGAAGGATTTTTATTATTACCAGATAAAACTCGTATCATTGCAAAGGTTTTTTTTTTTTTTTTTAGCGTTTTACAGAGTATTAACCATGCTAAGTAAGGAAAATTTGGTTTCATCCTTATACAAAAACAGATTAAAATATGAAAATAAATTACAATGACATTAGTGATTAAAATACTTAAAGGAGATATATTGCCAAAAAGAAGAGGGGAGGGGGGCTTGAAAATGAATTGCACAAAAGAATTTATGAATTTCTTTTTATGTGATATTGATCTGCGTTCAGTTGCTGATTCCAAGAAATTAAATTTATTGGCTATTAGAATATACTGGAAAAAAAATCAAGGTTACTTATATTATATTGCAGTCAATCTGATTTATCGCAATCAATAAACGGTCAAAGTTTTCGTGCGTAAAAACAATGACTTAATATTGTATTCCATCTAAAGAGAATTTATTTCATTTTTAGTATAAACATGGAGATTAAGCACATGTAATTGTTGATTTTCTTTTACCCCACCCAAAATGGAGATCATTCCGAGAATTATTCAGAAAATTTTTTGCTTAATTTTTCCTTATTCTAACAAACCAAACTAGTTATTATTATGACGCAACGTTCAACAGGTGTAGCTTTTAAGACATGCTTGTTTAATACCTACCTTAAGTGTTTAAGGAATCAATAGTCTTGATTCGAGTTGTAGGTGTATGAAGCAGTGTTTTATTCTGCATTGCAAGGTCATTCCTTTTAGTAATAAAGCACTTGTGGGCGAAAAAAATAACATCCGGACAGCTTTAAAACCAACGCTTTAACTAACAGGTTATTTTTCATTTTGATGATAGAATCATTTTACTAAATGCTGTTTAACAAGGTAACATCAGGTTTTCGCTTTGTTTTTAAAACTTGAAATAAAATTTGAAATGATCCTATATTGTGTTTTTGTTTGTTAATAATACATGGAACAAAGAATTTAACATAAATTGTATCAAAAGATTTTAATAAGATATTTAGAAACTGGTTTAAGATTGATTCTCTTACTTGAATATTGAAAACACGCATTCATTTTTAAAAATTTTATTTTATTTATTTATTTAATTTTTCCTGAGAGAAGTAATAGTACAATTATTTTTAGAACACTTGTTTTTGAAGCATGAAAGCATATTTCCATAATGGTTTGCCTGTTGCCAAAAAAATAGGGCAATTTCTTTTTCCTCCAGAAAATACGTTCTAATTGATTGGCACTTTATTATGAATCTCTAGCATTAGAATTTAATTTAATTTAGAATTCAATTTTTCTAGCATTAGAATTCAATAAACCATACTTTTAATTTAATATTGATTCCATCTAATAGAAGTGATCATTTAGTGAATTCCAAGGCATTTCGATAACAGGATTCCATAATATTTTCAATAATGAAACGGGATATACTTTTAGTTTCAGTACTACATTCAGTATTCAAGACTACTACATTTCGACGATTCTACCTCGCCAAGGAGTGAGACGCGAAAGAATATAAGCATTTCTGGAATTCTTCAACTTTGATTTCCGCTCCATTAATTTTTTTTTTTTTATCTCTTATGTGAGTGTTGTGTTATTTTCTTCTGTATTGTTTTATTTTAACTCGAAAGTAGTACGTATTGGTTGCTTATATGGAGAGTTCAATTGGAAAACAGCTTTCATCAATGGCACGAAAAATATTTTGTATAATATCATAAAATGTGTCTATTTGTTAATCTCAAAGTGTTATCAAATAATTCAATGACAAAAAAATTTATTATTATTGTGTAAAAAAGCTAATTACCAAATTTTAAGAAAAGAAATCTTCTAATTATTCATCATAATTTAACATTTAGTCCCTTTACAATAAATAAGAATTTTTCTAAAATATTTGATTGTGAATTTGTACTTTTACCAACAATATTACAAATTATCCACAGTTTTTGCACCGTCGAAGTTAGTATGTAATCTAAGTTCTCTTACTGTTAAATGTAAAAACTTCCTCCTTTTATTTATTTATTTATTTTACTTTCACCCCTATTTTGACTAAAAATTTTGACTAAAGAATGTCCTGACGCATGTGCAAAAGCGAGGATTGTTTTCGAATCCCAGAATGAACAGTATCTTATGCATTACAAGGTATACAAGAAGAAATGTTTCTTTTTCATTCAACCATGAGTACATCTGAAACGTAATTGGAATTTTTTTTGAATAGGAATATACAGATAAAAGAAAATTACAAAAGCCTGTGGTATTGAGAACAATACGCTATGAGAGTTATGATATTATAAATTTCATCAAAAGATGAAAACGTTTCTGCGTTTGCAAAAAAATTACATTATGATATTAACATTAATCTTCAAAAAAATTATTTCTACCGATATTACTATATTTAATAATTCTGTTTTGAGCTTTAAGTTTTTGATATAAAAAAAATTCAACTTTTCTGTTCAATCATTAAAAAAAATCATGTAGGTAGAATAAGTTTTTAAAAAGCATTTTTTCTGTATTATTTATTAATTAATATTCCAGAAAGTATTGTATTTTTATGTAACGTAATTGTGTATCATTTATTAATTAATGTGCTAAAAAATATGGCATTTTTATTTAATGTAATCATGCATTAATAATGTATTATTTATTGATTAATGTAATCAAATATAAAGATTTATTGGAATAAATATGATAGATTATTAAATACATATATATCAAGACGATATTTTTTTATATATTATTTATAATGTCTTTTTTCTATTAGTTGAATTTCTGATAGTCAGAATTTGACCTTTAACTGATTAATTGCTATTTAAAACTACAAACTGTAAACTACTAAGATTATTAATTTGCATTTCATGAATAAATACTTAAAATATTTAAACAAACGAATTATAATGAATTCAGTGTTGCTTTTGGCAACTAACGATTCATAAAATGCAGAGAGAGAGGCAGATAGTTAAATTTTTTTCATAAAATTTTTAGTCAGTTATTTTTATTTAGTCAGTTGTAAAATACAATCTGTACAACATTTTCAGAATTATAATTATTTTTCATCATACCACTTCTTTTTTTTTCAATGATTAAATAGAAGGCAGCATAGTTAATGAAATTTTTCTGTAAAATGTTGAAGGAAAATTTTCCGATGGAAGGTTTTTACTGAAAAAAAAATTATAATATGAAAAGTCTCTAAGTATCCGGAAGAACATTTTGATTGCAAATAAACAAATTAAATTAAATTGGTCAATGTGTTTTATAAGAATTATTTAAAATATTCTGTCGCATTTGTTCGATCTCATAAAATATTAAGATACAAATTCGGATTCCTAATATAAAAACACTATAATTTTTGTATTACTTATTAAATTTTCAGAGTTAAAAAGAAATTTAAAGCAGAATCTCTAAGTAGAAATATTTAGATACTGCGGAAGAAACTGAAAATTTAAATCTCATATTAGTATTTTCAATACTAATATGAGATTAAAATTATAGTGGAATAATATGGATTAAAATAAGAAAATACTACAAAAAATAAACTAAAAAAATTATGATCAGGATTATCGGTAATGAAAAGTTCTTTGAATTTTTTTCTTACCAAACTTTTATAATCCTTCTTTGGTTAATGAAAAATGAAAATATATACAATTAATAGATTATTGAATTAACAAACTTTTTAAACTATCTTTCCAATCAAATTTGAAATAATTTTCATTTTATTTCAAAAACTGAAACAATCTTTAAGGTAAAAAAAAATCAACTTTCTTTCTCATACATCTGAAAAAATGGTATTGAGAGCTATTTAAGTATCAAATTTTATATAGATTGATGGTGAACCATATGATATGTTCCTATCTAGTAAAAGAAGCATTGAGAACTATTTAGGTATCAAATTTTATAGAGATTGAACAACATGATATGACGCATATAGTATAATACGCATTGAAAACTATCTAGGTATCAAACATTATAAAGATCAATATGTCTTATTTAGTATAAGAAAATAAAACTTTTTTATTTTATTTCATTTTATTGTGATTTTTATTTAGTTTAATAAATAAACAATTGTAAAGATTGAGCTTAGTTAAATAAATGATTAAATGAATCTTTTTTTCTCATTTAAATCATGTTATCAAAAATTTTATTTTTACCACAGTGAAATAAGAAATACAATAGTTTAACTGATTAAAAGAAATATATTGAAGAAATGCTGCAAATAATTTATTTATCTGATTACAAAGAATTAAATGCATGAAGCTTCTAACAGCTTTTTTCCAATGCCCATATCAGCAAGATCAGCAGCTCTGATGATAATCACTATCTCAACCCCATCTGTGACCACCACTTCCAGAGGCCATACCTCCACCGCTTGAATATGTACCACTAGGGGGTAGAACAGGGCCTTGGGCTCCAAAAGCCCCAGTTGCACCTTCGGGGGCCCACCACCCTCCACGCTGTCCTCCAACAGGAGAACTATAGACAATTGCCAAAATGACACAGAAGACGATGATCTGGAATCAAAAGAAAAAGAAGAGTAAATAAGATCGCTTATAAGAATGATCATTTGTAACCTCCACTGTTTATAATAATTATCAATTGTAACCTCCACCTTTTATAATAATTATCAATTGTAACTTGTTTGTAATAATGATGAATTGATCAATTTAATCACCACTAAGGGGTACCCATTAATTTTAAGGTATTAAATAAGGTAATACATTGAGCTAAATAGTCATCAGTGGGAAAATATTAAGTTCACTTGCAGCATTTTGAAAAATAGTTGATTTTCTTTATAAAGTTTAAATTGAAAAAGAAGTTTTTTCATTAATATTTTTAAGCGCCACGAAGTTTTGCAATTTCTTTACCGTCTTAAATATTCATATGATTGCCAGTGACAATGTAGTTTTGTCAACATGTGTGTAAACTGAAACTGGACTGACCGGCATATAAGCTTGTAAAAAAGGGAAAGTAATTTTAAATCTGCCACAGACATCGTTCAGAATAAAGTTTCAGAGTGAGTGAAAGAGTATTGATTATCTTGAAACTGCATTAAAAGATTTTGAACATAAGAATTCAGCTTAGAATATGAACTAGGTTAGAATAAACGAACATCTGGTACCAGCATATGTATATACATATTTTGTTGAAGTTCCTTTAAAATAATGAGTATGCATATCAGTTAATGGTCAATATGCATAATAGCGAAATGCGTATTATTTAAAAAAAGTTATTGCCTATATGAGCATTCTGATATAAGAAAAATTTACCAATATTAATTTATTGGAATCTCATTTTGAATCTTAATGCTAATATAAAATATATACCTTAAAACTGTAAATGTCAATTTTAATTGATTTAAATATAGACATTGACACAATCGTCAACTTTACTTTAGAAGTTTATTCGTTATGTTGCTCATGTGCTGATTTGGCTCGTTATGCCACTGCGACAATACAACACTTTATTTGTAATCCATTAATTAGTATATTATAAACATACGCAGATATAAAAGCTTCAATCATCATATTAGAATAATTCGTGATTAATTCTGAAATTCGCTTCAGACGTTCATTTCGATGTTCTGATTGTTCAATTATTTTAATTGTCATGCCAATGCTGTTAATGCTGCATTTTTTACTGCTAAAAAAATTCCATTTTGACTTTGATTTCAACATCACTAAAGAAGCCAAAAAATTGAAATTTGAAAAAAGAAAAGTATTTCATGCAATTACAATAGGTTTTGAAAAAAGGGAAAGATGGAGAAAAAAAAAATTGTCGTTTTAAAATTGATTTTGGTAAAAGATTTTGAAAAATTATTTTGCATTAATCAGTTTTATGAAATTTTTAAGTCTTAGAAAATGATCTGAACATTTATTGTTTTAACAAAACATTGGAATTGTTGTTTCATGTATTTCAAAAGAAGAAAAACGTTAGTTAGTTTAGTAATTTTATCTGCACACTATCTCAAAGCAGCACGAGATCTATTTTGGGACGAATCTTGTAATTGTGAATGTATTAAGAGGAGAGTATTAAGAGAAGAGGATTGACTCAGAATTCTAGGAATAATGGATTTTAAAATTATTAGTAAAGCACGTTTAATACACTTTATTTTAGCTAAAATTTCTGGAAAATACAAATGAATTCAGGAATACAAATTCATAAAAATATATTAGAAACCTGGGACAACTATAATATTCTTTACAGCATTAACAATCAATTACTTTGACTGTACAACTTTTATATTAAAAAAAATAAAGAAAGAAGACATTTAATGGAAAATTTTTATAAACCCATTTAACGGAACATTTTTATTATTACATTTGGAAACAGTGGGAATACTTCCTCTATGAATGTTTGAGAAAAGAATATTTGCATATAAATACGTATATACTTTTGGTCTGAAGATATAAAACAGAAAAAGTCAGTTCCACAGATTAGAGAATTAAATAAAATTATCTAATTATAATTCAATAGTAGCAACCTATCAGAATAATTACAAAGAAAGAAAATTAAAATAAATTCGATTCATTTTCCATAAGCCATTCATTTTACTTAACCATTCTAATGCTATAAAAGCAATGTATTCCTTTATATAAAGTATTCATTAATTTATTGCAAAATCCAAACAAAACAAGCACCTTTAAATAGCTTATTAGAATAGAAATATCTTATTAAACAGCAAAATATTTTATTTTGTCTAAAATTACCTTAATAAAGATTATATTTAATTATTTACGAAAACGAACATCCTGCTGGAATAGCTATCAGTATTATGATTTGCTGATTAACATAACATAGAATTCAAATCAATAAAAGTGTTTTTTAGACCTCTATCGATTTATACAGATTTCACATTTATTTGAAAATGGAGAAGTGAATGCAAAAAATTTCAAAACAATAAGATCAATATCGACTTTTGAAGCTTCAAAAGATAATTAAAATTATCCAAGTTCTTGGGTGCTCTTTAGTAGTAACTTCTTAAAATTCCACCGAAGAGAGACTGAATATTTTTCCCAACTTTAAAATACCACTTTAATGATATTGATTTAATTTCCACGCGCAAATTTTCTCTATTGTTAGGAAAGTTTTCAAATTTAATTTGATATGTAATCGGCAACAATTTTCTCGAAATTATTTTGAGAAATTCAAAATAATTTCATTGTGATAATAAATATTTCAGGTTCATACTTACTATGGCATTCAAATAAAAATTAAAAATTCTTCTCGTCCAACTAGAAGACAAAGTCAATCTAAATTAATGCTTTAAAATTCCTTTCAATCCATGGGCAAAAACAATAAGATATTATATACTGAAGCAAATATAGATAATGACTTTATTGGAATTGAACAGTTCAGTATTTACTGTAAAATGATTATTGAAGTAAATGATGTTATAAAAATAACATACAATCAGCTTAATTTCAAATTTAATATATATTATGGAAAAGAAATGACATTATTAAGCAAATGCTAAATATTATATTAGGTGGTTATACTAAAAAGTTATTTTTTGCATTTTTAATATATTTGAAGAAATTAGTATTCTCATTATTTTTCTTTAAAAAAATACATCTGGTAATATTTTATGACACAATTAAAAAATTATCGTTGATTTTTCAATTAAACTGGAAAAAATATTGTTTAATTAATTAACATTGAATTGCGTTTTTTTCTGTCGCAATTTTTTATTCATTTGTAAATATTAATGTAATTGAAAGGAATACAACATCAGTTTTTTTAACACACGAAGTCATAAAGATGAAGTTATAAACATTATCTAAAGTTGTTGAAGTTATAAAGATTATCATTCTTTTAATAAAGTATAATTCTTACTAAAGTACATACATCAGACTATTGAACAATCATATAAAGAAAGCGTCTAGATCAACGAGTTAATTTTAAAAAATGCATTTAAATTAGCAATTTTATATTTATTTCATAAAAAAATATAGAAATTTGTGGAAAAATTATTCTTTATTTTTTTAATAAATAACAATAAATTTTGCAAATTTTAATAATTTACAAAATAATAATAATTTTTTTAAATAATAAAAATAAATTTTGCAAAATATAGTTTAAAATCGGAGCAAAATCCAATTTTGCGCCTTCACAAGACAAATGACGTTTGTTTATTAATTTTTTTTTTATTCGGAGTCTTAAAAATCGTCATAAAATAAAAATAGCAAGCACTAAATTTGTTCGAAAAACATTTAATCATGAAATGTAAAGAAGTCTGAAAACCAAGAAACAAAATATCAAACATTTAATCCTAATGATTAAGAAGATTTTTGCTCATATACATATATATAATCCATTAATTTTAAAAAGTGTAATAAAATCATACCAAGCACGCTCTCACGCTTATAAAATAAAAAATATAATCGAATACATACAAAAGAAATAAAGTACATGCAGCTTCTGGTATTTTTCAAGGCTAATCACTTTTATGTACTGTTGCCAGGAAATATTTTTCCTCTTTTATTTTTATTTTATTAATTTTCTTTAAGGCGTTTAACTTTCTTTCACTTGTATTCAAACAATTCTTTAGTTAGGAGAGTCAGAGCTAAAAATCAGTTTCGGTCCGAACTTCTTAGCAAATGCAGCTGTGAGGAAACTTTTAAAATAAAAGAAAAAAAATGTTCCTCTTAATAAGATTCGCACAATTTAATTTATTTGAAGTCGTAAAGATAAGGAAATAAAAATAACACCGCCATTTCCATCTCTTTTGATCTTCATAGCTCAAATATATGACAAGGTCTACATATATTTTTCCAAAGTCTCATTACTAAATTGCTTTCTTTGAATCAATTCAGAGTGAAGATTTTTATATCGGCTTTTATTTAGAAGTATATAAGTATATAAACTCTCTAATTTATTATGCAATTGTTTGTACTTCACTAAATTCATAATTTTTAATCTTATCGAATGACAAAGAGATATTTTTAAATAAATGTTTACCATGTTAACAGTTTAAATATTTAATTGAACAAGCTAGACAACAAAGGCGGTTACTTTATTTTAAATCTCACTAAAATACTTTTTAGTATATCGATAAATATATTAACTTAATTCGTTGCGCTATGAAAAGACTCAACTTACCCTAGCTAACATATTGGAGCTTATACAAAACACTCTAGTTACGAAGATGTAATGTTTACACTTCGGGATCCCTTTACTTTTATACTATGCAAAATCAAAATAAAATTGAGCATACCAGCAAGTTATGGACAGAATAAGTATGCTAAAACCAGTTTTAAAGAACAAAACTTGAAGAACGCGATATAGTTTATTTTTAACCGACCGTATCTGAAGCAATTATTTCCAACTGTAAACAATTTTATTCTTTACTGATTGTACAGAAAAGAATACAGAAATAAATTTAGTCACTTTTTTATGGATCTTTATGATTTGTACCTTGTCTTTTCGAAGGTTATTTATTTATAGATAATAGTAAGCATATATTTATTTTGAAAACCTGTCACAACTGCCCACTAAATTAACGGCACATGTTCTCTAATCATTCCGCATTCAAGGATCTCAAAGTTTTTTACATTTTTTTTTAAGAAAATCGATTGTGAAGGTCAATCGATTGTTATTTGAATTCACTGTATGAATTGTAAACAATCGATTCATATAATTTTATTATCAGTTTATGTGTAAAGGAAGACGCATTGTAGCAAAAATCATTTTAAACTAAAGATTTCTTTCTTTTGTGGGCAATAAGTTTTTGTTTTTAGCTTGGCATTCTATACCAGGTTTATTTTTTATTTTTTTAGTCCAATCATTTGGTCAATCGATTGTTATTTTAATTCACTATATGATTTGTAAACAATCAATTCATATAATTTTATCATCTGTTTATGTGTAAAAGGACGTATTGTAGCTAAAATCCTTTTTATCTATACTTTTTCCTTTTTTGAGCAATAAGTTTTTGTTTTTAGCTTAGTATTCTATACCAGGATAATTTTTATTATTTTTTTAGTCCAATCATTTGGTTAATCGATTGTTGATTTCCTGCATGATTTGTAAAAAATCGATTCATATAATTTTATCATCAGTTTATGTGAAAAAGGAAGACGTATTGTAGCAAAAATCATTTTGATCTATAATTTTTTTTTCTTTTTTGAGCAATATGTTTTTGTTTTTAGCTTAGTATTCTATACCAAGATTATTTTTTTTTTATTTTTTTAGTCCAATCATTTGGTCAATCGATTGTTGATTCATTGTATGATTTGTAAAAAATCGATTCATATAATTTTATCATCAGTTTATGTGTAAAAGGAAGACGTATTGTAGCAAAAAATATTTTAATCTATAAATTTCTATCTTTTGGGGGCAATAAGTTTTTGTATTCTATACCAAGATTATTTTTTTTATTATTTTAGTCCAATCATTTGGTTTCAATCAAATAACGTAATAAATCATATACGGAGGAAAAGTACTGAAATCGTCAAAAAATTCGAATTCGTGATTTTGATGAATCTCCAAGTTCCATATCTCCCAAAATCAGAAAAACGCATTTATGGATAATACCTGACTGTGTGTGAACAAAGTGAATTAAAATGCTTTGAGTTAGGGGAATGAAATTTGGTATATGATGTTTTCACCAAATTTGTAGGTTTCCATAAAATATTAAATGAAATCTATTCATAGAAATTCTGCCTGTCCAGTTGTCTGAGTATAGGTAAGCACGATAATTGCAGTATGTAAAGATCTAGATGGATAAAACTTGGTGCACACATTTAGGTTCTGAAATGTAGATGCATATCAAATTTTAAATCAAATTGGTCAAAGAGTCTGTCGGTCGATACACTCTTTTGCATGTATACGCGATACCCAATAGCGCAATCACTTAAATAAAGAGAGTTTGGAATGTGATTTTATTAAAAATTACTGTTATATGAAAGCAATACAATTAACTGCATAAAGAAAACAAGAAACACTTTTTATTTAGAAGTTCTATCAGAAACATTCACAGAAACGATACATGTTTACGAACCTGACTTAAATATTTATAGGTGTTTCAAGTTATCAATTAACCCTTTAAAGGGCCATTTTTTTCTAGTCATATTATGTTAAAATATTTTTAGGCGTGAAATTAAAATAAGAAAAGGGATTCATTTAACTTATTAGATAAATTTAATTTGGTTAATTAATTAATTTGGTTAATTAATAATTATCAAATCAAGGCACATCATTTTGTGTGAGATAAAAAACTAAAGCATCTAAGTTTCTGTCTTTCTAAAAAAAATTGTGAGAACTTATGCCAAACTACATAAATTCATACAAAGATTGATAAATTTAGTGGGAAGCATACTTCCCACGGCCCTAGAAAGGGTTAAAATGTAATAAAATCGTGCGTAAAATAAATCAATTTGATTGCTTTTTTTTAGAGTCAATTTTTTTTTTCAATCACGAAGCGCTTGTTTCAGAAAATATTGATGATATAAATAATCATATAACACATGATATAGAAAATTTTAAAAAAATGACCTTCCTCTTGGAAACTTAATACAACAGAAAAAAAATTATGCCTAAAAGATATCATAAAGTAAAAATATTTTGCATTGTACTTTATATTAGATATTTATACTTTGTATATCGCAAAGTACAAGACACTGTATTTTGTGAAGTATAGTTATCTTGCCTCTACAGACAGTTAAAAAATTTGAATTCTCTGAAATTTTATATGTAGTTAGAATTCGCGATTCATTTCTGTAAAGAAAAGATAAACACTCTAAATCTTGCTTAATTTCTATCACGGTATCTCTCATCAAACTATTCAATTTTCAGAATGTTTTTTGAAATGAATTGAATTTGAATCTCCATGAAATTAAAAGATTATAATCCGAAAGTAAAATGGCATTTTGATTTCTTGTAGTTTTAATCATAAAATAAACAAGAAATAGTTCTATAAATAATTAATTTATCTTGCGAATAAAAATATAAATATGATACGCTAAAAATATAGTTATGTTATATTCTAATAAATCTTTTTGATTCACCAACAGAAATATTTCAATATTTTGAGGAACATCTGCAAAATTTCAATACTTTGAGAAAAACACCAAAAACAAATTTCTGAAACAATGCATTTATTTTCTGACTATGAGCAGTACAGTGACGAAAGATTAATGACTTCTTCCGTGAGCAGCATGTCCTCTAACGGAACTAACTGGAGCACCAATGTTCCTTGAAGCACCAGTTCCAGATCCACCAACTCCTCTACCCCCGACAACTCCTTGTCCAGAATGGCCGACAGGGGCTGCTACCACATGGGTGCCACTTCCATAGCCAGCGCTTCCTCTACTGTTGATGGCACCGCGTCCAGCATGTCCAACGGGACCTGAAGCAACTGAGGCGCCACTTCCATGTCCGCCGATTCCTCTACCACCATGAGCTCCATTTCCAGCATATCCACCTGCAGCTAAGTGTGATCCCAATCTTTGGCCATGAACAGCCACCAAAACGACGAGTAAGACAAAAACCTGAAGTGCCAGAAGACATAAGAAAATTTTTATATTCTATTAGTAAGTTCTAATAATGAAAAAGTAAATGAAAAGATATTAAAGTTGGTAAATGCGGAATTATTTTGGAAAATCTCTATTTCTTAGTTCTGATTAATGCTTCCCAGAATTCAATTCTTTTATATTCGAAATATGCCATTGGAATGTATGCCATTCTTTTCCTCTAATATATTTTACTTTTATGATGACTATATTTTCTGTGATATATTGTTGAAGATTATTATATGTTATAAGTAATAATTTTTCATACTTGGCCAGTGATATGAAAATGGATTTTATTGCTTAATTATTTCCATTTTAATAAATTCCTTTATGAAAGATTTAATAATATATTAACCATTTAACTGAGTAAACCATGAGCAGTAAAACCAGAGGAAGGTGTACATGTACGAGAGAAAAATTGTCGAGACTTTAAACAAGACAGTTACTATGCAATAGCTCGCACCAAGTCATATCAATGTTAAATCAAAACATTTAATAAACAAGTCACAGCTCTGCCAGCATTACATCAGATGTCAAACACTTTTATATCAAAAATAGCAGCCAGTGAAGATATCAATATAATGCACTATATATATATATATATATGTCTCGTCGCATTAGATTAAAATACCCAGTTGTCATATTTGGTAGGATATTCCTATAGCTTAAATATGATTATTGCTTCCCAAAGTTCAATATTATATTTGAAATTAAAGCAAAATGTATGCCATTCTTTTTCTCTAATATATTTTACTTTATTTATGGTTATATTTATTGCGATATATTGCAGAAGATTTCTGTATGATATGAGTATTAATTTCTTGTATTTGGCCAATGAAATAAAATAGAAATTAATGAATTAATTATTTCCAATTCATTAAGTTCATTTATGAAAAAAATTAATGAATGCTATAGTAACCACTTATTAGAAGGGCTTTAATTTAATTAAATTTCAATTCATTCAATTATCTGTACTGCAGAAGAATGCAATAATTTTTTATGTAAGGTATTCTTTTAAGATTTGCCCTGCTCATCCTTTTGCTTTTCTTTGTAAAGCTGTCACATAACTGAATTGTTAATATCAAGCTTTGCTTTTAACTGTTCCTTTAATAAGCTGCCTTATTTAAATAATAGGTTGGACAAAAATGAATTTTCAAATATGGAAATGCTAATGAAACGGTTACCTCAATATAAAGCACGATGAGATTCTTTGATTTCTAAAATTTTTCCGAATGACATTTATCAAGTAGTTTTCTTTTTTAATCATTATTTGTGCCAAAAAATAGAAACTTCAATATAAAAAAAATAAATCTAAAAATAGCATTTAACTACAAGTATAAATTTTAAATTTAGAACTCACATATTGCTATAGTTTACTGCATTTACTGCTAAAATTAAATAACACTTTTGAAAAAGAGCAGGAACAATGAATTATTCAAGGATTTGTTATATAAAGAAAAGCTAGTAAAAAAGTAATTTTTTTTCATTTTAATTTCAAATCAATTAAATTGTTTATGTTTCTTAATAGCCATTTTTAAAACTTTGTATGTTTAAAGCAGAAAATTAATTTGTTACAGAGCGTATGATTTTATACGTTTTACTGCAAGAAAATTCTTTAAACTTTCCTTAAAGTATCAGAAGCAGAGAATAAGCAAAAGTAAATCGAATTCATTAATGAAATATATAAAATTTTATTTATTTTTGGACGTGGATTATAAATCGACAAAGCTAAATATCTTTACAATGTGAAAAGCAACATTATCTGAATTTCTTCTTAGAACTAACTAAGTTCACAATTAAAAAGTTGCAATCATACAAATGTATGTTGAAATATATTTTAAATCTTATAACTTTAAACAAGCAATTCTTGTGTGTGTGTATATATATATATATATATATATAAATTTATTTCGCGTATCTCTAACGATTTGGATCAAATTTTATATTTAGATAAGGTTTTGTTCTTTAAGTTTATCTATTATAAGTGTCATAGCTCAAAAAACATAATTTTACATACAAGGACACAAAAGTTTGTTTTTTTATAACTAAATATTAGCATGTGGCTATACCTGCATATGGCATTAGAAATAAAGTTGTACTTAGAGCTTCAGACTCCCATGCATTTTTCTCCTATTGGATCCCGCGTTTGCAATTCAAATCGATTTCGCTTATAACTTGATATGAACCATAGAATAGAATTTTATTTACGATTTTACAAAAAAAAATGCCATGCGAAGCTCAATATAAAGTATTAAATACTAAATGAATCACATAATGATGTATAGCATACAAATACTTTGATAAAAGTAATCAATGCGTCATTAGTACAGATAAATTTTTTAAAGATTATTAGCATTAAATTGACATGTGTAATATTATTTTCAGATTTACTATATGTATTTTTAAAAGGCAGTTTATAGTTCTATTAATAACAATTGAAGACATATTTTAGGCATACTAATTCAAGTTAATGAATTTTACAGAATACAGAACTAAATCAATGAATTTCTAATAATTGAGACAGACTAATATTCTCATAATGTAGTTATTTTAAATGATTAGCATATGAAATTTCTTCTTACTCTTAGTCGCTCAATTTTACCTTTTATAGTTCCTACGTCTTTCAACCAAAACACATTCATATGATGCAAATTAGAATAGCGAGCTGTATTTGTCGTTTCTCACTATCTGATTTTGTTAGTAAGCAAATACATTAAGAAAGAAGTAAGCAAATACATGTATAAAGAAGTGAGTAAAGTACAGTAAATAAATAAGCTTGATAGTACAAGTAAATTCAGATAGTACAAGTAAATTCAATTAAATTCAGATAGTAGAAGTAAATTCAGATAGTACAAATAAATTCAAGTAAATTCAGATAGTACAAGTAAATTCAGATAGTAAAAGTAAATTCAAGTAAATTAAGATATTGTTTAGATTTCCTGACCATTAAAATTTCATGAAAGGCACCGAAGGCGAAAAATAAAGAAAAATCGTATTACATGACTATTTTACTTTTAACTCTAAACTAATTAAATCTTATTCTAAATTAACTAAAACTAACAAATGTATCAAATTACATTATTCATAAGTAAAGAAATTTTCTTCAATAGATTTATTTTAAAATTGGAAAAGAATAACTTACCTTTGCAAGCATGTTGATGGTTGTAAGAATTATTTAGCTCAAGTTGCTAATGCTTTAACAGTCAAATGTCTGCTGTTTTTATACTCGCCCGGTAGAAATTAAAAAATGACACTTTTAACATGTTGACAGCTTAATTAATGAGTTAATTACTAATTTAAAAAAATAAATAAAGGCTAAGGTAAGGTATGCTCGAAAAATATCACAACAACTATTTGCAATTCACATGTTAAGGAAATTATTCAAATTATTTCATCCTACCAATCGTCATTCATGTCAGGTCCATCAGAAGGTTATGTGTTAAATTCAGATCGGAAAGTTGAAGTCAAATCACTCACTTTCTCCAAAATATTCCATTCAGAGTGTTTTCAAGGTTTCTGCAGGCTATTTTTATTTTTGTCTACATAAGTGTGATTTCAGAGGTCAGGTAACTAGCAGTTCATTTTAATCTGACCCTTAATATAAATTGCAAATTCTGATCGCTATACATAAAGTTGTAAATGAAATTGGTAGAAACTACCTTCGAAATTGAATTAAAGAGATTTAAAAAATTTGTGACCTTTAATAAGTTATTTATAGCATTTGAGATCAGCAATTTTAATAAGTAATTATAATTCATTTCAAATTATGTTTATTAGTTTAAAAACAACAAAAAAAAGCAGTATTTAAGATTTTGATGTTATATCTGATAAAGTTTTTTTTTAGACTACTTTTTTTCCTTTCTCTCTCGTAACAAAAGAAAGAGATGCAAAAGTATATATAAGAAACTGATTAGACTTCAGAATGATGAGGTTTGTTGCTTTTGTAAATATCGGCTATTTATGTGTTACTTCGTATCTATAATTTATTTTCAAAAATTCGCTTTGAGATTTATTTATCATTCATTCAAACATTTTTCAAAACATTATTTCCTTTACAAAAGTAAATCATTAGTTTTCATTTTATGCTTCGCCATTTCCAATGTTTATATACTAGTTTCTTATTGAATCGCAAATGATTTTCATTAAATAAATAAATATCGTAAATGAATTTTAGAGGTAGGGAAGATCTTACATTTGGCATTATTTCCAAAATTATGTTAACTACTACAGTAATGTGAGATTCATTTCTATAAAATATTAAAATTCATCTGCAATCAAATGTAAAATCCATTTGTAAGGCAGAAATAATAATTACGAGAACTTAAACTATTGACAAATAGTGTGAACCATTCAGAACTTATAAAGCGATTAATGCACCCGAGAGTTGAATATTTTAATGTAGATATTTTAACTAGTTTAACTAGTATTTGTGTCAAATCACTGTTTCAAAAAAAACTCTGGTGAAATTATATTAAAAAAATAAAAAAAAGCATATAATTCCAAATTTAGGTGTCTTCATAAAATTTTACCAAAAATAATTTTTTTTAAATTTTACTTAACCAGCTTTATTTGATATAAATCAATCATTTAATTTTCCTACAATAAAGTTATTTTTCACTTACTTTTTCCGTGATGGTTTCTGATGAGCAATTTCGAAAATGTTGCAAAAGAAAATATAATTTTTCCAATAAAAGATTCGGAATAATTTATTTTTATATTCATAATTTAATCGAATCCGTTTTTATTTTAATTTTTTAACTTTTTAAGAGATAATTTGTTTGAAATTTTACCTCGAAAATGTGCATAATACTTTCACGGTGCTATCGAGCAACAGTTGTGTAAAAGAAAAGAAAAAATAATAGGAATAGGAATAATAATAATATGTTTAAATATAATTGCCAAATATTTAAAATATTATAATTTTTCTGAAATTTTAGTTCAAAGTTGTTGGTAGCGCACATATTGAAAAAAAAAGGATTTGGTTAGTCTTCTTTCTTTCTATAGTTTTACTGCCTATGAAATAATATATATATATATATATATATATATATATATATATATATATATATATATATATGTTGGTAATTGTTTCTAAGGTCAGGTTTCTATCAATTTATCCATGTAAAAAATAAATTACCAATCTACATCACTATTTATTATTCAAATGTTGAATTTAAAGATAGAAAGATAGAAAATGTGAAAAAAATATACAGATATCGGTCAGTTTTGGTTAAGGAAAATGTTGGCACAAAACCAAAGATCTACTTGATTTTTGTGCCAGTCAATTAAATTTCCGTAGATGAATTGGCAATGATGATGGAGATTCATCGATGAATAATATAACTCCAGATTTTCAGATAGATTCGTCATCCATCCGTGAAGCGTGCGCAACTAAGAATGAAAAGAGCATTGCTCATAATTGTGATACTGAACTTATTTGCCAAATGTAAATAATGTCATGTTCAGTTGGTGCTTAAAGACTCAGATAAACTTTCATCACATTTTATAGACTGCTGGCTAATTTGATCAATAGTTCTATACATTTCACAACCTATTAAGAATTATTTACGCTCGTTTAATTCATAAAGATTTATTACTTTTATCATTTATGCAGTTATATTTTATAAGATTTCCTACCCATCTTTTCACAGTCTTAAAACAAACCGACTCTTTATATTTCTTCCTATGTCTTTGAACATATTTTAATTTCTGATTTCCTGTTCTGAAAATATATGTGGATAGATAGTTCATTGATATGCGACATAATTTGTTAAATGATTTAAAAATAAAATTTGAGCCGTTCTATATTGGTAAAAATTTGTCTAACACTGTTGTTGTATTAACGATAATGTTCTTCATTCAGAATATGGAACAACATCGTTATCGATATTGTACACTATTTTGATCAAATAGGGTAATCATGTGTTTTGTACAGCATAATCAAAAAATGGGTAAATGGGTAAATCGTTACTATGGCTTGAACTCCATCAATCAGAAACTAAAACATTAGTGTGAATAAAAGTTGTTATTAATTATTGACTTACATTTAGGAAATTAATTATTTCATTTTTCACCATATGTTTCGAGTTTTTCTTTAATTGTTATAAAACTGAGTATAAGAAATTAAATATGTAAATTAATCCGAATTGTATTTGATTTCCAAGTTTACGGAATATATTATGGAAGAGACCTCATAAATATTGACTATAATAGCATGAGACGAAAATGGCACCCAACCATCTGTTTATCACAACAAAATATCATAAAATCCATACCCAAATATTTAATGCACACCATACCCATATGCATGATATGTCTATAACTTGCGAAAATGCTATCTTTTTTCTAAAATTCATAAGTGAAATTTTGTTATATTTTTAGAAGCATTAAAACTGCATATTTCTTTTCATTTAAGGAGAGAAGGAAAGAGTATAGTATATCTATTGGTTATGAAAATAGATCCAGAGTATTTTCCTTTATATATTTAATTTTAAATATAATTTTAATATTTAATTTTAAGTATCAACCCAACTGTATTCCAAAAATAATTTTAGAATTACAAAACATTCTGTTAATCAAGGATAGATATGTTTTAATTATTCATATAATTTATCGATTAATACATTGCTACTATTTACATTAAATAAAGTTTGCTGCTCCTCAGTGTTTGGTAACCGTTTTTATTAATGCGTTAAATTTTTCTTTGTCGAATATAAAGGATTATAAAAAAAATCTTTTTTTCAAATTTCAGTCTTTTGATTTTAACGTCTGTTATATTCATATTTTCACTTTTCATTGCTGGAGTCACTTCTTTCAAGCTTCTTGTTTCATGTTGCAGTGACTTAATTTCCTTCCCGATTTTTATGTTCATGCTTTTCTGGCAAAATAACTGATCTTAAGCAATAGTGTTTTCTGTTTCATACATTAGTGTGAAGTCCTTTTCAGATAATTATGTTTCTTTTTCATCAGTAAAGTACTGGTGCAGCCAATTAAGCACGATAAAATATCTTTGCAGTAAAAATAAATTAAAATCCCATCGAAGATCCTTATCACATTACAGGATTTAAGATAAATTTATTGATTTTTGATTAAATATTTTTAGCTTTCTTTTCCATCACGTATATGGATTTTTGAGCCCAAAATGATACAAATTAAATTAAATTCCCGTTAAATACTTTTAAACTTGCTTTTCTATATGGAAATGATTGTTCCATAGGAATCTCAGGAAAGGCAAAATAAATACAGAAATAAATAAACAAAACAGTGAAATGATTTCATTTGTGTAAATCTAATTGTGGTGAGTAATTGAAAAAATAGTCCACAGTCCATTTGTTAGTCATGTGGCTTTAGTAGCTTCAGTGCTAAGACAAATCTATGAAATTTTCAATTTAAGTGCATGAGTAAAATATTATCAGATGTTGAACTGAAATTAAAATATAGTACCTGGGAGACTGAGCTTCCCTCCTTTTTTTATTTTGTAAAATTATAAATAAAATCATATTTAAGGGCTCATAGAAAGTTATAAGCGAAATCTAATTAAATTGTAAATGCGGGATTGAACTTGAGAAAAATACATGGGAGTGAAAAGTCCATAGCACTACTTCATAGTATCTTATACGCTTATGTAGGTCATATCTAGCCACATATCAATATTTAGTTACAAAAAATGTCGCGATTTTTCAGAAAAGACACCCACAAAGATAAACTTAAAAAAACAAATCTAAACTTAAAAAGCAAAAATAAATCAAAATATATAATTTCATTCAAATCGTTAGAGCAGCTTCTGAGATACACGAAATAAATTTATATATATAAATATATATACAAGAATTGCTCGCTTAAAGTTATAAGATTTTAAATAACCCTTTAATTTAATTTTCTTTCAATGAGGATTCTTTTTTTTTCTTTTTTTTCGATCTCTTCCTCTAAATTCTTTCCATTTTATTTCCGAAATGAGCTTTTCAAAATCACCGGTTTCATATAGGTTTATAGCAACCAAATTTAGGCCTTGCCGGTTTATTAAATAGTAAACATACAAAAATATATTTTTTCGATTAATCTATCAATTATCCTTATGGCTATTTGTGATACAATGATGAATCATAATTTTATTTTAACATATTTTTATTAATACTATAATAGCAATCTATAATAATTGTTGCACTGTTAATTGCAATCACCATAGTTTAGTACAAGAAAATAATTTAGCATTTTTTAATCTTCTACTTTCAATCTTCAACTAACACTTATAAAAAATCTGAAATATTCTGGTTAATCGGATATTTTAGAGCTTATTGCAAAGACATTTTACTTTTTAGGGAAATTAGATAATGAGTAATTTTTAATCTAGACTCCTAGTTTCATGCAAATTTATAACAATAAATCTCATCTCATGCCAATTGAAAATTAAAAATTGACTATACAAAAAGTTGACTTTCGTTAATTATTATCGAGTATTATCGCTGACTATTTTCGATCTACATTTGTTCCATAATTTTATTTTAATATCCTTGAAAGTAAAAACCATAATAATTGTCATTTAATTATTATTTGATTTTGCTTATTGCATTTAAATAAATATTTTATAATAATTCACATTTTGGAACTTGTTAATATGTGCAGTAACAAATTTTACATTATTTTTATTTAATATAAAAATTTCATAAGCACATATAATTTATTTTGCTCTCTGTGGTAGGTATTTTAAGTGCAGGATGTTTTTCAAATTACAAAGTAAAATAATGGCAATATGGAATGAGTCTGAATTTTCAATTGCTCTATGAAAGGAACAATTTTTTAACTAAAACATCAATACAAATTTTATTCTTAGAAAAGAAAATTAAAATTTTAACATGATAAAATATAAAGTTTTTTTCTACATGAGAGCAGCCAATTTTAAAAAATAAAATGAGTTCATTTATAAAAACTCAAAATTAGAGTCAGGCAAAATTTTCAATTTACTAGCTATAAAATTGCAATAAAAAGCATGAGAATTAATACTTTATTATAAATCAATAATTAACAATTTGTAGAGCAAAAGGAAACTATGACAAAGACATGTAATGAAAATTGAAAGAACATTACTCAGTTAGAAAAGAGCTGAAAATAAATAAAAACACAATAACTTATTGTAACTTTTTATATAGTGACATTTTATTGATTTCAACTTATGCATAATACTGAAATACAATCTTTGGAATCTTCAACAAAATTGAAAAAAATGTGACATTTTATTGATTTTAACTTATGCAGAATAATGAAATACAATCTTTGGAATCTTCAACAAAATTGAAAAAAATGTGACATTTTATTGATTTTAACTTATGCAGAATAATGAAATACAATCTTTGGAATCTTCAACAAAATTGAAAAAAATGTGACATTTTATTGATTTTAACTTATGCAGAATAATGAAATACAATCTTTGGCATCTTCAACAAAATTGAAAAAAATCAAACAAGGTAAAAGAATAATCAATTATAAATTGAATATATAGTATTTAATAAAGGGAATCTTTAAATTTTTATTCTTAGAAAAATTTAAAAAATACCAACAAATTACTTGAATTAATAAATCATTTATAGTTAAAATTTCATTCAAACTTCAAATGTGCGCATGGACAAATAAATAAAAAAAAATAGTTTTACAAAAATATTTATCTTTTGATTATATTGCATGGATCACGGTATAAATATTATAATTTCAACATTAATAAGAAAATAAATTTAATTGATTTTAACATTTAAAAAAATTTAAACAAAATTTTCAAAAAATTTATTTATATTCTGACTGTTAATAATACACTGATGAAAGACTAGTAACTTCTACCAAAAGCTGCTGATCCCCCTCCTATCCGGGATCCAATTGAAGCACCAATGCTTCTTGAAGCGCCGGTTCCGTATCCACCAACTCCTCTACCTCCAACAGCTCCTTGCCCTGAATAACCAACAGGGGCTGCTACTACAGGGGCGCCGCTTCCGTAGCCAGCGCTTCCTCTGCTGTTGATGGCTCCGCGTCCAGCATATCCGATGGGACCTGAAGCAACTGAGGCGCCACTTCCATATCCGCCGATTCCTCTACCACCATAAGCTCTATTTCCGGCATATCCACCTGCAGCTGGGGGTGATCCCAATCTTTGGCTATGAACAACCACTACAACAGCGCAGATGACAAAAACCTGGAAGATAATAAATTGAACGAAATTATTACATTATGTCAATTTGTTTAAAGATTAAGCTAATGGAATGTTCTCGAATTTTCTAACGAATTTTGTCTTGCCAGACTTGCATCATATTGTCAAGCATTAGTTACAAAATATTAATTTTTGGCATGAATTTGGCATTTTTACTTAATTTATAGTGTTATCCTTGACGAGTTTTTTCTGTTTAATCCCTGGTGTGTGGTTAATATTTTTAGAATGGAATTCGCATTTATGATTTGGACACGCTCTTTTCAATTGATTGAAACGAGGAATTGACACAAAACTGCACATGTAGTCTCAAAACCCCATATCTAGTTAGATATATTTAAGTCACTGGGTTTCTGAATTATTGAGTTAACATGTTTCTGAACGTACAGACCGACAGACAATCAACTTTTGGTTGGATTTGTATCAAACTTTGATGCGACAGATGTTAAATCTGTATACCATATTTTATCTATTTAGCTCTCTTCTTTTTGTAATTATCGTGTTAACTTATATTCGAATACCCGCACAGACAGACTTCCTAACTTATATTCGAACACCCACACAGACGGACTTCCTTTGAACAGGTTTTGCACAAAATTTGATAGAAATCTGCAAATTTGCTTGAAAGACCAAATTCTTTCTAGCTCAACATATTTTTGAGTTATCATTGTCACAGAGAGACAGACAGAGAAATGTACGATAGTACCTTGGCGTGAATTTGAGAATAAATATTTTGGCCACCTTTTTTGATGACTGATTGATACTGATATTTGGCATAAAATTACCGCTGTAGTTACAATATAACATACAGAATTCTACTGATTTAAATGGTTACATTTACAAGCATGCGAATTTACAAATCAAGAAATGGCAAATCCGTTTGGTTAATTTGGTTCAAAATTTGCTAAATATGTATGTTTAAGATGCTCAATCTAAGTATTAAATTTTATTTACTTATTACTTTGAATTTTGTAATTATCGAGTTTATTTATAATAGAGCATCCCATCAAACAAAGTTTCTGTGAACGGATTTCTTTCAAAATTTGACAGAAATCTACAGATTTTGATGTTAATTCTACATACCAAATTCCAGTCGTCTAGCTCAAAGCGTTTTAGAGCTATGCAGTTCACAGACAATCAGAGGAAAGACCTAAAATGTGTTTTTTCAGGCTTAAGGTGATCTGAAACCTGGAGATCGCCACAATCTTATAGATCTAATGTTTTTGAAGATTACAATATTTTATGTACATCAAAGTAAACAGCATCCATATGATTTTATGGCAGATATTGATAAAGATTTTGCACAGTAACTGGCATAAAGCGGGATTTTTTAAAAAAAAAAATAAATAAATCTAATTTAACTAAATAAAAATTTAAAGATAATCATAAATCAGCTAACTGCACATGCCTTTTTATGAGAAATCTTCAATTATCATAACATAAACTGGATTTTTTTCACCAATGTTTAAAAAATATATTCATATTTATATTATCGGTACCAATAATTCTTTTGTATTAGTTATGAGTAGTCAAATGATTAATTCACCAAATTTATGTTTTGTTTTTTAATGCTATTTTAACCATTTCATTCACCTACAGGTTATTGTCTGCAAAAAAATTGTTGCGATGGTATTTTTTCATAGTAATTTCATCACAAATATTACCTCACAACATAGCATAATATTCTTCTAACTTTGCTAAGATTACTATTGATGTCAGTTATTTTTTTTACATTTGTTATGAATAAAAAACTAGACGTTTAAACACTGATAATATAAATTTTAATTTATTGTTTAACAAATCTATATGAAATTTAAATTTTGAATTCATATAATTCAATATAGTTCATATATTCTATATTCATTACATTCGTATATTCAAATTCATATATTCTATTAGAATCTATATACTTCTAAAATACGTATATTTCTATCTTTAGCACAATGGTACTTTCAAAGAGTTTGATATGAGAGTCAAAACTAAAGCAATGATAATTCTTTTTTAAATTTTCATTAGAGGTTTTTCATTAAGACAAAAATTAATTACGAATAAAATAATAATTATTAAAAATTACGTTATAAAGTCCTAGGTTTCTTTTTTTATTTCAAAGAAGTCTATTTATTTTAATATTTTAATACATGCTTTAAACAGCTATTCTACTGACTTACTTTTCTAATCTTTTATCTATTTTATTTTAATAAAGAAAGAATAATGCAGTTTCAGTACTTTAACTCTATAAATGGTGAAATCGGCTTTTACCATAATTTATATTAAAGTTAAAAGCTAATAATTTTGTTTTATTTGCATATTTTTTTAATAAACAAGAATAAAAAAATTTAAGATTTCTGAGATGTAATTAAATACAAATATTTTCAATTCATTTAATTTAAAAGTTCATTTTATTTACTTAAAAGTTATAAGTTTTAAAGAATATTTTGGCATAAAGGGTTGTAAGAGATAGATTATACTTTTCTGATTATAATATTACGTAAAGTTCATTTTAAAAACCTATATCTTGCTCAAAAATTCGAAAAAAGTAACTCACCTTTGCGAACATATTGATCGTTAGCAATAATGTTTAGCTTGATTTGCCAGTGATTTTAGATTCTAAAGACTACTGCTTTTATATTCATCAGATCAAAATTTAAAAAATGTCATTTTTGTCATATTGACAGCTTAATTATTGAATTAACTGTAATTCTCGAAATCAAATAGGACAAGGTAAAACATGCTCTGAAAATATCACAACATATTTATACGATATGAAACTGCAAACCATTTAATACTGGAATAAGTCAAATCTTTTAACTCTAATAAATATCATTCATTTTAGATTTATTAGAAGGTTATTAGCTGAATTTGGATTGAAAATTCGATGATAGGTCGTCCACTTCCTTTAAAATATTCTACTCACTTGTTTTCAACACTTTGCATTCAAGGCTTTGGAATTTATTTTTAGCATTACTTAATTAATTTTGATTAGGCAAAAGTCAGGCAATTGACAACTCATTTTGTTCTCACCTTTGTACTAATTACTAATGCAAATTTAAGCTAAAATGGATTTAAAGAGTTAAAGAAATTGATAAAAACACCTCGAAAATGGATGTTTACCATATTTAATAATTTATAAGTAGGGTTTATAATTTATTTTCAGTATCATTGATGGCATTTTAGTTTAATCATTAATTAAATTCTTCTTTTTTAAATATTGTTGGCAGGCATATCGAATAGGAAGCATTTTAATTGAGATCTTTTGTTAAACATTCAATTTTATTAGGCATTTTCATACAAAGAGTTCTGCTTAATTTCGGCCATTTATATAAATAGTTTACAATTTTAAATTATTTGTTCAAAAAAAACGAATCATTTTACAATACAGATGTTCTTGTTTCAAAACTTTGAATTATTATTGACTGTTATATATTAAATTTTTGAAACAATTTTCAAGTAAAGTATTACATACTACATGCATATATATATTTTTTTATTTCTTCTATATTAACAATAGCAATCATCAGACAAAACATTTTTTTTCTTCACGATCCTTTCTTTTATGCTATTGATTTATTTATAATATATATAAATAATATTCATTGCAGATTATTTTTTAGTAAAAATAATAATATTTTATATTATTATTTTTAATAAATTTATTTCCACTATTTTCTATTACAGCGGTTATTCTTTTGAAATTTCAAAATATTAATACGTATTATTTGAAAATTCAAACTCTAATTTTGGAACAATTTCGGGTGGCAATTACATAGATTAATCTCTCTCACCCACTCACTCTCTCTCTTTTTTCTTTTGTTTTTATGTCAATTTTATCAGTTATAAGACAAAACATTTTTTGCTTTCAAAATTCCTTAAATGCTGCTGATTACAATACACATAAAATATTTATTAGGATTATTAATATTATTTATATCAACTCTTAGAAAACATTAGATGCGAAATGTTATAGTGTATCATAGACCATTTTACATTTATTGCATTTCAATTTTCAAAAAAAAAAACGATAAAGAGAGTTCTTTTTCTCTTATTCTAACCAAGTTCAATATATTCCTACGTCATTCATGCATGCCTAGATTTTGTTGTATTCTAAAGTTCTTTTCACAAAATAAAATGAGGAATATTTATATATAGGGGAAATCAATTCCGCTCTTGTCTGACAGGAAAGTCCAAGGGATTGCAGTAGGGTTAAGTTGCGTGCAAGTGCAGTTTTTGTTGTGTTCTGAAGTACTTCTCATACTATAAAAAGAGGAATATTTATATATAGGGGGAATCAATTCCACTCATGTCTAACAGGAAACCCGAGGGTTAAGTTGTAACACTTGCGTTATTCAGTAGTTTTAAAAATTTTTAATCAGAATTTTCGGTAAACATGTTTTTTATAACGGGCTATATTACGTCATAACTTTAAATGCCTAGGCGAGACGGTTAATGAGAAATTGTGAACTCGTGTTTAGTTTTAATTGAAAGTATAAAGTATTTTTATTTATTTACATGTAATCTATATGTTTTTGATGACCCACCGTGGAAGAGGGCCTAACATACACCAAATAAGTCGGGGCCAAATGGCCCATCGCTGGTGCGGTGTGGAAGCTTGGGCAGGGGGGTGCCAGCTCAGATGCCCCCCACGTCATTTGTAAAGTGGTTCAAAATTACGAGATCTGTCCCAAAAAATCCCTGATGTTGCTTTAAGAATGAGACTTTGATATAACTAAATTAAACTAAGTTATTTTATTTAGTTTTCTTTAAAATATTTCCAAGAAAATAAGACGTACTGACTGATGTACAAATGTGGATCAAAATTTAAAATCTTATTTGGAAATTTAAATTTGAAAATTTTGCCACATATTCAAGACTTATCTGGCTGTATAAATTAATTATTTATCTGCAGGCAAAAATTTGACATTATATGATATTTGAAAAAGGTCGCAGACAAAGTAAAAACCAACTTTCTTGTAACGCACTTCATAAATTATATGTAGAAGCAATAGAGTAAATCAGAAAGCATTAAAAGCATTTATAAATGAACTATTGTCATTCAATTAGAAAGCTGGCAATAAGAAATAAAATAATTGGACAGCTGACCTTCTATTAGAGCCGGCACTAAATGTTAGAAAATTTTACAAAAAAGGTGGATTGTATTTATGCGTAAATTGACTGTAACTAATTCTTAATTGAATCTGATGTGTATTGAAGCGAGGAGTTAAAATGCGAGTTGAGACGGCGGGTTCTGTTGAGTATATAGCTCGATACAGTTCATTTAACACTTCTTTTTTACTTTTGATTTAATTTTAGCAGTAAAAACAAAATGCTAAAACAAATTAGACTTAATTCAAACTGAGTTTGTCATCGTTAACCTTGGAAAATACGTGCACATCACAGTTTCGTCACAAGTCACAATTATGTACGCTTCACTGCAAGTGGTAGAACATGCGAACCTTTTCGAAATATTCAGTATTTTGCAAAAATAGTTTAGTATTTCGTTGGAATATTATAAGGTTGTAATAGCAATGAAGATTCTTAAGAATATTCATTCAAGTTCTTCCCTTCATAGTACTAGGGAACAATTGCTTCTTACTACCGTGTCATGAAAATTTAGAGTAAAAGTTACAATTTTCTCACAATTTTGCAAAAATTATTATTTTTTCACAATTTAATAGGATTAAAAAAATTGTAATAACAAAATTCCTTATATTGAAGCAACAAAAAATTTCATTACAAATTCAATTACTAATGGATTTTCCAAAAACTTTTGCAATATTGCAATTTTAATAAGAGGGTGTTTATCTTTTTTCATACTTATTCTTTATTCACAACTAAAAATAGGCTTTATAGTTCATTTTAATTAACTCAATAGATGACGCTGAAGCTCTTCAATTTATTTCAATTATTACTTAGCGTGACGAGGCACTTTTACTGAGAGTGATAGGCGTGTACAGCTTTGGACGCAGGTGAGTTGAATGTAGGTTTGCTTACAACTGGTATGTTCTTTACTTTCTTGTTTTAATGATATTTTGTGTTTTATGACTGAGTGGTCTTTTGTAGTTTGTGTTTGATCCATTGTGATTATGCTTCTATTTGGTAACAATTTGCTTTATTGTATAATTTATTGTCTTTCATTTTTGTGATATTGGTTTATCTCTAAAGTCTCAATTTTTGGGGATTTTCGGGTCAATATTTTTGGACGAAAGTCAGACCCCTCACAGAAAAAATCCCTCGTTTGAAACCCTTCCTGAGGGTCACCCTTGAGAAAGTCTTCAGGCCGGATTCATCATATCTTTCTTTTTGCATTAAAAATATTTTTTTCTAATTTGGCTATATATATATATATATATATATATATATATATATATATATATACACCGGTGGGCAAAAGGTCCTTAAAAACTTTAAAAATTCATAAAACTTGTAAAATTAAGCAAAATAAAAAACGGTTTACAGATTTAGCATTGATAAGTTACCGGAATTTTTTAGGTAATAATAATAATAATAATAATAATTCAAAAAACGGCCAATAGGGGGCACTGGCTATGAACGACGTAGTTGGAAATAAGCAAATGAGACAGGCGATTATAAATACTTACGCTCTTGATCCAGAATCAGTTCTCCGTTTCATGCTATGTAAGTAAACAAGGATGCTGTGTAGAAAAGATAAAGCTTTGTTGGTGAAGCTGTTTTACCTGAACCAGGAATCAGTGACTATTGCACTGTGTAAATTCCGACTTCAGAAAAATGTGAAGAATGGGAAAGGACCTTTAACAATGGCAGGCCACATCAAGTTTGTTCAGTGATTTGAGGAAACTGGATCACTAAAAGAGCGTGTAAAGTCCGGACGACCAAGTCTAATGCAAATACGTTCGGCGCGCCTTGCAGCCGAAATTAGTTTCCGATTAGTTTAGCGGTGCACAAGTAGCTGGCAGATGCTTAGGATTACCACCATCCTCGATACTCAACATTCTTCATGGAGTTCTTAATCAGTATCCTTACAAATTATAGTCTTGCCATGAACATTTAGCATCAGATACTTAGAGAGAGAAGCATTTGCGAGGTGGGCTCTCTCCAAAATTGAACAAGATCCCTCCTGGATCTTTAACATCTTGCTGACAGATGAAGCTCATTTTTTGTTCCATGGCGATGTTAGTAGACATAACTGTCGCATCTGGGCGACGCCAAATCCACTTTTGTACGCTGAGAAACAACTTAATTCCCCCAAAGGCACAGTGTGGTATAAATTCACAGGTTCCTTCATCATAGGACCTTTCTTCTTTGAAGCATAGTTTCAGGTAAATGAGTGGGTGGAAACGATGACAGTAAATGCTCAGCGTTATTTAATGTTCTGCATGAAAAGGTTGTTCCATATTTGAGTAAAAAAGATGCGCTTTCTGCTTTTACGTTTATGTAAGATGGAGCAACAAGTCACACTGCTATTCCAATCAAGGAATTCCTTATACAGACGATTCCGGGGAAGAGAGAATCATTAGCAGACGTTGCAAGTTTTCATGGCTTTCTCGGTCACCAGATATGACACCAGCAGACTTTTGGCTATGGGAAAATTTAAAATCCCTGGAGTATCGATCGATCCCAGTCTGTTGGAATTGAAAGATTCAATCCGCCGAAAGATGTCCTGTATACAGCCACACATGATGTTGCTGGATTAGTCACACGCCTGCAATGGGTAATCACTTGTGGTGGTGGACATGTTGAACACATATTGCAATAATAAATGATTTGATAACATTATTTTTGTTATTTGGGAGTCTATTCTTTCATTCATGTACCAAAACGCCACCTATCGGTTGTTTTTTGAATTATATTTTCCTTCATCTAAAAACACCTATTATTTTTTTCTTATCCTGACTTATCGATTGAAAATCTGCTAACAGTTTCTTACTTTGCTTAATTTTACAGATTTTATGAATTTTTAAAATTTTTACGGACTTTTTGATCACCCGGTATATATATATATATATATTTGAGTAAAAACCCATTTATGAGACCGAAATATATCAGTTAGATGTAGAGATGCATGCACGATTTTTTGAATAACAAATAATTTTGCTATTGTTATTTTTAAATATTTGTTCCAAATATCTGTTATTTCAATCATATTATTAATTAAAAATTATTACTTAGTATTAAATATAAAATTTATTAATTGTAATTGATACTTAATTTACTAATTTAAGTAACGTATGATTGAATTAATTTATCTATTTCAGCTTACTTCTTAAATTTGATTTTTTCAAAACTATTTATTTAATTTCTTTATTGGAATAAACCATTTTCTGAAAAATTTGAATTAAATATATATGTCATTTCTTTAAAATGTTAACTTTAGTTCTATGTTCTACCAATAGATGGCACCAGCAGTAAAAAGAATATATGTAAAGTCATGTCACAAGCAATTAAAAACGATTTGTATGCAATTAAAAATAGTGCATCATCAAATTCGAATATCGGAAATACAAGGTTACTCTCATGAAGTGGAGAGGCGACTTCACACTTTCCAGTGAATTCACCGCTCCGATAAATTTCAGTGATATGCAATTCAATGATACGATAATTCCAAGAATAACCGGTCCGTTCACTTTTCAAGCCATTCACAGATTTCTTCTTTTCTGTTTTGTTCGAGAGCTTCCATTGGACAGATCGTATCGATTGTTACTTTCCAGTGAAGTCACCGCTCCAATAAATTTCAGTGATATGCAATTCAATGATACGATAATTCCAAAAATAACCGGTCCGTTCACTTTTCAATCCTTTCACAGATTTCTTCTTTTCTGTTTCGTTCGAGAACTTCCATTGGACAGATCGTATCGGTTGTTACTTTCTATCGTGATCCAAAACCTGTGATCAAAATATCACCAGTAAGATCGTATCAAGGATTTGAATCACACCCCTCTTTGAAAAATATTGATCACTGGTATTTGTGACTTTATGGTATTGGTTCCGTAATAACCGCTCTTAAAATATTCGTCATCCCTAGTTAGATGTCAAAAGTTTTTTAAGAAACTGGAAAAAAATAAGTTTTTTTTTGGGAAAAATGAGGTATAAAGCAAACATCTTCCAATTGAGAGGTATATCATTCGATTTTTTTTATTACTATAAAATATTTTTAAATGCATAGATTCTTATTTTCTAGATTAAAATTAGATCCACTAGATTAGAATTTGAGAAATTACTGTCTAATGTTGTAAAATAGCGTTAAAACGTCTGTAAGTGCAAATAAAAGAATCAGTGTAATTTCCCCCAAACTAGACTTAGAAATAAAATTTTAAAGGTTTTATGTAGAAATCTGGTCAAACATTAAGAATATTAAATTTAAACAATTTCATATTTTCGCAAAAAAAAAAAAAAAAAAAAACGTTTTAACGTAATCATTTATTGAACTGAAAAAAAAGGTGAAGCTATTCTAGAAGCATAAGGAAGCATCTTTCTGTTGTTATTGATTTCTCGTATATGTAGCGTATTTTGAGAAAGCAAAATAATAATATTTCTTTGATGCTTATTATCATTTAAACCAATGATTACGTTCATTTCAGCATTTTAGATTCTTCTGAGTCATAAAGCTAATTTCCGAAATTAATCATGTAAACATAAATGCAGTAACATAATATTGAAGCTAAATTGATGAACTCTAGCATGAGGTCTTGATAAAATAATAATGGGTTAGTATAAAATTTTGGATAAAATCATCAAAATGAAATATTTTTTCTTAAAAAAATCATCAATTCTTAATTTTATTTTTATGCTATGAAGAATTGATTCGTCAGATTTAAAGAAGAAGAAAAAGTATTTTTTGCAAATATTTTTTGCTTACAAATATTTTTCAAAATTGAAGTTGTCCTCAAAGTTGAAAGCTTTAAATGTTTGTGCATTGACAAACATATTCATCTAAAATATGAGTTTGTAAAGATATTAAAATAATTTTGAAATATAAAAGAGCAAAAGAGAGAGAGAGAGAGAGGGATCCCAACTGCTCATTTTGAAAACATTTTTTTTTTTTTCTAAATTCTTATTTTGGAAAAAAGTTTCCTTCAGGTAATAGTTTTGGCTTGTATGATCTTCTAATAAAAGAAAACATCAATAAAGGATTTCGAGCTAAGAAATAACTATTAATTGAGGTGTGGTATAAGGAATGAATTACTAGTTTCAATCTATTATTATCAGTATATTAGTTTATGGAATAAATCATTAAGATTGATTCCAAAACAAGTAAACAAAATTAGTTAAAATCAAATATTTTAAATGACATCTTTATAGAATTCAGCATGGTACCGAGTATTAATTTTTTTATGATGTCAGCATCTATATTTCGATGTAGAGACTTGAAACGTTTCATCGAATGAATGCATTATTTCTTTCTATTGTTTTCAGCCTTTGATATGGTGAATTTAAGCATCCAAGCAATTGTTCTTCTTTACTATTATCATTCTTTCAATAATTAATCTTCAGATTAAGTTATGGATTATCCTCGCATCAAATTAATTTTTTGCCATGCGAAAGTTATTTATGCAATGATATATTGTTACGGATTTTTCTGACCGCCGGGTTCTTTTGATAGTGGATGTATGGTGTCAGAACACAATGAGCAGGCCTCAGTAGAAAACAGCGACGTTTATTTACACGAAGACACTGATACAGAGACGACTAGTACACATATGATAAATATTTACTGCAGAGACGAACACATGACAGCACACAGTAGCATACTACAGACAGCAGTAACCCACAAGTAGTAATCGTCTACAGCCCACGAAGAGACCAGACAGAATCCAGCTTCGCTCTACCGTCTCTCCAATGGCTGAACTTCTCACTTTAGCTGCCGACTTGCTACTTCTCACAATTGGCTACTACACAACATATACGACGCTGCTTCCACAGTAGACAACCGAATTCGGCACACAGCAGTTCAGCACTCGCTCCACACAACGTTGACACTCCATTTTTTTTTCGCTATCCTCTCGAAGACTCGTTACTTGTTGGCGACTCCATTACAATTCATGACGACCACACTTCACAACGACACACACCACAGCTTGAGAGTGCCGCCCTTTTATAGTTCCTGGGAGGCGGGACTTGAATTTTCTAGATAAATCAGGCGTATCTCGGTTCCTAATGGTCGGGTCGACAAAATTCTCGAAATTTTGAAGATTATCCATTTTCCTGCCAAAGTCGCCAAATGGTGGCCAAGTTTGTCGCCAAACTATGGGAACACTGGCTTGACATCCGGCAGCATATAATATGGAGGACTGTAAATCAATCTTTCTTATGATGACAGTATCCGTACTGGGAAGCAAAATTACACGTTTGTAACAATATTTATATCCGCGCTTTAGAGATTTACACCAAATATGAGATTCTTCTAACCCCTAAAATTCATTCGTATTTTTTATTTTTATATTGACAACACTTTACTATTTCTACAGCAAATCTATATCATATAAAAAAATTTGAAAAGACAACAAGATAAATTTAAAAAAAAAAGGTTTACTCGAAGTAGAGAAAATGTCCTTTTAAAAAAAGTAACATTTCATAGAAATGCTACTTAATTTGGAAAATGAATATTTGAAAAAGGAAATATCAACAAAATTCCGATATTTACTAAATCATATCATCAGATGATAGCCGAATCATTCATTCATATAGATTTTTGCATTCTTATTTTTTATAAAGAGAAAAAAGAAATGCAGATCATGCCAGAAGCAGCATAAATAGAAATATCATAAAACATATTGAAAAAGATTGAAACAAAATAAAAACAGGTCTGTTTCTTTCTGTCCCTCTCTCTCTCTCCCTTTCTTTTGAAATTTTGTGCAAATATATAGAAATTATGTACGTTCCATATTGTTACAAACCTATCAATAGAGTCATCGTAAGAAAGACCGTTGTCCGATCGGTAATGTACGTGCTGAGATCAATGAACTTAGAGCTTGGCGACAGACTTGGCGAGCATTTGGCGGCTTGGTGATAAATTTGGCGAGTTTGGCGACTAAATGGATAATACCGGAAAGTTCGAGAATTTTCACGATCCATCTAGTAAGACCCGAGATACATCCAGAGATGCCCTGATTGGTCAGAAGATTCTAGCCCCGCCTCCCGGTACTATAAAAGACGGAAACTCTGAAACTGCGGAAGAAGTCGTGTGTATCGGAAGAAGTCGTGTGGATCGTCAGAAATGGTGTGTGCGAGTGGTCGGAGTCGCCGACGAGTAAACAGATTTGAGAGGATCAGACAGCAAGCAAGCTGCTGAACTATTAGAGATTAAATGCGCTGTTTCATTACAATTGATTAGCGGTATTTGTTGAAGAAGAAAAATTTTGTAACATTTGGTGTCAGAAGTGGGATTATTTGGACTTTCCTGTGTATGCCTTGAAACAGAGGAATGGATGAAAAATTCGCATTGTTACTTGCCATGATGGCAGAGATAAAGAAAGGACAAAATGAATTGAAAGCCGGATATGAGAAAATGAAGAATGAATTCAAGATAGACATTTTAGAAGATAAAAGTAACAAAACCGAAGTCGTCCATGATATCACAGAAGAAATTGAAGGAAACAGCGAGAGCCAAGTGGAAGAAAAGACTGAAGATCGAATGGAGACCGGTGTCACCGAAATGGAGCTTAGCCATCCGGCGGATGAACCGAAGTTCAATGAGGAGATGCACGAACATGGAGACTGTCAAATATCTGCAGGGCTGGAACAGGCTTCTCCGAACGAGTCCCCTGAAGTGGAATCGAAGGTGCAAACACTTGGGGATGGAGAAGATGAACTCTGTTTGGACGGGTCTGTTAGTGGCGACCCGTGCTCGATGCCTATGAATGCAGGTGTTAAAGAGACCCTGTTCGGATTGGGTTCATCCCAAAGATTGACTGGACAACCTCTTTTCAAGCCTCTTAGTAGCTCCTTGCAGAGTGATACGCAAGAAGACTACGTGGTTGGAATCGCTGATCCCTGTAGTCTCGGCCTCGACTTCCCTCGAGAATCCGGCCTTGCTGCGGATTTGCAAAAGAGTGTGATGCGAGAAGAAACCGACAGATCTTCTGTGTATCCGAAAAACTTGCATCGTCGCAGAGGAGCCCTTCCTTCAGGGACAGATGCGCTGTTTGGAAGATCCTGTGTTGAGAGCTGTGGACAATTCTTGAGTGTCGAGAATGAACTGGAAATAAGCGGAAATATTGCCACGGAAGATCTGGCGACAAAGGCGAATCCCTGGCTATCAGGCAGACACCGGAGGGCACCTTTGGACCATCCTGATATTCGCATGGCAAGATGGAGGAAATTCAAAGTGACCAAATTACCACTCAGGCTAAAATTTGTTTCGGAGAGTCCTGTTATGATACAAAAAGTGGCTCCATGGGACACCTTGCATTTTAAAGAACGGAATCGAGTCTGGATATATAATCCGAAACGACGAAGAGGTCCGAGTCCAAAGCATTGAGAAGGTACGGATGGATCTTTAGTCGCCGCCAAATTAGTAAATGTTATCATCTTCGAAAGTGCGGAAGTCGCCAAACACCTTAACATCATCACATCGTCGAAAACCTACGCCAGCTGTTGGATTGAAGTGGGACTGCCGGGATGTCAGTCTTTAAAGAGGGGAACAATGTTACAAACCTATGATATTGCTACCCGGCACGAATAGAGTCATCGTAAGAAAGACCGTTGTCCGATCCGTAATGTACGTGCTGAGATCAATGAACTTAGAGCTTGGCGACAGACTTGGCGAGCATTTGGCGGCTTGGCGATAAATTTGGCGAGTTTGGCGACTAAATGGATAATACCGGAAACTTCGAGAACTTTCACGATCCATCTAGTAAGACCCGAGATACATCCAGAGATGCCCTGATTGGTCAGAAGATTCTAGCCCCGCCTCCCGGTACTATAAAAGACGGAAACTCTGAAACTGCAGAAGAAGTCGTGTGTATCGGAAGAAGTCGTGTGGATCGTCAGAAATGGTGTGTGCGAGTGGTCGGAGTCGCCGACGAGTAAACAGATTTGAGAGGATCAGACAGCAAGCAAGCTGCTGAACTATTAGAGATTAAATGCGCTGCGTCATTACAATTGATTAGCGGTATTTGTTGAAGAAGAAAAATTTTGTAACAATATATAATTCTGCACAGATCGTCATCTTTACTATTAATAAAGACGAATGTGTGAGTGTGTCTGTGTATGTGTTGGCACTCTACAAGCTAGATCGTTTTACTTATAGTTACCAAACTTGGAACATATATACTTCGGGGGATAAAAAGATGCATCTTGGAGCGAATTTTTCAAATTTTTATTAAAAAATTAATTAAAAAACATAAGCGAAATTTTGACTTTTTCCCACCATAATTCCTGAAATTATTAAGTGCAAAATAACTCTTACAACATCTTAATTTTTTGAAAATCATCTTTTTTATGATACCAGTTTAATTCTTGTGAGAATGTTTCCTGAATTTATTGCAATATAATTTTTTTTTTGCCTAATGCTGTTTTTATTAAATACTAGCAGCTTTTGGCGACCAACCGGTTCGCCAATCTTAACGTTCGTTAGAATTTTCAGTTAAGTATTTCATATATCTTGTCTTTAATAGCTTCTTCATCAAAATATATTTAACCCTTTAAAGGGCCATTTTTTTCTAGTCATATTATGTTAAAATATTTTTAGGCTTGAAATTAGAATAAGAAAAGGGATTCCTTTAGCTTATTAGATAAATTTAGTTTGATTAATTAATTAATTTGGTTAATTAATAATTAAGTGACAAACCAAGAGAGATAATTTTGTGTGAATAAAGAACTGAAGCATCTAAGTTTTTGTCTTTCTAAAAAAATTTGTCAGAACTTATGCCAACCTCCATAATTTCATACAAATATTGATAAATTTGGTGGGAAACACTTCCCACGCCCTTAGAAAGGGTTAAACGTAAAATTTTGCTTATTATAAAGGCCTTAAGCCATAATGAACTATGTATCTCTCTAATTTTCTATCAGCTTCCGTAAAATTTCAATTTTAAATTAAAGTGGAAATGATTAACTTGCAATTAATATAGAAAAGAAATATTTTTCATGGAAACCATGCATTATTTTATGCAGGAGACTGAAAACAGAATCGTTCAATACTTATCTTTAACGTGCACTATAGAATAATTTTTATAATAAATGTAGTATCTTAAAAATTAATTTTGAAAAAAAAATTCAGATTCATCATAAAATTCAGTTTTTAATTTTACTTTCAAAAGGATTTAAATGACGCGAATAACGATATTTTATTTTGTTTCTATCTATAAATATACATCAAAAAATATAAAATCTAAATTTTTTACATTCCTTTGCTCCTAAGGAATCATATTCTGCTAAATATTTTTGACACTGCTACTTTTATGTCAGTAAATGAACATTATTATCTTCTATCAAATATGATTGATTTATGAAGTTTTGAATAGAATGTTTAGAACAATCATCATTTTCATAATCTTAGGATAATGTGTCTTAAGGATTCCTAGACGCTGATTGGTGTATCATTTTAAGACGATCGATGACGTGGTCTAAAATCACACGTTTTTATTGAATAGCGATATTCAAATATTCATAAATCAGTTAATTTTAGTGACTTATTTAGTTGATTGGACTGCTATTCTTTTTATTTAAAACATTAGCATCTGAAGAATATTTTGTTAAATATGATTCACAGGGCAGGGGATATAAGTAAAAATCTAAAATTCATAATTCAACAGCATTTATTGACTCAATTAACATAAAATATAGTTATTTATTTCATTTTGACCATTTGTTAGCGGATGTAAGTGTATTGATAAAGGCTTACAAAGCCTCCGATTAGAGTAGATATCTTGTACAATTAAACAATATCTGCCTTAAATAAAACTGTTTCATTGAATTAGTAATAGAGATATTGTAAAAGATCATACAAACCGTTTCTTTGCATTTACTTTTCAAAAAAATATCAAATTTCATATTTATTTCATTTCGAACAGGCACGTGCTGAAAATCACATTTTTTTATTTAATTTGGAATAATAATTAACTTTTGTTTTAATTTGAGCTTTTGTCAATATGGTGACAACGCGTTGATAAAAATTAATTTTATTTTTATTTTGTGCGAAATAGATAGTTGGAAAAATATGATTAAATTATTTATTTTAAAAAATTTGATTGCTAGATCTGGGCTCTACTGGATCAATGATGAGAGATTCATGGTTGAATCCTAATACTCATCAGAAGCCATGCTTATTCCCTCTTATAGGAGGAACACCTCACAAACGGCTGGGAATAAATAGCTCCATACCATTACTATGTTCACCAAGGAAATGAGACCTATCATACCAGAATCTATCTCTGTACCTGGGGCACTCCCCGATAGAGAATTAACATAAAAGCAACAAGAAGAAACTGGATTTGTCTTGATTGGAACTGTTTGGAATTTAATAGCCCGATGTTTAAATTAACAGATAGTTAGACAATAGTTGGAATTTTGAAACAATAGCAACTGCAATACAAAATAATATTAAATTTTACATTATAAATTATCCATAATTGTTGAATATTTATATGCAAGAGCAAGATAAAACAAAACCATTGTTGAGCTTTAGTATCAAAATAATTAATGACGTAGAACATCTGACAAAAATTTGGCATCAAAATTATTGTTATTTGACCCGTACAAAAATATTTGAATTGATAAATCAGAATTATCGATTAAATTTCGTGGTCTTGACTGAATCTATATATAAATCATATAAAATGTTCATAAATTATATATATATATATATATATATGATAAGAGCTGGAAATATTTTTTTTTTCGATGAAATCATTTAAATTGCAATTTTGAAGTTATAATTAAGTTGACGCTTAGATAAAAATCCTGGATAATTATAACAAAATTATTTGAAGGCTGATTTTCATATATCAATAATTAATTATAATTTATAAAGTAAAAGATAATAATAAGTAAGAAATTTCATTAAATTAATAAAACACTCTATAATTAAGCAAAAAAAAAAAAATTTATATACTAGCAGCTTTTTATGCTAATGTATTTTGTTGCTATTAATTTAAAGCAATTATCAAAAAATATAGGCAAATAAACTTAAAAAAGAAAATGTATCCTAAATTACATAAGAACAGCCCAGATTATTGTAACTATGTAATATTTTTACAGAAAAATGGTCATTTTTTTAAAATTAAATTTCATGAAATTCAAATGCTCTAAACAAAATACTGAATCAATAAATTTCATCAAATTAAATTGCCATAGATATTTTAAAAGTCATAACCCAAAATTGCACAATGAGAACTCTAAAAATAATTTACTTATTTTTTTGATTAAGAAAAGTGCTTAATAATTTTAACTGATTCCCACATTATTACGAAGATTTCAGTCACATGGAATATCTCTCAATCCTCACAGCTTGCAAGATTTCAATATTTTAAAAAGAATTCAAAAACAAAATTTCCAAAATAATTCATTTATTTGCTGACTAGCTAATACAGTGACGAAAAATTAATAACTTCTTCCGTAAACAACAGATCCACCTCTTGCAGTACCAACTGTAGCACCAATGGTCCTTGAAGCACCAGCTCCATATCCACCAACTCCACTACCCCCGACAGCTCCTCGTCCAGAATAGCCGACAGGGGCTGCTACCACAGGGGCGCCGCTTTGATAACCAGCGCTTCCTCTGCTGTTGACAGCCCCGCGTCCAGCATATCCGACGGGACCTGAAGCAACTGAGGCGCCACTTCCATATCTGCCGATTCCTCTACCCTCATAAGCTCCATTTCCAGCATATCCACCTGCAGCTGGTGGTGATCCCAACCTTTGGCAATGAACAGCCACCAAAACAGTGCAGATGACAAAAACCTGGAGTGACAGTAAATAGAAACAAATTGTTACACTTTTTAGTAGGTTCAGAGAATAAAGAAATAAATAAATCGATATTTAAATTTTTATAAAAAGGAAAACTAATATTATGAGAATCTCTATTTATCAACTAGAATAAAAAATAAAAAGAATAGAACATAAATAATGTGAATTGTAAATGAAACGGCCTCGACGCTGTTTTATTCCTGAATTTAAGACAGATATCATATTCTTTTTATGTTGCTGATTTAATATTTACATTAATTATATTTTATGTAATTTATTCCCATGATTACTTTGCATTGTATATAATAAATTTGTAAGCGTCAAGATAGCATAAAATAGAATTTGATTTCAGTAAATCAGATTTTATCAATTTGGTTTATAAAAATTTCATGGTATTATAGACCAGTCATATAAAAATAATTATCAGGAATTATTTTCATTCTTCACTTAATTGCAGAATTTAGAAATGTTATTTTTATTAATTCTTTCGAAAATTAATTATATATAAAAGTAATTATATATCTGTTAATTTTACTATTGATTATTTTCTTAAAAAGGGTCAAATTAAAAAATTATCAATACTAATTTCACTTTGGCGCGATATTTGACCATTTTCCCACCTAAAAAATATAACCTGAAACTAAAATGTGCAAATATTTTTCCATAGTAATAGTTATAACATTGTTATTGTAAGAATAATGCTACGAGAAAAAATAGTGCGCAAGAGATTTTTATTAATGAAAATTATTTTCCTGGTACTGAGACAAAAACTAGAAATTTAATTATTAAAATTACTGATTTTAAAATCGGAAGAATTAATTACAAAGATTTTAAAAAATAAATTTAAAATGAACATACTGCTATCATTAATTATATACAATGTATTACTTATATTGCTAAAATGTATTCCCTTCTTCAAAGATATTTCATCAACTTCAAATTTAAGTGTGAATGGATAAATTTAAATTTAATGAATATTTACTTCATAAGCTCTTTCCTAATTTTAAGGAAATGCAATGCTATGTCTTACATATTTACAAATGTATATTGTAGGATGCTTTATTTAACTCTTTTATTACAAACAGGACCTAACCAGCAGTGGAAATTTTATCTTATATAATTATTTTTATCCTTTATAATTATTTTTCCTGAGGTGCTTTCATTAAAAACTCTAGTTACGGTTTTTTTTTAAACTCATTTTTTGAAGAATGATGTTTTTCCACTATGTTGCTTCATTCAAACAATCATAACTCAACAAGAAATGAACCAAATACAATTATTTATATATCAAAATAATCTGTACGAAATAGCAGATGTTTTGGGCTTCAATCAAAGTTATATTTATAGAAATAAACTTTTAATAGCTATTTAAAAGTTAAAATTACAGAAAAATCTCACTTTTTCTATTCATTGTTGATGAAAAATTTGTTAAAAAAAACTATATATTTTTATAATTTGATTGAGGCAGACAACATGAAGACACATTTTGGCATCATTTCCAACTAGAATTGTGTGTTTGTACAAATTAGAATTTGAGATATCAAACAATATGCTAATTAGCTCATTAAATATTATTTAATTAATTAATAATTAGTGTAATATGGTTCTTACTCACTGAAATAAGTTTAAACGTATATTAATGACCTACTGTGAAAAAAAACGATTTTTAAAGTTAAAAATTAAAAAAAAAATTCTAGTATGTACGTACATCTTAACTGGTTATCTTTATACAGTGCAGATTCAAATGGTGCTAATAGTTTAATGACAGATTAATAGTTTCATTTTAAAGTGTTGCCTAAGAATTGCTTTTTTCTAAATATTGAGAATATGTATGGGCTTTAATTCCTCTTAGTTTAATTTTCATTAAAAATATTCATTTTAGCCTCCTTCAATCAACCGACAGATTGACAAAATTCGGTGCGAAACTATAGTAGTATTCACAAGACAGCTTTTGTAGATTTATTTTGTTGAAGATTTCAAAGCAATATACAAATTCGATGGTAATTTCATATACCGAATTTCACATGTCTAGTTCAAGTATTCTTAAGTCATCATATTCTCGGACAGACAGGCAGATAGAATGTCAAAAATATGTTTTCCGGATTAAGGGAAGTCTAAAACTCAGAGATTAACACGGAGATTTGTCGAAATCCCCCAATTCTAATTTTTTGTTGATTTTAATACTTTTTCTATATTTCGTGTACAAAAAAAGTAAAAAGCTTAAAGTATTAATGTAAATCTAGAAACTCGTTTTTCAAATACTTACAAAGGTTTATCAATGTTATTCCATACTTTTTGTGAATTTTAAAATAGAAAACTATTCGTTAAATTTCAAAACTAAATATTTCTCCGTTCGGAATTATCGGTAGTCACTTATTTATCGAATCTGCATTCTATAAACTCATTCAGAAATAAAAGAATCCTTATTATATTTATGCGAAAATCCAAAATAAATAACTCACCTTTGCGAGCATAATGATGATTATTAGAATTGCTTAGCTTGAGTTGATAATAATTTAACTCTCAAACAACTGTGCTTTTATATTCAACAAGACGAAATAAAAAGAAAACTTACAAGCATCTTAAATAATAATTTTAAAAAATAAAAACGGGCAAGGTAAGGCAAAGTTTAAAGATATCAAAACAACAAATGCATTTATTGCGCATGAATCTCCAATCCATAAATTAAGAAAAATGTCGAACAACATTTCATGCAAAGAATCGTATTCGTTTCAGGTTCACTAGAAGGTTACTTGTCGAATTCACATTGGAAATTTGATGTCAGGTCAACCACTTTCTCCAAAACATTCAATCCACTTGTCCACTCAAGGTTTTAAAGCTATTTTTAATTTGTCTTAATTAAGATTGATTTTAAAATGGCAGGTAAATGACTGATGATTTCGTGCTGATTTTAGCATTAATTGCTGATGCAATTTTAGGCTGATATTACACCAAGAAATATATGAAATGAAGAAGCAATAGCATCCAAATTCAATTTTGGATGCTATTAACCGCATGCCAAGGATTAATCGCCAAAAAACACCACAAGAATAGCAAGAAATATTCAGTAAAACATTTAAATTCGCACCAAAAGTTAATATTTCTTAACTACTGTACTCCAAATACATGTAAAGCGTTCTCCAGGATGACAAGTTTATTAGAGAGTATGCGAGAAAGTTTGGGGGAGACCATGCCGGCTGGTTTCTCATGTCCTCATATATTTCTTTTCTTCTATTTTCATTCTTATCTCGTGGAATAACTTCTCTCAAGAGATACCACTTTCAAGTTTATATCTTCATGTTTAATTTTTCTTGTTTCTTATGTTCTTTAACAAAGTATTATTATAATAAATAGAGAGTTGGAAATTACGCTTCGCATTAAAAATAAGAAAAAAATCGAATCGCATTGGAGGATGTTATATTACAGAATCCCCTTAAAAGTAAATTAATTTACAATCGTTAATACATTTTTTTTTTCAGGATTCCCTTTGCATCATACATATGATATTTTAAATCGAAACAGAACGAATTCTCTTAATTGTCTACTAAATGCTTTCATTCTGTCTTTGATTGATACCAATAAATACTGAATTAGGATGCATGCCTAAAGAAGATAATGGTGAAGTTATTTCCTTTATTTAAAGTTGAATATGACCATTATCTGAAAAAAAAAATCATTCTATGTACTATCCGTGCAATTTAACTTGCTACAATATTTACTTTAGATACAATCTTTAAAATTTTTATGCAAATGCAAGAATTATAAGAATTATATTTAAACTTATATAATTACTTAATTGATACTTATTAATTATTAATTTAGACTTTTATGTTTAGAATTATATTACAAGACTTATATAATTATATTTAATACTAGCCGCCTTTGGCGACCAGCCGGTTCGCCAACCTTAATGTTCGTTAAAATTTTCATAATTAAATATTTTATGCAATTCCTACTTTAATAGCTTCTTCATCAAAATATTTTAAAACTTCAAATTTTGATAGGCATATAATTCACTCATAATATTATAAACGCCTTCAGTCATAACGTAATATGTATCTCTCTCATTTTCTGTTGGCTCTCATAGAATTTATACTTTAAATTAAAGTGGAAAGGATTAATCTGCAATTAATATAATAATATTTTTTACTGAAACAAAGTATTTTTTTTTGTAATATGATTATTGAAAACAGTCACTGAGGGTTTAAACTTTATGGGCACTAAATAATATCTTTCTTAAATTATGTAATTTTTCAAAAATTTGTCAACAAAGTTTTCTCAGATTTATCATGACCAGATTGATTCATTAACAATGTTTAATTTTAAATGCATCAAACACTAAAAAAAACGAATCGTTTAAAATAATCGGTTGAAAACAGGTTAAAAAAACTACTTAAAAGACGATGATCTTAAAACTATAAGCATACACAAAAAATATATAACTAACATAAATACACTTTAATTACAAAAGCATGCCACTAATCTAAAAATAATTTAAATCGTCAGTTGATATTGGTTGTCATGTCAACAATCAGAACACAATGCGCATGCGTGAATTTACAACGCTAGTTACGGTAACGCAAATGCGTGAGTTTTTCTAAGCCAGTTGGGGTAACGCTATGCGGATTAGAAATTTTTAATTTCCTTTATTCTGTTTTATTTTAATTCAAAAGTATTTCAGAATGAATCTGAAAGATCGATTAATTAACAATGTTTAATTTTAAATGCATCAAACATTACGAAAATAAACAGAATCCTTTGAAATAATCAGCCGAAAAATCTTAAGCCTAGCCTCATTACTGTTGGGGAAAAAAATCTGAACTCTTACTCATTTGGTGGTAGGGAAAATGAATAATTTTTTGTCGAGAAAGTTAGCTTTTAATTAATAATTAAAATTCTAATTAAAAATTCAAAAAAAAATGACCCCAGGTGCACATTCCCGACCTCTAAGGTATACATGTACCAAATTTGGTAGCTGTAGGTGAAATGGAGCTGTGGAGCGCTAACACACACACACACACATTGAACTTTATATATAAGTATAGATGTTTTTTTAAGCAAGCGAAGAGGTGAAAAAAACTATTCTAAAAAATTGGGTAAAGCAGGTATTCTTATTAAATAAGTAATTTTTTTAAAAAATGAAACGAAAAAGGGGGAAAGTTATTCTATAAAATTGTGTAAAGCAGAAGTTCTGTCTTAGAAACTTCTTTTCCCTTTCCAGCTGTGTTGCCATAGAAAACGGTGTACAGCTGTTTACATGTTTATGTTTATCTATTCAGATTTTATAACATCTAATCAGAGTAACGGTGAATATCAGTGTGTTCGTGTTCGTCAATAAATGTTAATTTTTTTAATAACATGATTAACGAAAACAGAGTCACTGAGCATTTAAACCTTATGGGAACTAAAAAATATCTGTCTTAATTTATGTAATATCTCAAGAATTTGTCGACCAGCCGGTTTGCCAATCTTAATGTTCGTTAAAATTTTTATATTTAAATATTTTATGCAATTCCTACTTTAATAGCTTCTTCATCAATATATTTTAAAACTTCCAATTTTGATAGTCATATAATTCACTCATAATATTATAAAAGCATTCAGTCATAACGTAATATGTATCTCTCTCATTTTCTGTTAGCACCCGTAGAATTTATGCTTTAAATTAAAGTGGAAAGAATGAATCTGCAATTAATATAATAATTTTTTTTACTGAAACAAAGGATTTTTTTTATAATCTGATTAATGAAAATAGAGTCACTCAGCGTTTAAACTTTATGGGCACTAAAGAATATCGTTTTCAATTTACGTATTATCTCAAGAATTTGTCAACAAAATTTTCTTAGATTCATCATGAGCAGATCGATTCATTAACAATGTTTACATTTAAATGCATCAAACACTATGAAAATGAAACGAATCGCTTAAAATAGACGGTTTAAAACAGGTTTTAAAAAATCTACTTAAAAAACGATGCACTTAAAACTATAAGAATATACAAAAATTATATAACTAACATAAATACATTTTAATTACAAAAGCGTGCAACGAACCTAAAAAAATTTTAAATGCAGTCCGCATCCGTTGATAATAATTCGTCAACACAATGCGGAATTCAGAACACAAAGCGCATGCGTGAATTTTCAACGCCAGTTACGTAACGCAAATACATGATTTTTTTTCTACGCCAGTTGGGGTAACGCTATGCGGATTAGAAATTTTTAATTTCCTTTATTCTGTTTTATTTTAATTCAAAAGTACTTCAGAATGAATCTGAAAGATCGATTAATTAACAATGTTTAATTTTAAATGCATCAAACATTAGGAAAATAAACAGAATCGTTTGAAATAATCCGCCGAAAAATACTAACCCTAGCCTCATTACTGTTGGGAGAAAAAAAAACGGAAGCCTTACTCATTTGGCGGTGGCGAAAATGGAAGATTTTTTTGGCTGAAAAGTTGGCGGTGGGGAAAATGGAAGATTTTTTTAGCGGGAAAGTTAGTTTTTAATTAATAATTAAAATTCTAATTAAAATTTCAAAAAAAGGGACCCCAGGTGCACATTCCCGACCTCTAAGGTATATATGTACCAAATTTGATAGCTGTATGTCAAATGACCTGGCCTGTAGAGCGCCAACACACACACACACACACACACATTGAGCTTTATTATAAGTATAGATTAAGACTTATAAAAATGTAAATACAATAGAATATTATAAATCCTTGAAAATCACTAGAGATATAATTTAACCCTTTAAAGGGCCATTTTTTTCTAGTCATATTATGTAAATACATCTTTAGGCTTGAAATTAGAATAAGAAAAGGGATTCGTTTAGCTTATTAGATAAATTTAATTAATTAATTAATTTGGTTAATTAATAATTAAGTAAAAAATCAAGACACATAATTTTGTGCAAGATAAAGAACTAAAGCATCTAAGTTTATGTCTTTCTAAAAAAATTTTGTCAGAACTTATGCCAACCTACATAATTTCATACAAAGATTGATAAATTTGGTGGGAAGCATACTTCCGATGGCCCTAGAAAGGGTTAAATTGTTTTATTGAGTCAGGTTTTTAAAATATTTCCAAGACGATGCACAAATATGCAATGCAGACTAATGCACAAATATACAGTGTTATATAAAATCTTATTTGGCAATTCTGCCATATATTCATGACTTGTCAGATTATTTAAATTAATTATTTATCTGCATACAAAATTTGACATTATAGCATGTTTGAAAAAGATATTAACATGCATAGCAAAGGTAAAGGTAAGTAACTTCATAAATTATACATGTAGGAGCATACAGAAAGGCAGAAAGCAGAAAATGCATTTACAATTGAACTATTGTCATTCTATCACAAAGTTGGTAAGGACAAGTAATTCGACTATTGATCTTCTAATAGAGTTGGCATTGGGTTTTAGCAAATTGTGCAAAAAAAGATGGATTGTCCTGCAACTAATATTTATGCGTAAATTGACTGCAACTAATTCTTAATCGAGTCTAATCTGTATTGAAACGAAAAGCTGAACAACGAGTTGACACGGCAGGATCTCTTGAGTATTATTTCGACAACTCGATACAGTTCATTTAACACTTTTTTACTTTTGGTTTAACCTTAAACTTGCAGTAAAAACAAAATGCTAAATTGAGTGAGATTTATTTTAATTTTTAATTCAAATTGAGTTTGTCATCCTTAAACTTGGAAAATACGAGCACATCACTTTTTCTTCACAATTATGATGTTATGAAGAGTTTCACAGCTGGTGAACTCTTTCGAAAATAATGAATATTTTGCAAAAACATTTTAGGATTCCGCTGGAATTTATAAAGTTGTATTGGCGATAAAGATTATTGAGACCATCCATTCATGTTCTTTCCTAATTATACAAGAAAACAACTACTTATTATGAACCAGTCATAAAAAGTTAAAGTGATTAGCATTAAAACTAACAAGTCACTAGTGTTTTAAACTTAATCCATTTTATGTCTTTTAGTAGTAAAGTTTAAGGTATGTGACGATGTTCGGAATGAAATTTTTGAAAAACGTTTGAATATTGTTACATTTTTGAATATTTGAATAAAAAAGATTGGAAAAAATCTTTGAAACCAAAATATCCCAGTTAAATGTCAAACTTAAAAAAAAAAAAAAAATGGGAAAAAATATATTGTTAAAAAGAAGTGTGAATCAAACATCTTCTAGTTTAAAAGTTTATCAAACGACTTGCTTAAAATTTTGCAAATAGCCAAAGAAATATGTTATATAGTTCCCGAATTAAAAAATAAACCATATTTAATCCATTCTTTCAATATTAGTTTTAGACTGATAAATAACATGAAAGTTTTAATTTTTTCGCATTTTGACTCTTTAAAAAGGATATAAAATATTTTTAAATGAATAGATCACTTATTGTCTAATTCAGGAACTGCAGAAGGTATCGAGAAATTATTATCTAAATTTGAAATAAAACATAGACTAGATTTTAATTTATGAGTTTATTTCTAAGGAAATTCTGTTAAAGATTAGAATTTGAGAAAATAGCATCAAAAAATATAAAATAGCATTTAAACGTATGTAAATGAAAATAAAAATATCACCGCAGCTTCCTAAAAAATAGACTTTGAAACAAAATTCTAATGGCTTTAATGTAGAAACCTGTTTAATTGTTAAGCATATTAAATTTCAAAAAAAAAAAAAAAAAAACATAATTTTGGAAATAAATGACTTTTTAATATAGTCGCCTAATTAACTAAAAAAAGATTTATGAAGCTATTTCAGAAGCCATATTAAAGCTCTCCCATAGAAAGTACGCCACATTAACTGTGGGGAATATCACAACACCACAATGTTAATATGCTCACCAAGGAAATGAAATTAAACACCTATCTAGAATCTTATTCACATATCTGGGGCACTTCTCTATGGAGGACTAACATAAAATGAACAAGAAGAGTGTTAATTTGTCTTGTTCGTAAATGTTTGGAATATAATAGCTCGATGTTCAAAATAACAGTTAGTAATAGTTGGAACTTTGAAAAAACAGCAGCTGCAATACAAATAATATTAAATTTTACGTTATAAATTATTCATAGTAGTTGAATATTTATATATGCGAGAAGTATTTCTGAGCCGGCGTCCTTGCATAGGGGTAGCGCATCTTCCCCGTAATCTGGGCGTCCCGGGTTCGAATCCCGCTTCGGACATGGTTGTTCTTCATCTGTGTTCTATCTGTGAGGTGTGTGAATGTGCCTTCTTGTAAAAAGGGGTTGTGCAAGCAAATGTGTGAGTTTCATCTTCACATGAGCTAGAAGTCAGACTTCTGCCCTTGGGTGCTCAGAGACCTTTATCCTCAGAAGCTTTCCGTGGTAACGCGGGCACGATATCATCAAACAATTCAAAACAATCTCAAGCTGTGGTATCAAAATTCTTAATAACGTCGATCCCCTAACAAAACCTTGATATGGAAATTATTGATTTTGGGAAACATTATTTGAAATGATAAATCAAAATAATTGATTGAGTTTTTAAGTCTCAAAACTATATAACTATAAGTCTTGAAACTATATATAAATCATGTAAAATGATCATACATTTTTTAAAGTGAAGCGGGAAACAATTTAAAACAATCGGAAGCATTAGTATCAAAATGCTTAATAACGTAGATAATCTGACAAAAACCTTGATATGCAAATTATTGATTTTGGCCAAAATTATTTGAAATGATAAATCAAAATTATTGATTGAGTTTTTAAGTCTTGATTGAAACTATATATAAATCATTTAAAATGCTAATACTTTTTTTAAAGAGATAAATATATATTTCTTAGATGAGTCTTTAGTGTCATATCAACCTGAAATTGCATCAGATATGAATGCTAAAAATCACTTTAAATTAAAGTCAATTACCTGTCCTTTTAAAATCAAACTTAATTAAGGAAAATTAAAAATAGCTTTAAAGCCTTGAACGAACAGTAGTGAAAATAAGTGGGTTGAACGTTTGGGAGAAAGTGGATGACCTGATATGAAATTTCCAATTGAATTCAACTAGTAACCTTTTAGTGAACCTGAAACGAATTCGATTATTTGTGTGAAAGGATTTGACATATTCTCTTAATATATGCATCAGATTCATATGCTATTAATGTGTTTGTTGTTGTGATATATTTTAACTTTGCCTTACCTTGTCCTTTTTTATTTTCTAAAATTAATATTTAAGTTGTTAATATATATTTTTTTTATTTCGACTTGGTGACTATAAAAGCGCGGTTGTTTGAGAGTTAAATTATTAGCAACTCAAGCTAAGCAATTCTAACAACCATCAACATGCTTGCAAAGGTGAGTTATTCATTTTGGATTTTCGCATAAATTTAATAAGGCTACTTTTATTTATGAATGAGATTATTGAATGAAAACTTTATAATAATTCAATATTAATAATTCCGATCGGAGAAATATTTAGTTTTCTAATTTAATGTATTGCTTTCTTTTATTTTAATGATCAGAAAAGTATGGAATTACACTTATAAACTTTGTGTACAATTATTTAGAACATAGAGCTTTAATATTTGAAAAACGAGTTTCTAAACTAAACATACTGGACTTTTTACTTTATCATACGCAAAGTATCGCCGCGGTGGCCTGGTGTTAAGGTCTCGACTTGTGAGACGTAGGGTTTCAGGTTCGAGAACCGTAGAACCTTCGTGTAAGGGGGTCTGTTGCACGTTAAATCCGTCGTGCGAAACGTCCTCCCTCTGGTGTGGCGTGGCGTGGTGTGGGGAGGGGTGCCAGCTCAGGTGTCGTCCTCGTCATCTGATCGCGGTTCAAAATTACGAGGACCGTCACAAAATAGCCCAGAGTTGCTTTACAACGGGACGTTAATATAACTAAACTAAACGTACGCAAAGTATAGAGAAAGTATTGAAATCATGTAAAAATTCGAACTTGATAATTTGACGAATCTCCGAGTTTGAGACTTAACAGAGTTAAATTAAAAACATATTTTTGGCATTATGTTTGTCTCTTTGAGAATACAATGTGTAAAATTTGTTTTGAACTAGAAGTATGAAATTTGGTATATGTAATTACGATCAAATTTCATATTGCTTTAAATTTTTCAACGAAATTCATCCACAGGAAGTCTGTATGTCTGACTCTTCAAACACAAAGAAGCTCGATAATTGCAAAACGCGAAGACCTAATAGACAAAATTTGGTACACAGGTCTAGGATTCAAAGTACAGATTCCTGTAAAATTTTATACGCAATCTATAGGTCTGTATTTTTGCATGCATGTAAACGCGATAATTAAATGATGGGAATTCGGTATGTTATCTTGTGTCTGCAATCGTAATTTCGGTATCAATCTGAGTCAAAAAAGTGCCCAAAATACATATGCTCGCGATATATTCAGTAAAAATGTCAAATTCTCTATTCTGAGTATCGTTTACCAATATCCTGCAAGATAATCCCGTTCTTACCAAAGCGCTACAATTGTATGCGGACGAAGAGGAATAAGACATTTATTATAGAGTATGCCAGAAAGTGTCAGATTGGCCATTCTCGATGGTTTAGCATTGTGTTTGTCTATTCAGTTATCTGTCTGTGAACACGATAACTTAAAAGTGTTTTGAACTAAAAAGATGAAATTTTGCTTATGGACTTTAGAGCAAATTTGTAGATATTTGTCAAATTTTCAACAAAATCCATTCAGAGAAATTCTGTCTTTCTTGTTGAAGTGAGCTTGATATCTACAAAATCCAAAGAGATAGATAGATAAAATTTGGTTTAGCATCTAAAATGTATTTTGTAAATAAAATTTTGAATCATGTTTGTCAAAAGATTGACCGTTTTGATATATTATAATTTCACATGCTTGTGAATAAAATAATTCATAAAGATAATGTCTTAAACCAGTGAAAATCGTTATGTGATCTTGTGACAACTATTGAAATTTCGTACCAACTTTTGGTTTTAATTAGTCGAATAGAAGACGCCCAAAGTACAGATTCACACGATAGATTCGATAAGCATGCTAGATTCATAAGAGGTTCACTAAGAATGCTAATTTATTCATAGATATTTAAAAAGGTCGTACGTGAATAGATGAATTATCTGCTTTTTGCCTTTTACATGAAGAACTGAAAACCCCGCTTTTACTTCTCAGAAATATATTACTGAATTTGCACAATTATATTTTATTATCAAAATAAAATAATCGAAACAGATAAAATTGTTAACATTAATTTTTTCTAATTATTTTTCGAATGATATCGGACTTACGTCGCATGGATATGTTGATTTAGACAGGTGAAAAAGTCTAAGTTGAATGTGTTTAATCAAGAAGAAACTAAGTGAAATCAAAATTTACCTATATCCACAATATTTTAATTTTTTTTTTTTGAAAAACTTTAAAATAAAACTATTTATTTGCCATTAAACTGTTAGGGCTATTTTAATTCCCACTGCATAAGAATAAAGAATTAAATATATTTCATACATGTACTGCAGTAGTTATTTGTAAAAATGTAAGCTTGTTATAAAAATTTAAAAAAGTCAGATAATTATTATCTATAATGATGCAAATTTTTGAAAATTAGAAAAAAAAAGTTATCGTTTCGATAATGATACATTTGATTTTCTTCTTCAAAATGCTTGTTACACATTATTTACTATTTCATTCGAAATTGAAATAAAGTATCCTATAACATACATATGCGATAATGTACTTTTGTAATTGTAAAGTAAATATGTAAAGCATAGCATTTTTTTACCTAAAGCGAAATGAAAGCTGATTCCATTTTAAATTTCTGCGTAAGTAATTTTGAATAAATTCATTGTAAAGATCTTGTTTAATGCATGCACACATGTTTATTGTTATTCAACAACTTTACAATTTTGAAAGCACTAGAGAAGCGTTTACAGAAACTTATTAGAAGTTAAATAACATAAACAAATTAGCTTGCAATAAAAAATTATCCTTCACTGAAGCTTTATGAAGATATCATTACAAAGTTAATTTTGAAACCGAGAACATATTTTAGTAACATAAGTAATTCATTACATGTAATTAATTATAGCAGTATGTTAATTCTAAATTTAATATTCTAATGCTTGTTATTTGAAAATCAGTAATTTTAATACTTATTATTTGAAAATCAGTAATTTTAATAATTAAATTTCTAACTTTTACTTCAGTAACAGGGAAAAAATTTTATTAATAAAACTCTCAGGAGTGAAGACCTCGTCATTTTTTTTTTTTGTCGTGGGGTTTAGTATTATTTTTCAAAAACAATGTTATTACCAATACTATGAAAAATTACTTTTTATTTTATTCAGATTATATTTCTTAGTAGGGTGAAATGACGAAACCTTATTCCAAAGTAAGAGTCAGTTTTATTAATTTGCCTATATTTAAGAAGACTTAAAAATAATTAACAATACCAATAGCAAAATGTTTAAATAAAATAGTCTTCGAAAGAATTAATAAAAGAAACACTTCTAAATTTTACAATTAAGTGATTAATTAAGATTATTCCTGAATATGACTAATCTATAATATCATAAATCTTCTACAAACAAAATTAGTAAACTCTGATTTAAAGAAATCAAATCCTATTTTATGCCAATTTAATGCTTACAAATTTTTAATATTTTAATACAAAGTAATCATAAAAATATATCACATAAAATATATCTAGCTAAATATTAAATTAAAAAGAGGAGGATATTTGTCTTAAATTCAGCCATAAAAATGTGTTGATATAGCTTCATTTACTATTTGTTTTATTTATGTTGTATTCTTTTCATTTTTTAAAAATAGTTGATAAATAGAGATTCTTATAATATTAATTTTCTTTTTTATAGAAATTTAAATATCTATTTATTTATTCTTTGAACCTGCAAAAAAATGTAATAATTAGTTTCTATTTACTGCCACTCTAGGTTTTTGTCATCTGCACTGTTTTAGTGGCTGTTCATTGCCAAAGGTTGGGATCACCACCAGCTGCAGGTGGATATGCTGGAAATGGAGCTTATGAGGGTAGAGGAATCGGCAGATATGGAAGTGGCGCCTCAGTTGCTTCAGGTCCCGTCGGATATGCTGGACGCGGGGCTGTCAACAGCAGAGGAAGCGCTGGTTATCAAAGCGGCGCCCCTGTGGTAGCAGCCCCTGTCGGCTATTCTGGACGAGAAGCTGTCGGGGGTAGTGGGGTTGGTGGATATGGAGTTGGTGCTTCAAGGACCATTGGTGCTACAGCTGGTGCCGCAAGAGGTGGATCTGTTGCTTACGGAAGAAGTTATTAATCTTTCATCATTGTATGATTTTGTCAGCAAATAAAGGAATTATTTTCGAAATTTTGCTTTTGAATACTTTATAAAATACAGAAATTTTGCAAAGATTTGGGATTGAAATTTTCTTAATAATGTGGGAATCGACAAAGTTTATTAAGCACTTCTCTTAATCATAAGATAAGTAAATAATTTTTTAACATCTCACTGTTTATTTTTTGGCCAATATTGTTAAAATTTATATGCCATATTTGATTTGGTAGATTTGATTGATTCACTATTTTATAAAACTTATTTAAATTTCAATGGAATTTAAATTAACAAAAAGTGGGTCAGCTATCTTCAAAAAAATTACGTAGTTAAAATAATCTTGACTAACCGCATGTAATATATGAAATTTTTTAAATTTTAATGTTCTTTGTATATATTTTGTTGATATTTTCTTTAAATTAATAGCATTAAGATATATGAGCCTAAAACGTTAATAGTATATAAAAATACTTTCATATTTTACTTAATAATATATAGCTTTTGAATTGAATGAAATTTCTTAATTGAAATTATGCTATAAATTATAATTATTTATTGACATATGAGAATCAGTCTCAAGTATTTTTGTTATAGTTATCCACCATCTTAACCAAAACATCAACTTGATTGTAACTTGAAAATTGCAACTTAAATAATGTCATTTAAAAAATATTTCCTACTCTTATGCGGCACAAATTTTAAGGTTCTTTCTTAGGAATGGATTTTATTTTGATATTTTGATTTCTAAAAATTTGTCAGTAATATTATAAAGTAACTGAAAACTTCTGGTCATTACATAGTGTGTCATCATTTAGCAATGCAATTCGAATGCAAAATTTCCTTCAATGAGGGTTTCATTTTGTAACAGCATAAAAATTGTATATTAAACAATTTACTTTTAGAATCTTTAATATAATAAATAATTAAGTAAAAAAATTGTCATTACAAGCATGAACAAGATCTTAAAATGAAAATTGCAATAAAATAGGTAGCAAACAAAATTGAATAGCAATTAAGTAACATTTTCACTGTTTCTAGAAATCTTAATATTGGAAAATGAAAAATGTGTTAACAGAGAAATCTTTATTACAGAGCTGAACTCTATGAAAAAAAATCTCTTAAACTCCATTATTAAATGTAAAATATTGACAAGCAAAGAAATTCAGCAGTTATTAGCTGTTCACTTTTGCGTCATCTTATATCTTACAGCACATCCAAGAGATATTTCCGATTCTACATTCTTATGCGATTTAGGACGATGTTTAAAAAAGGGGTTTTATGACCTCTAATAATTTGTTCTATGAATTCAGTGTCACTTGAATAATATAATAACGATAGACAATTGCAAGAGTATTAATAAAATAGTAGAGTTTTAATACAAATATTATCTGTTTTAATAAAGCATTTTTGGAATATCCATAAGCATTTTTGGTCCTATCAGCATTTTTATAATATAATGCTTTTTAATCGTCTTATCTTACATGAAACCAATTAGACAAAACTAGATCTTTGAAAAATTAACTACTAATGCAAAGTTATATAAGTGAATACAAGTAGTTGAAATATCGATATCTTCTAATAAACAAAAGTATTCTAATTTAAACAGGATATTGAATGATATCTCCTCTATATTTTTCAATATTCTGCATGCTGTACAATATGATGAATATATCATAATTATGCTCTAGGAAATCTTGTACTAATAGGAATAGATATAATTTAAAGAGAAAAAAAAGAATATTGATTGTACATTAAAGTGAAGTTCATTAAGTGGATAAATATTTCTGATATTAATAATTCTTATATCATGTCATTTGGTATTGCATTTCTATGATTCAAATAATAATTATAGCAATTTATATACCAAGCAATTTATATATTGCAGATACTTTGAAATATTTCTATAAAAATGTTTCAAAGAAATTTCTTAAGAAAGATACGGAAGATAGCAGACAGGAGTTCTTATTTTTTAAATTTATACATTATAAAAATATAAAAATATATAGTCAAAATTTAATTGTGCTCAAAAATTCAAAATGACCCGTTGGATTTGATATTGAAATTATCATTAGGGATTAAATTTGGGGAATTGTTTTCTTTAACCTTGGTTAATTGATTATTTTACATGCCGCAATTTTCAGTTGGCTGTCTGTCAAATAAAAATTAGGAAACATACAAGGTGATTATAATTAAAGTTACGATTTCAAATATAGATAATTTAAAATCTACTGGTCAGAATGACTTGATATTTTAGCAGAACAATTGTGAGGCAACGGAATTTTGTTTGGCGAAGGAAAAAAATAGTCTCAAAATGTACCGATAGATGGCGCTGTTAGGAGGAAAGACCAAAAATGGATTACATTTACATCCATTTTTGGATGTAAATGTAATTTTGGATCCGAGGAGATTTACATCTCCCCGGCTTTTGTATGAACAATAAGACAGCGACAAGGTACTGAACAAGTACATTCCTTTTGTCTTCATAGAGTACCGTTCAAATAGTGTATCGTTTAGAGTAATAACTGTTAAATTCTGTATTTTCTGAATTAGTCTTCCAAAAAATTCAATGCAGTATTGTTCCGTTTACTCCAAATTTGGTACTGCTGCCCAAATAGAATTTCGATGTTTCAGAAATGCTTTTGAATCTGCAGTTGAATTATCTGCATTAGGTTTTGACATCTTTATTCTATCATTATTTTTCCAAATATATTATTATGAATTTGTAATTAAAGAGAAATATTAATAAATCAGAAATTCGCTGTACAAAACTGGAGTAAAGGTTGATCGTCTGATTAAAATATGATAGAAACCTTATATAAAATTATATTTTTGTTTTTAAAAATAAAAATAAATTTAAAAATATAAATGTTTAAAAGCATATATATTTTTTTAAAACAAATTAATAATTCGTAATAATAACAATAACAGCAAATGTATTTTTCATAAATCAAGCATATTGAAAATTCTTAAGCAAGATAACATTTCTATTAAAAAAAAACGTTCAACAACAAAATAATTGTTTCATTCGAAAAGGGTCTAGATAATTAAAGTTATTTTCTTCTATTTGTTAAGAAAAAAAAACTTTAAAAACATAAGAGCATGATTGATGCTATACTTATGGCCTTGGCCCTTGGTACAAAGACCTATGTGACTCTAAGTGCAAGACAAGTTATATACAAAATGACTTCTACTAATAAACCCACTCTGAGAAGAGACATATGTAATATTTAAAATAGTGCTTAATGTTACAAATAAAAATTTTATTATAATTCAATAAAAGTATTTGATTTACCTTTGACAAATTATAGAAATGATTAATTGCAGAATTTTACTTCAGATCATCAGAAAATGCTTTCATTTATAGCTCGCCACAACTTTCTCCTTCAAACTTTCAAAATAGATGGAAAAATAGCATTTAGTATTACCTTTCATACAACTCAGTAAATATAGCTTAAAATTGATATTATTCAATTGAAGAGCGAAGGCCCTAGTTAAATAGGTCACAATGTATTTGTTTTTTATTGAAACTGTGTCTTTTAACTTAGCCAACATTAGTAGAAAAACAATCTTCATTTGAATAATGCACTTTACAATGAACAGAATGGATTCTTTTTTTTTTTTAAATAAGGTTTTAAAAATAACGTAAGTTATATATCTATCTGAATTTGAAATTTAAGAACATTAGAACATTTTACTGCGGAAGCCACTGTGATCAAGTAACACAAAAATTCAATTGAAAAATTTTCCAATCATTATTCAAGACGAACCAACAAATCATTTATGATGGCTAATCTTTAATATTTGCAGATATTTAATTGATGATGAATTGTTTTTACTCTACAATTGATGCCCTTAAGAAACGTCATTGAAACAGAAATAAATTAATACATATAGTTGAAATTGAAGCGAAATTTATATTATTAGCTTAGCTGTAGAAATACATTAAAATTTTAAAAACCTCGAATAATGATTTAAAAAATTGTTTTTTATAATTTTTTTTAAAAATTTATTTTGTTTCTATATAGTGAAGCTGCTGGTATCAGGTTTTAAGATTTCAAACTTTTTATTAGAATATTGTTACGAACCTATAATATTGCTACCCGGCACGAATAGAGTCATCGTAAGAAAGACCGTTGTACGATCGGTCCTGTACGTGCTGAGATCAATGAACTTAGAGCTTGGCGACAGACTTGGCGAGCATTTGGCGGCTTGGCGATAAATTTGGCGAGTTTGGCGACTAAATGGATAGTACCGGAAAGTTCGAGAACTTTCAAGATCCATCCACTAACAACCGAGATGCAGCCAGGTACGCCCTGATTGGTCAGAAGATTCTAGCCCCGCCTCCCGGAACTATAAAAGACGGGCACTCAGAAGCTACGAAGTTGTTGTTTTGCCAGGAAAAATTTTCAAAAAACCAGAGACCCAGTCTTCAAGAGACTAATGAACCAAATTAATAAGGAAATTGAAAAACTTAACAATAAAATCCAAAGCAATGAATTTATACACAAATTAATTAGTGTTAACACAGAAGACTGATCAATCTGGAAACTTGTCAAAACTTTTAAAAGTAAAAAACTAAAAATTCCGGCCCTTAAAGGCCCTGCTAGTATTGCAATAACTGATAAAGAAAAAGCAAACTGCCTGGCGGCTAGCCTTGAGAAACAATTTCAACTTAATGAATTGAGCAATTTCACCACAGAACATAATGTAAATAATACAGTCAAAGGCTTTCTCGACTCATTGCCACAAAAATTTATTGATATTACCCCTCCTTCAACTGATGAATTAAAGGATCCTATTAAAAAACTTAATATCAAAAAAGCCCCTGGCCTTGACAGTATTAACAACAAAATGTTAAAAACACTTCCGGACAATTACCTAAAATTTTTAATTAATATAATTCATAACATTCTCAAATTAGGATATTTTCCCATGTCATGGAAAACAGCTGCAGTTATCCCCATATTAAAACCAGGAAAAGACCCAACTGATCCCTGCAGTCATAGACCCATATCCCTACTCTCTTCTGTCAGCAAAATTGCTGAACAGATAATTCTCAATAGATTAAATAATTACCTAGAAGAACATAATATACTAACACCTGAACAATTTGGATTTCGCCGTAACCTATCTACAACCCACCAATTAATTAGAGCAGTAGAATTCATTGAGGAAGGTTTTGAAAATAAACAAAAAACTGCAGTGGTTTTCCTTGACATTCAGAAAGCTTTTGACAGAGTTTGGCAAGATGGTCTTATATACAAGCTAATTAATTACAACATACCCCCACACCTTATCAAAATTATAATTTCTTACCTCAGTTACAGATCCTTTAAAATCAAGATAAACAATGAATTTTCGGAAGTAAAACCTATTCTTGCAGGTGTACCTCAAGGATCTAAACTAGGGCCAATTTTATTTTCCTTGTTTATTAATGATATCCCCAAGCAATTTAACACTATGTTGTGCATGCACGCTGATGACACTGCAATACTAGCTAGAAACAAAAATCAAAATTTCATTACCATAGCTTTAAACCGACATATTAAATCTCTTGAGGACTGGTTCGTCGAATGGAAAATTGAAATAAATGCTAGTAAAACTGAAGCTATAGTTTTTAATAAAAATAACTGTAAAAAGAATTTCTCCCCAGTTAAAATTAAAAATCAAACTGTCCCGTGGTCTAAGGAATGCAAATATTTAGGTGTTATTCTAGATAGTAAATTAACTTGGAAACCCCACTTTATTTACACAGCTAAAAAGTTTCGAGACCTAACTCGTAAATTTTATCCCTTAATTTCTCGAAACTCCAAAACGAGTAGACAAAATAAAATGCTTATTTACTCTGCCTACTTGCGTCCAGTATTAACTTATGCCTGCCCTGTGTGGGGATATGCTGCCAAGACTAATCTTAGACTTATTGAACGCCAGCAAAATAACTTAATTAGTAATTTCTGCAATATGAAATACTACATGCCCAATACAAATATGTACTTATGCCTAGACTATCCCCCTCTTAAAAAATTCATTAAAAATCTAGCCACTAACTTCTTTAAAAACATGGATAAGAATGAAAATGAAGCAATAGCTAAAATCCCTAAATATAAACCATCTACAAACTCTAGAAGACCCCGTAATATACTACTTTAATTTATCTCAGCCCCTTAGTTTTTCTTCCTAAATTTTATTTTTTCAAACTCAAATTATACTGTATCTCAATAGCCAATTCTAGCTCACAAGCAGTAAAAACTTACTAAGCCCAACGGCAGCGTACCCCCCACCCCCCACCCTCACCCTAATATCAGACAATCACAATGAGTCCTGACACTCGTCATCTCCAAATTTCGTCGAAGACGGCCACGGCAAAGTATAGACAGCAAAGCACTGTAAAGTCTCTCCTTACCGGGGATAAGCCCCTGCCGGGGCTAGGCGCCCCGTCAACCCAACCATCAAGCTACGAAGTTGTTGTTGTGTGGATCGTCGTCGTGTCGTGTGTATCGGCGGAAATTGTGTGTGTGAGAGTGGTCGTAGTCGCCGACGAGTAAAAAGACTAGAGGATTAGCAAGCAAGCAAGCTGCTGAACTAATGAACTATTAGCAATTAAATGCGCTGAGTCATTACAATTGATTAGCGGTATTTGTAGTAGAAGAAAAATTTTGTAACAATATATATTATATGGATGTTATTTAATAACCAAATATATCCTGCTATTTTAAGGGAATATTGGTATCAGTTTATAAAATTGGAACACTAAATAATAATTAATATAACAATTTTGCATATAACTGCAATGTTTGTTTTGAGAAATGTTTGCACCTATTCCTAATATATATTCCTAATGTAGAATGGCAATAGTAAAAAAAAAAAAAAACTATTTTGGGGAGAGGGATATTAAATCGGAATAGATTTTAGATCGGCTGATTTTAAATAATGATTTTTTTCTTTTTTTGTTAAGGAAGTATTTGTTAAAAACTCGGTAATACTTCTACTTTCTTCATATTAAAAGAGAATAGATAAAGAAAAATATATTGGAAAAAATGATGAAAGATTAAGAAACAAAGTTATTCAAAAAAGTTTCCACCTAAACAATGCAAAAGTGAATCGCAAATAATGGAAAAAAATTATCCAGATATACTTAAAAAAATAATATCTAGTTATTACAAATCAAAATAAATCTATACATTTTATTCAAGTTTTGTTCATTTCATTCTGAATGTGATTATTTAAACAAAAATCAATCTATAGTTTTCTTCACTGAAAACTGACTTTAAAAAAATCGATTCTTCCTATTTCCAGAATTTGAAAAAAAATCTAAGATAAAACACTTGAAATAATTTATTTATTTATTATCTAAGAATTATATATTAATGTAATATTGTCCAATGGGAGCAGCTTCATCTTTCACGATACCAGCTGGAGCACCAATAGTGGCTGCGCTTCCATAATCACCGATTCGGCTTCCTCCTGTAAGTCCATGTCCAGGATATCCGACAAGGCCTTCTACTCCAAGGTCACCACTTGTGTAGCTACGGATTCCTCTTCCTCCAATAGCTGTTTGTCCAGCATATCCGACAGAGCCTGCTCCTACAGGGGCGCTACTTGCATAATCGACGATTCTTCTATTGCCGATGACTCCACTTTCAGCATATCCGAAAGGGGCTGAATCAACTGGGACAATAGATCCCCTTTCACCTACACCGTAGGCTCCGTACGCTATTCCGTGTGAGCCCAATCCTGCTGTTCCGATCGCAGAAGCATAGGTAACAATGAAAGCAGCACACAAGATAATAACCTGGAGAGAAATTGTGTATAATTAGATGATTGTATATTCATATAAAGAAGAACGAAGTAAATAAAGAGTTTAAGAAATTCATATAAAGAAGAAAGAAGTAAATAAAGAGTTTAAGAAATTCATATAAAGAAGAAAGAAGTAAATAAAGAGTTTAAGAAATTCATATAAAGAAGAAAGAAGTAAATAAAGAGTTTAAGAAATTCATATAAAGAAGAAAGAAGTAAATAAAGAGTTTAAGAAATTCATATAAAGAAGAAAGAAGTAAATAAAGAGTTTAAGAAATTCATATAAAGAAGAAAGAAGTAAATAAAGAGTTTAAGAAATTCATATAAAGAAGAAAGAAGTAAATAAAGAGTTTAAGAAATTCATATAAAGAAGAAAGAAGTAAATAAAGAGTTTAAGAAATTCATATAAAGAAGAAAGAAGTAAATAAAGAGTTTAAGAAATTCATATAAAGAAGAAAGAAGTAAATAAAGAGTTTAAGAAATTCATATAAAGAAGAAAGAAGTAAATAAAGAGTTTAAGAAATTCATATAAAGAAGAAAGAAGTAAATAAAGAGTTTAAGAAGTGTTTAATTTAATTTCATGAACCAACTATTTGAACCGACGTGAAAAATATTTTGATATAGACTTTGTAATTTCAACTACAGTCAGATGTCGAGGTTGTCATCTTAGCCCACATCCTCTTCCGAACCTCCAAGTCCATCTAGCCGGAGAACTTTCGATTTCAAAAACATCAGATTTATTGAACAAATATCAAATGAACGATGTATGTTCATGTGTATTAAGAATCATGTTTTGAACCATAATATCTCCGGTGGGGAAATTAAAATCTTATCACTACAACTTCTTTTCACAATTTTTAGAAAATTGAAAAAGAATATTTCGGATATTCCGCTGATGCAAGTAGATAATTTAACTAATAATAATAAAGGAGAGAATTAACATAAGTTCCAAAATAAAAAAAAAGAAAGCATTCATGAATTAAGGAGGTATATAATTTGTTTCTTTTCATGTCCTTAAAATCTATCATCCTCCTCATTAATATTTTATTCTGATTTTTTTTATCAACTAGTATTCTAATTACACATATGTGCACTTTGATACGTTAATATGCTAGTGAAGTTTACATTGTTCTTAGATTTCACTATTTATTAATAATTTATTAGCCAAATTGTCTTCCGGCGCCATAAAACCAAAATTAAGAGATCGACCATCCTTTTTAACGAGTTTCATTCTCTAGATTCATTCTATTGATTATTGATTTAATTGTTTTGTGATAGAAATTTTGAGTAAGCAACTGATATAAATAACAGATTTTCTAAATACAAAACCATTTAATTTTTTTACAATCATATCATTACCAATCAGTTTTTAGGTTACTAAAATATTATCATCAAAATCTTTTACAAGGAGGTCGTATTCATCTTCTATTTTGTGAAATATTATTTGAAAAAACTACTATAATCTTAAAATATCTGGCTCCAGAATTTTGATAAATTTCCATTTTTTAAACCAAACAGAGCCTGCAAAAATCTATTTTTGAAATTCCATCTATTTCTCATACAAGAAATATGTTAAAAGAAGGTTTAAAAACTCATATTTTTCGTCAATGTCAGAAAAATAATATTTAAAAGAAATTTTGTGTGGTGCCTTTCTATTTTTAAGGTCTCGAGATACTCCCCCCCCCCCAAAAAAAAAAAAAAAACTACAAACCGTCACAAAGTTGATGATTGGCAACTAGACGTTGGCAATCTTGGTATTGTCTGAAATACCAAGTCTGTCTTGGTATAATCTGAAAATTGTGACCCGGGAATGCAACCAACTTGGCGTCATCAGGAAATCACCAAATAAACTCATTATGTTGTCGGAATTACCAAACAAAATCACAAAAGAAAACCCCAAGAAATCCATTCATTTGACAAAATTTTGTCATTTTACGTATATTAGACCTTGGTGATCATAGTGCAATCTGAAAATCACCAGGTAAATCTTAGACTGTGAAAATGAGCAAGCACTTTTAGTATGTTAAAACTGAAGATTTGTCAAACGCTCAATAAAAAAAATATTAACTATCACAAGAAGGTTACAAAAGAAAGTAGCAGTTCAAGTTAATTTTACTAATAATTTCTTTTACAATAGCTGTATCGTGGCTGGTTCTTGAGTGCTTTGAAAAAATAGGCAAATAGAACACTTAACAAATTTATTGCAGATTCGTTCGAGTTACTCTGCTCAGTAACTCCTTCTCCTCCAAGAGCCAACACTCGAATGACATCACTCTTTTAATTACGCTCGCGCTAGTGGTCTAGCGCCATCTATGAACGTTTATTTCCTAACGCTTCAAAATCCAATCACTACAAGCTGGCATCAAAAATCGCGTCATAGCTTTATTATATCAACAACTGAATTATTATTTCGACTTTAATATATATATCTGCCAAATGACTTGTATTATGTTTAGCTTCTTTTATAGTCAAAAATGCAGTGTATTTGTAACACTTAAATTTGAGCAATGGATTCAAAATTTCATATATATTGAACATTTTATTGTCAAGAAAATATACTAAACTTCTATTAGCCCTTTCACTACTGATCCGGCCCAACCGGCAGTTTAAATTCTATCTTCAAAGGCCAGTTTCTGTTTCAAACCAGGGGTGCAGAATGTAAAACGAGTTATTACCATGAATATTCTCGTTTTACATCCTGCACACCTCGTGTGAAATAGAAACCAGTTCACTAGGATAAAATTCGCACAGCCGGTTGAGCCGGATCAGTAGCGAAAGAGCTAGGTAACCGGCTGTATTTCTGAATATGATGCATAAACATGCAAATGCCAGACCAATACAGTAAAACCTTTAATAAATCTGGTACAAAATGTGATACAAATCTACAATTTAGGAGATAAAACTAAATGTCATATCTGACTTTCTTAGCATGTAGTGCTCTTGAGTTATTCCGATCGTGCAGTATCATAAAGCATGCAAATGAACCGATAGACAGCAGACTTACGATATTACATTACGATATTGCATAAATTGCATCAAGCCTTTTAATAAAATATAATTTCCATGATAACATTAAAATATTAAATTTCACTTCCTTTTTTACACTTTAAGTTGTACTCTATTTCTGAATAACTGCTTTTACAGTAATTCCAAAATGGATTTTTAGCAGATGGAGATTTGTCAAAATTTTATGTAGAAAAATAGTTTATCTATCTATTGACATTTTCAGCATTTTTAACATGTGCGCATTTCATATACGAAGAAAATTTTAAGAAATGATGATTGCTAATTTTAACATTTGAAACATCCGGAATAAGTTTATGTTAAACAAGTACATTTATAGTACAAAATACTTTAATATTATAATTTCCAAATTGAATTTATTTATTTTCTCCCTTAAAAATAACAATTTTGAAACGAACAATTATATGCTCAAATATTTCGATTTTTCTTATTTACTAGTATCCCCATACTAATAAATATACTTATATATACAAAATAAATATACTTGCACAAAAAACTGTTTCTCTTTGACTTTCAATTCTTTTATGATTATTTTTATATCGGTTTATCATTTGTTATTAACTTTTTTTCTTTTTAAAATTACGGTGTTTTCTCTCTGTACAATTACAGCACTTTTCTTTGCACATTTTGTATATGAGGAAATGAAAAATTAGAATTGCTTAAGATTAAACTGTCTGAAATAAGTTTATGCTAGACATATACATTTATACTACAAAATTTTAAATGCATTTATCTACTTATGAGAAAAGAATTTTTGTGGAAGTTGCTTAATATGTATTAAATGAAACATGTTAATTAATTAAATGGTAAATGTTATTTAGTTAGTATAAGCTAGTCAAATGTTAATTACAAATGAGCCATTATATGTATTTTTAAAAAGCATATACTAAATAAAAAATGTTAGATATGTTAAATAGTAAATTTTATTCAAATAGTGCATGTTAAATTATAACAAATAATTTTATGTTATACACGTAAATTCAAACTACAAAATGATTTATTTTAATATTATTATTTCCACAAAGCAATTTTTAATCTCTTCTTTATAAATTATATCTTTTCCTTCTTTACATTCAATGAATTTTGTCTATAAACTGAATTAAAAAAGAACAGATTTTAAAAAATATATTTTACTTTAGCTTTTTATTATTTACCGACAAAAATGTCCATTTATTTTTTAAATATAAAATAAATGCGCTGTTATAAAAATTATCTAATTCATCAGTAATACATTTTCTGATCTTCTGATTATTAAAATAAAACCAAATTCAAGTCACAAAAGATTAAATTATCAAAATAAATCAGTGAAATTCTATATATCTCTTAACATTATTATCAATTATATATTAATATCAATCATCAATATTATTCTGTACTTAATATAAAATAACAAATAGGTAATATAAAATAATAAATATAGAATCAGTTGCAAGCAATCTGATTTTATCATTCATAACTTGGAAACATATTAATACACATAAATATGCTAAAATATATCATAATGATAAATACAATAATACATACATAAATTAAATAATATAATTCTTAAATAGAAAGCAATTGCATCTCAAAAGCTACTAGAAAACATTAAAACCATACTTGCTTTTGAAAACATGTTGATGGTTATCACTATTGCCAATCCCCAGTTGCAAATACTTTCATAATTCACCGATTATTACTTTTATATTAACAAAAAAGAAAAAGAAACTTGAATTTTTGGTTTTTCTTTATGTAATCAGGTAACAAATTAAAGATAATTATGTTTACTGAAAGAATATGACTTAGTATAAACTGACCTTACGGACGAAAGAACAGTTGTAACAACAAGTTTCAATTTCAAAGCTTTAGCATCTAGATATCTAATATCTAGACACCTAACGATTAATATATTCAAATCGATACTTAACAATTCACATCAGGTTTGGTCGAAAGTTGTTTTACCTAAACAAGTCTGATGTCACGGCAGGTCACCCAGTTTCTCCCAAGTTTAAAGTTTCACCGTTTCGAATCATTTGCATTCAAGGTTTTCAAAGCATTTATTCATTTATTTAATTGTTAATTATAAAGTTTATTTGGTCATCTATCTCATTTTATCATAGAAAATAACAGGCTGATGTAACTTTAAATTGGCATGACATAAGAAGTAAGGACAATTGAATTCTGATATGATTTCGATAAAAATGGTTATAGAAAAACTTGAAATTCTTCATTTGAATCCTGAAAGTTAATATGATGAATTCAAAATTCTTCCAGCAATTATTTGGATTATTCAAAACTACTTCGCCAGTTCGAGATATTTTTGTTCATAATAAATGTTGGAACAGAAATATTTTCTGGAGAGGGTTATATTTCTGGCAATTTGCTGCTAAAGTTTATTAAACGAAACAAGTTCAAAATTTCAGGAAGTGAAATTGCTGGATTTCAAACTGTTCTTCTGTTTGAAATTTTTATCAGTTCAGAAAAGATTTGTAATGTTAGAATAGCATTTTCGGTGAAATAATACGTCTTTCAAAATTTAAATTGACATTCATACCGTTTAAATTTAATTAAAAAAACGATTTTTCATGCATTACTGCATCGAAGTAATTAGCAAATTTATTTGAATACTTATGAAAACATTTAAAATACTCAAACATTTAAAATAATTTAACCTTTTTACAGTTAAATAATTTTTGACAAAATGGTTGAGAAACTCGAAAATGAATAAAAATGCCACAAGAATCGAATATGTTTTAATCGTAAACTCATTTTTTCCTTGAAATAAAACCATTTATTACATAATTTAAAATTAAATAACTGCTTTTCTTAATTATCAGTGTAATAAAAGGCAGAAGGCAATTTAAATAGCAAAATATGTATTTCAGAGTATTGAAATATAGAATATTCGAAAAATGTTGAGATAATTTTAGTAGCATTATGATGTCATGAGACTTGACCCTATTAAGACGGTTTATACACGCAATGAAAAGAATAAGTGTAAGGCTATTAAAAAAAACAGCTTTAATATCTGTAACAAACTGACGCTTAAAAATATTGTTATCAGAAATCATGGAAATTGTGTTATGCACAAAATTTTAATTGAAAAGAAGCTTGAAAGAAAATTTTCTGCGAACAAGGTGGTTCAAAAAAGCGGCTATTATTTAATATATCTTTGCAATCATCTGCTTTTAATGACCAGTAGATTCGACCATTTTATTTTGTTCATTAATATAGTAAACCACATTTTATTTAGAAGTATAAATAGTTTATTTTTATATATTTATTTTCAAAAATATATTTATAGTTTAAAAATTTGGCAACATCTTAAATCAATTGAATATAGGACATTATATGAAAAATCTAAACGAAAGTTTAAATTCATTTTAACATTCATTTCAAATCACAGTGGAAGGGAACGAGAACAAAAGCTTAACAATAAAAAAAAATGAAAACAATATTTAAGTGTAAAAAAAATCATGATTCAAGAAAATCTACAAAAAAAAAATAATAATAATCTTAAAACAGAGGGAAAACATTCAATTTAAATATTTATGAAAAACTAAGGGTCCTCAATCTGCTCAGTTTTGTTTGCCAAACCCGATGTTGTCCGATACTGCACGCGATATTCGTCGGTTCCAGTTTGCAAGTTATAAAACTCCACCCAACATTCGTTCAATGCTGCACGCTTAATTATTCAATGATCAGAACATACATATTCTGGTCGGCCTACTTTCGATTCAAAGCTCAAAGCCCCATAGTGAGAACACTCTTTGCCTATATGTCCAATATCTAAATATTGAATAAATTCTTCACATTTAGCCACCAGTATAGCAGCTTCACGATTAACTTTTCTTTTCACATTGCCAGATTGCAACTGAATCTTTTTTCATATTCTTTTATTTTTTTAATATACCTAGACACCTTATTAAAATTTAAAAAAACAATGAAGGGTTAACACGCGTATTGCTTAGATATTTAGATACTTGGTATCGGAGACACGAAAAAGGTTCGCTACTCAAAAAAGGTAAGCACACTGGAAAGTTATTCATAAGTGTTGTTACAAATGTTGTATCTAAAAGAAGAATTGGCAAAAAAATGTTTTAAACTCATTTGCTGTCAATTAAAGCTTTACTTCTCCTTTTTTGTCACCATTTCATGATCGTGTACGATAAAAATATTTACTATAAAGTAATAATAATTTTTATTAAATATTTCAAACAATACTGGTAAAACAAACCTCAAATGTCATGGATTAGATGACTCGCTATCTACCAATCATAAAGGGAATAAAACGCAATGTTTACATAATATTTTTACGTAACAAAAAGATAAATTTATGTGACATTCAATGGAAAATATTGTTGATAATCTTATTTTAAAATATAGTTTACAGCTTCTTAAATTAAATTTATATCACTGAAAAGACAATTTCTTGCATTTGAAGACAGCAAACCATTCAGTTTTAAAACTGGTTATTTGCGGAAATTATCGGAAGAAATGCTGAAAATTCGCAAATTTTCGTTTAATTAAAGTTTTGAGGAAAAAAAACTCTTACCGAGTTGCTCAATATCCAAATTATATTTGAATCAAGTTTGGTAATTGAAGATCAAATAATTTCCTCTGTAGAGTATCAATCAGATACCTGCACACAGTCAGACAGACAAACATTCACATTCATTATAAATATTTTATTGATTTCCACATTAAAAATGATACATGAAGAATAATTAGTTTGGTACTAACAAACTAATTACTAATAGATTTTCTCAATGGAAGAAGCTCCTTTTATGATACCATTTGGAGCACCGAAGGTGCTTTCAATGCCAATTCCATAACCTCGGGTTCCACTACCTCCGATAGCTCCTTGTCCAGAATATCCGACAGGGCCTGCAGCAATAAGGGCACCATTTCCATAGCCATAGCTACTTCTGCTGTTAATGGCTGGGTGACCTAGATATCCGACGGGATCTGAAAGAACTGAGGCGCCAATTCCATATCCATCGATTCGTCTATTGCCGTAGATTCCATTACCAGCATATACAACTGGAACAGAAGGGGAAACTCTTCCTCTTCCAGCGATACCATAGATTCCTGGTGCAATATTAGGTGATCCAAAACTTGATGACCCGATTAAAGAAGCACAAGCAATTGTCAATGCAGTGCACAAGATAATGACCTATAGTGAAGACAAAACAAATTATTAAATCATGCTTTATAATGATATTATAAAAAAGAGGTATTGAAGAAGTATCATTAAAAACGCTGGGAAATATTTTAGAAATTCGAATGCTGAAATTGTCAAAAATGAGCAAAAAGGGGGGGGGGGGCTTAGAAATTCGAATACTGAATTCTAAATGATGAAAAAATAAAGGCATTACATTGCTAAATTGTTGTCAATAAAAATGTTTTCCCTATATACTACAACTTTTTCAGAAGTAGTGCGCATGACTGAAAACAGATTTTAGACAATCACTTCAAAAGACTTATATGGGATAGATGGTACCGTAGATATGTTAATAGGAAATACATAAAGTGAATGATGATGCAATATAAAATAATTTTATTTAATATTACTGAAGTCGGAGGCTTACATTCTTCTTTTAAGTGATATTTTTCTTGTTCATGTTAAGCTTGTGGTTACTTTTTCAGTGTTATCTTCGATATAAGGCACGATTGATTTTACTGCATATTTATTTATTATATTAAACTTTTTACGTGAAGAACTGTAATGCTGCTAATGCTTTACTTGATAATGACGAACAATCGTTAAGGAATATAGACCTTTGACTTGAATCGAACATTTTTATTAAATTATGCGATTCGTTGGACGTTAACTATTCATAGACTTCGTTATATGGATATTAACTATTCGTAGACAGTTATTCGGATGTTAAATATTCGTTATAGTTAAATGATGTGTATTGAAAATTGAGGCTTCTTGCCTTTCAATTACTAAGTTCAATATTTGATTCCGTGTTCCTATTTTTCTGTAAATAATATGAATTAAATTTTACCAATATACTCCGTTTCTGCTCGGAGTAGCTGTATTCAAATGCAAAGAAATTAATATTCTACACAGTCGGACTTTAATAAAATTGGCTCAAAATGTGATACAGCTTTAATAATGGCAATAAAAATATTAGCTCAATTTTATCGATTTGGTCCTTCTACTTTTTGAGTTACCGTGAACACATGCATGAAAACGACAACCTCAGCGTCGAAATATTTCATTTAAAATAAAGTTGAAATCTACTACGAAATTTCGCTTGTCTGAATTGCTTCGTTTATAGTTAGTCGCAAATACATACGTATTCTAAATCTACTTTTTAATTAAACTCAGGAAACTTTAAAATATGAAGATTCATCAAAATCTCTACATCTTATGCTTTTAATAATACATTGCTCTTTCTTTAGAGAATTTGCTGTAAAAAAAAAATTATAAGTAACTTGGATCTTCAAAGCACTAGAAATAGGTTTATTCTATAGATTTACGTATATATATATATATATACGCTGTTATAAGAAGATTTCGTCCTATAAAAACGTAAGAAAAGAGTTTCGTTTATCTGATTATCAAAATTACGATAAATCCTAAAAAGGAAATATGAATTTACAGAAATCTATTTTATCGATTTCAGAGCTGTTAGAATTCTTTTCAAATTTTCTAAATCCCAACAAACACTCAAAAAATGAAAAAAAAAAAATTAATTTGAAATCATATCATCCAATTCTGATATTATTGATATAGGAGACAAGATGGATTTACGGTGGTTAAAATTTCCAACGATTAAAAATTTTATGTATCTAGGAATTTATGTCTTTTTTTAGCAAAATATTTTTAAGTTTCAATTTTTCATGGTCATATAACTGATACTATATTAGAAATCTTATCCTCTGTTCAATATGTATTTCCTCAACATGCTCAACATTTTTGTCATCTGCTTTAAAATGTGATTTTAAATTTTAAATGACAGTGATAAGATTTCAACTAATACACCACTTTTTTGCCGAAACCAAACATGTTTTTAAAAATTATGAATGAAAAAAAAAATAAATCGTTCAGCACTGAAGAATTATGTGTTCTACAGTCCTGTTTTTTTTTTTTTTTTTAACTCAATAATCTCTCAAAGGAATACCATTTCTGTATAATGAGTCGCAGATTTCTTTGTATCATTATATAATTTCAGTTTTCAATTTTACTTTCAAAGCGATTTAAATAAATGTGCTGTTCGCTTCAGTATCCCAAAATTACCACTTCATTTTACCACTCTAATTGCCGAGATACGAAAGGATAAGCACATTTCAGGAATTCTTCGATCATGCTTCCCGCTCTATTAGATATTTTTTTCATTACATTTTTTTCCCACATGTATGTGAGTGTGGTATCTTCTCTTACCACACTATTTTCAATTTAACTCAAAATAGGGAATTGATTTCTTATATGGCTATTTCAAATGGCAAATAGCTTTCATGAGTGTCACGAAGAATATTCTACGTAATATCATAAAATGTGAGGAAGATTATCTACTTTTGTTAATGCTGTTAAGATTATCTACTTAAGTTATCAAAAAAATTCAATAACTAAAAAGTTTTTTGACAGAACAATTATTATTATTTTGTAAAACAGTGAATTATCAAATTTTAAGAACATAAATATTCAATCTATATATTATAATGTAATGTTTAAGCCCCTTTCAGTAAATAAAAATTATTCTAAATTATTTTATTGCGAATTAGTACTTTTAACAGCAATATATTCAAGTTACCCGCAATTTTTACACTTCCCAAGTTCATGAATAATCCGAATTATCCTTATTGTTAAATGTAAACATCCCTCCTTTTATCTCTCCTGACATATTTTGACTAAATAGACACATCCTAAATCATACACAAACACGCGGAGCACTTTCGAATTTGAGAACGAATAGTAAAAAATAATTATTTATTTTGTTTCAGTAAATGAATATACTTCTGAAAAAATTATAAATTTTATACTATTTATCGATATTTAGTAAATTATTCTTGCATTCTAACTTATAATCTGAAAAAAAAGTTTCAATTATAAAGATTACATTTTATACAATCCATCGATCCAATAATTCATATTCAGTAAAATATTCTTGACAATCTAACTTATAAATTGGAAAAACGTTTCAATTATAAAGGTTAAATTTTAGACAATCCATTGATCCAATACTACATATTCAGTAAAATATTCTTGACATTCTAACTTATAAATTAAAAAAAAAAGTTTTAATTTTTCTACTATATCTGACCAAGTTATGAGGAATATTATTTAGGGCAATCAACGATTTTATTATTTTAGGTCAATCAGATTAGGGAAAACTCCGGTCAACGATTAGCGTATCTTCTAACAAACGGTAAATGTAACGGTATAAAATCGCGTGTTTTTATAAATATTCAAATTTTTTATAACTCGAATTAGTTTTTATCGCAAAAGACGGAAAGTTTTTTTAATTTATGTCTCAAGAATATTTTACTGAAATCGTCTCATAGGACCCAAAATCTGTATTAAAAAATTGGAATTCTCTAATTCATCAGAATATTTATTGATACAAATTGCATAAAATTTAATTAATTTCTTCATTTGGACATATATTTATTATATATATCCATATTGTTAACAGTTCAAAAATTAACTATTGAACCCGCTCTGATTAATGTAGATATCATGTGTATATTAAACCATGTTTACCTTAAATAACACTGAATTAGTGAATTATAATACAGATATTTTAAACTCACATAAACCATTTTATTGTATTTATTTTTCCAGAAAATATCATTTCATATTTATTTTGATTCATACAGACACATGCTAAAAATTAAACTTTTCTAGATTTGATTTGCAGTAAGAATTAACTTCTTAATCTTTTCATTTGAACTTTTGTCTGCGTTAAAGCAGCAAGTTGATAAAAGCTAATTTTTTCATGCAAGCTTAACGCACTCATACAGGTTTAATTGCATTGTAATTTTATGTTATATATTGCAAAGAATTGTGCCTAAAATATCTTTAAAATTAATTAGAAAATTAAAAATAAATAACAGCGCAGAATAATAGATATAATTGAAAAGATATATATTTTTTAAATTTTAAGATGATGCAATTGTTATTTTTGAAAGTTATCATGGAAAAACATCAAACACTTTTCAAGTTTTTAATTAAATTTCTGATGATTTTTTAAAAATCTCTCTGAGGAGTACATTTTTTATCCCTAAAGGATGTATGCACCAAGTTTGGTAATTTTTGTCGAACATTCTAACAATGTAGAGTATACATACACACGCATATAAACAAAGACGCACAATCATTTTAATTACAATTAGAGATTAATATATAAGCTTATTTCAATTATATTCATTTAATTTTTTAAATAACAAAAAAATATTCAGAAATTGTTAGAATAACTTTAAAGTATACATACTTTTGTAAGCATATTTATGGTTGTAACTGTTGTTCAGCACCAATTGTAAATAGTTTCCGATATCGATTTGGATTGCTTTTATACTAACGGAACCAAGAAAATGCCCTCGTTTTTGTCTTTTATTATCCCAGAAGAAAGTAATCCAAATAAGCTCAAGTTTAAGAAAATTAAAGTGTAAGAACACGCCACAGTATTATTTTAAACTGTCCTTCCAAAAATAATTTCAAAACAATAAACAACCATTTCAAAGCTTAAATGTCTGGGTTATATTAAAGCATATATTTTTATGTCTATAGTTGAAACTGACAACAAATTTTTCCGAAGGCTGTTTATTTAAAAGTGTTTAATGTCGCGCCAGGTCACCCACTTTTCCTTTAAACTACTTTCATCGGTTTGCATTGAAGGTTTTTGCAAGGAAAGTTTTTCTATTTTAATCATTTAACCTTGATTAAAAGGATTAATTAACCATCAATTTCACTTTGTTCTGTAAGATAAAAGCTGATGCAACTTTTGGGTAATTTTACATAAGGATTAAAGGACGCCGATAAAAAATTACCAGTATTATTAAAAGATGAGTAATTCAATATAACTGTAATTAAGACAAAAGTGACCTACGAATTTAGAATTTTTATGATATTAAAAAGTTGTTTGTGCATTTAAAAAATGATTCTAGATATTTTCCTTTTTAATTAATTTTAGGAAAATGCATTTTGGCAAAAAAGGGAGGGAAAAAACTATTTCATTCTTTTTAATGGAAGCCTGCTTATCTAAAAGAAAGCTAAATTTTTAACAATTAATTTTACCCATATATACAATCTTACAAAACTATTTGAAATTTTACTAAAAGTTTCATATAGGTTTATAATATTCATAGAAAAATCAATATAAGCTCATAGAAAAATCAATAAGAAGTTTTTACTGATTTTTCTTAACTACTCAGTGTATTAACAAAATGGGATGATTGAAAAATCATGAAAACTCTACGAAAGAGAATGCATTGAAATTTAAAATTATTTTATTTTCAGTGATTGCGTGTACATGAATAAAATAGTTTTCAATTCACAAAATAATTTTTAAATAGTGTATTTAAAAAAGTATAAATATCTCGAATTAAAAAATGGACTCTACGAAGAAAATGATTTCAATTTTAATTTTTTATGTTCCAACAACAAAAATATCGCATTAACAAATTTTTGTCAATGGTAATCAATTTCTTGTATCAGAAGGGCAACTCATTTAATCATCACTTATAATGATCCAAGTATAAAAACAAAATAATTTTAAATGCGCAGTTGCTTGCAAAATTGTTATTATTGTATTTTATGTTAATAATTTGGAATTATTGTTTCATATCCGTCTGAAATTTTTGAATGTAAAAAAAAGTGTCATTTTTGATAATTGATAGATAAAAATGTGAATCATATAAATGACTGTTATATATGAAGCGAAATGTTCAAATGATTGATTCAATTGATTTTTTTATCATGAAAAATTAGATCCAATATTCAATAGAAAATCAGATTCAATAACTATCAAGTTGTAAAAATAGCAATACAATAGATAATCTTTAGGTACATCATATCTTTAAATTGTATTTGTTAGTAAATCAAATTTACTAGAATAACAAATGGAGTCAGTTGTTATTTAACACTTCTCAAATCTTAATTTCAGCTATTTTCTATTTTACTGAAACAATTAAAAAGGTCTTTTAATTGCAGATAAAAAATGTCTAATCATGCAAGACTTTTATAAGATAAAAATACAATTAATTTTTATGATTGAAGTCAATATTTAAAACATAGTCTGCAATAAGAAAACAATTATAATTTTTTTATATTTATAAAAGAAATTTCTACGAATGAAAATTCATTTAAATGTTTTTCCAAACTGCTATTCATCTTCCGTTCTGTTCGTAGTTTTTAATTGGGTTTTTTAAAGATGTGTTCGACATACATAATTACAAATAAAATCTAATATTTGATTAAAAAAATTGTAAAGTTATGATATCAAGGAAAAGATTACTATTTCAAAATATTTAGGAAGTGTTTTAATTATGTATGTTCGACATACATAATTAAAACAATGCACTGTATTTCACTGTATTAAATGCACTGTAACAATGCACTGTATTAAAACAATGCACTGTGTATATTTTATATTAAAGTGTTTTAAGATAAAAATACTTTTAAAAGTATATAAATTTCAGCTTTCTTTTAAACAAAATTCATTTTTTGTAGGTACTAAACTTCGTTCTTAACTTTCGTTGAATTAGGAGTAGTATGCCGTGCTTTCTAATATTAAAAAAAAAAATTAAAAAAAAGAACTGGCAAATTAGTCTATAAATTTAAACTAACATCATAGAAACTTAAAACTTCGCACTTTAAAAGGATATAAATTCATTTTGGAGTGAAACTTTTTTCAGAAGTTATTGGAGGTACTATAATTAACAAGATTATAACTTGATATAATTTTTAAATAATTTAAATTTGAAAGAAAACGAGCATTCCGTAGATTAACAGCAAACAGATTTTTTTTTATCTAATTGTATTAGTATCGTTATTACATATAGTATATTAGTATTGCATATAATATGATATATAAAAGTTTTGAATAGGGGATAGCCTTCAAATTATACTCAAAGCATTTTTAATGCTGATACTTCAGAACAGAACTATGTCTGTTGATTAATTCAAGCTTTCCTTGGTTTCAGTTATTTACAATTAGTCGAAACACGATTTAGATTAGTATTTGCAAATGCAGACGGCGGTTTGTTTTAAAGCGTAGCTTAGCTTAATTTTCAAGTGAAATGTTTTCACATGTCTAACGAACACTTTTATTTTGATTAATTTTTCAAATGAAATACAGTGCATTGTTAATTAATACTAATTGTATAAAAATATTGGCATCATAAATAAATTCAATATCAATGGCGCAGTGAGTGTAAGTTTCTCCAGGAGTAGGAAACGTTGTTTTCACCTTCTTTTATTATTAATTGTATAACAAAAGCAAATAGCAGTGGGGCATGGCATTTGGTTTTTCGTCCTTACAAGATATTTGATTTTTCAAAAAATATCTCATCACACTATAGTGTTTTTTCCATAGCGTCCCCTAAGTTTGATACTCGGAGCATCTATCTATACCTTCCATTGCCACCCGTACGCTACGCCACTGTTCAATATCCAAGGTTTTCAGATGCAACAAGAAAAAAAACTAGCTTTGAAGATATAATATTTGCTAAGAACTATAAATCTGCGCAACCCGTATAATTTTTGAGAAAAATTAAGCATAAAAATTAAATACATTCAACATAAGAAAAAGAAGCTTTAATATAAACACGAAGTCTCAATAATTACGTATCATGTGGCATTTACATAAGATTGTTGTTCAAAATAACTACCTCAAATTTTGAGACACCATCCAATTAATCTCTAAATCCCCCTAATCTATTATCAGAATGTAATAAAACTGAAGGCTGCATTCAGACAGGCATTAGTTACTTTCTGCAACAATTAAAGTTTTATATAATAAATATTTCTTTCTATGTGTTCATAACATAGTTTGGTTATATTAACATACTGTATGTTATTTGAAAACATGTATTTATTTATTATTGAAAATAGTTATTTGCACCCAAAATAGTATCTTTTCAATGGTACCAATTTTTGTTCAATATCTTAATTTAAAAAAAAGATATTTGACCTCATAAAAATTTCCCAGGGTTTTGAAAATTGACTTAAAAACAATTTATGTTTTTAAATAATATCAGGTTTTATTGCTACAATATTTCATCGCTCTCATAACAACAATTTTCCAAAAATTAATTCTTAAAAGTAACAGGAAACACATTCTTCCTCTGTTTGTAAGTTCCTTTGTTGTTTGTAATACTCTTCATATTTAAAATGACCATGACAGCGGAATTAGGCATGGAAACTTAATTGGAATTAACCAATATTCATTGGAAATTAGCCAAAAGAGGAGGTAAGTATTGAGGACACTGTAATGAGGATTCTTTTACTTAACCCTTTAAGGGGCCATTTTTTTCTAGTCATATTATGTTAAAACATTTTTAGGCTTGAAATTAGAATAAGAAAAGGGATTCATTTAGCTTATTAGATAAATTTAATTTGGTTAATTAATTAATTTGGTTAATTAATAATTAAGTACAAATCAAGACACATTATTTTGTGGGAGAAAAGAAACTGAAGTATCTTAGTTTCTGTTTTACTAAAAAAATTTGTCAGAACTTATGCCAAACTACATAATTTCATACAAAGATTGGTGGGAAGCATACTTCCCACGGCCCTAGAAAGGGTTAAAGCAATTTTTGAAAACGTGTGACCAATGATCGGAGATTAGGCATGACGATTTTTACCCCGACATTATTTATCTACACATTTAGCAATGAGACACAAGAAAATAACACATATAAACAAATAAAAAATATCAGATCACCTTTGTTTGTATTTTTTTTGTATCTCATGCTATTAGATTCTCTGTCGAAATCCATTTTACCGTCTCTTTCTCTCACTTCTTTCTTTCCATTTAAGTTGGGTTTTTTGCCAGGTTATAGCGATGCCTTACGATACTGAATAGCAATTCTCTTTGATGGATACATTGGGATATTTTAAATTAATTTATTAAAAGAAATTAAAATATTTACCCTGATTATAATAGGTTTTTATTTCCCTTTTAAAAAAGTTTATAAAAAAGCATAACTTTTAAATCGTTTTCAAAAAATTTTAGTTCTATCGTAATTGATGTTTAATTTAGTGTTCCAATTAAAATCTTCCGCATTTTTCATTATAATGTTAATTTTTTAACCTGTTTTTTGGTATCGAAGTAATTTTTATTTATCTGGTGAATGATCAAATCATTAATCATCATCCGACACAAAACATTTATTACAATTCCTATTCTGCTCATGTGTGAAATTTTTGTTCAAATATTAAAAATTCCAATATTCTATTTTTTTTTTTTCAAAATACATCTATGCTCATTTATACAATATTTTAATTGCCTTATTATTATCAAAGTCGTGAGGAACTCCTAAAAACGAAAAATTATTATTAAAATCACGACAAAGTCTCAAAAACGTGAAATTGCATTATGAAAATATAATTCTATTTCAAGATTATTCAAATTTCTTTTTTTTTTCTGATTGTATATATTATGGAAAAAAAAAACTGAAGAATGTTCGGGAAAACTGTTATTAATACATAACATCCTATTTTAAAATGGTCATTATATTTAACTAGACATTAGCAATTATTGATTCATTTCTATATTTTTCAGAATATCTGTCTTAAAAAATACTATAGAAAACCTAAAAGAATAATCCTAAATTTCTAATAATATCCAAGAATATCCTAAATTTCTTATGCTTACAGAATTCTACGATTATTGCTTTTATATGAACTAGACTAAGAAACCAATCTCATTTTAATAAAAAAAAAATGATTGGCAGAATAATCAGGATAGTTTCAAGTTAAAGAAAATAACGATCAAAATATGATACACCTTATTTTAACCTGTCATTAAAGAAAACAACTTCAAAATAGTAAACATTAATTTCAGAGTTTCATTGCTTGGATTAAATAAATAACTCAGGTTTCTTATACGGATATTAACTGTTCACATCTGGTTTGTGCAAAGGTTATTTACACAAAAGAGCTATAGGTTACCCACTTTCTCCCAAGTGCATAACTTATTCACTTTCATCCATGTTCATTCATGGTTTTGTAAAGCTCTTTTTTTCGTTTTCTTTTATTTTTGTTAGATTAAATTCAGAAAATTGAAATTAGGCCTTTATTTTATTTTGCCTTAGAAGAACCAGTCTGAGTGGTCTCCTTGAAAATTTCTTCTAATAAATGTGCTTGTGCATTGCTAATTGTTGTTGGCGTACAACAGCTGCGAAAGAGTTATAAGCAAGCAATTTTTGATAATTATTTGGCGATTAATCGCTAGAATGAGATTAATAAACAACAAACAAAATACCAAATGAATATTTTGGATTAATTTTTTTCTAGTCGATTAAAACCAAAATTTGACATAAATATACAATTATAGTCAGAAAATCACATGCAAAATTTCGTGCATTTAAAATATTTTCTTTTTGAACTATCGCTTTTACACGGTTGTGAATATATGAATTTGGTTCTAACTCAATAGGTATGAAGAACAAATCCGAACAATATGACACGGATTTTGTTCAAATTTCAATAGGTATTTACAATTTCGATGTTAAATCTGTGTGCCAAATTTTATTCATCTACTTCTCTTCATTTCGTAAATGCCAATTTATATTTAGACTTCCTCTGAATAGATTTTATTCAAACTTTGATAGAAATTTACAAATTTGGTGTAAAGATAATGACAAATTTCGTCCTTCTAGCTCAAAGCGTTTTTTAGTAATTGTATTCACAGACAAACAGATATAATTCAAAAAATGTGTTTTTTGGCTTATGGGAGGTCTTAAATATGTAGATTCGTATTCGTCAATTTCTTGAGTTCCAATCAATCGATTCTAATTTCGAAAGATTTTGATGTAATATAAATCAGAATGTTAACGAAAATTCTCATTCTATAAATGGATACCCTCCCGGGAAGCACCTCAGATATGGGGATGAGAAGCGTATATGGTGGTTGATTCTTGCTGCCCTGGTGGGTACAGATATGGTGTATGGTTAGCTGACGGGCCTCCAACTTGAGAGGTTGTATCAATCACAGTTCCAGTCAATTCAGTCGCGGTATCCGGTTATTCAGATTTTTTCATATGCTCAGGGCGGATCGGCGTAGTCGTTTATAATTATTCTTTAAATGACCTACTTGAGAACCCTTGTTATCCTTTTAAATCTTAATTTCTATGATAATAATGGAAAATCAAACTAGGTGGTAATTCCAACCGCTTCTATATATTTCAACAACACTTTAATGGTTTTTGATCAACGATTGTTCCTTGATTTACTTGATAATCCAATCTACATTGACTCCATGGATGAATAATCTGATTATTTAGCAGGAATTTGCATAAAGGTATTGCATTGTTACCAATTTCTCATTTCACTGCATTTTGATGTGCGTCTGAGTCGGCATTCCCCCTTCAAATATTCTGTCTACCGCATATGATGAACGACAGACCCGACACTTCAGATTTAGATAGAAGATTTAAGTTGTACTTGGTTCACACATTGCATGAATATTTGATGGCTACGGCTCATGTTATGAAACCAAAATAATGTTAACATCATGTTACTGCATAAAAATTTTCTGTTAAAATTTTTTCTTCAGATCAACTTAAATTAACCAAACAAAAACTATAAGTCTCCAAAAGGCGAGGTCTCTTCTAAGATATATAATAGGCGATCTATTCTAACAACTATATAAAGTAATTCTATTTTATAGAAAAGTAATTTTTTGTCCATATTTTAATAATAGATTTAAATACGGTGAGTTGTTTTGACTTGATATAATACTATAGATTTGAAAAGTGTGAAGAAAAATCACTATATTATTTTCTTATATATTGCCAATAAAAAAATATTTTGATAGTTTAAAAATCCTTTTTTTATACTTTTATATATTTTTATCAGTCTTCTTATTTTTAATTTTATACGATACCGAAAATAATCATAAATCTTTTACTAAAGGTTTGAAATATTTATTCAAATGGTTTGGAGTGACCAAGATTAAAAAATTTTCTTATATATTTTACTTTCTTCATGATTCTTTAAATATATCAATTATATATTTCTGTATTTATCAGTATATCATTCACTAAAATAACAAAATTCATTTTTATATAAATACAAGTTTTGAGATTAAAAAAATGTCTGCAGATAAATATTGCAGCAAATACAATTCTTAATCGAACTCCACATTTAGCAATTTGTATAAGATTAAAATATCACTATATTTCTTGTTTAAAATTATATGTTACATTAAAATAAAATTGCAATTCTAGTTTAAAATTCTTAATTACGATTTATTTTATTTAAGTTAAAGCTGAATTTAAAACATTTTAAAAATTCTTGCAATTATTGATTTTTTTTTCTTTTAAAATAAGATATTTTTAACTTAGAAATACTCTCAGGTATCCGTATTTATTAGTATTATTTGGATTTTTTTCTCAATTGATAGCAAATCTTCATAGTAAAATGAAACGCATGCGTGTTGTAGCTATACAAACTGGCGTTATGGCTTTTTAAAATTACTTACTAATGGAATAGGAATATTTCTTTCTGATAAAAGAAGAAAACATAGTATTATTTACATTGCTTAGTTATAATTTGTGAGCAAAAAATTCTTCAGTTAGAATGTAGAGAAAGTAAAAGAGAATTATATAATATCAGACAACAATTTAGAGTTTTAATATCTCTATTTAGAGAATTGTTTTTAGAAAAACGGTTGCTTACATATTTGATTAAAAGAATACAAAAAATAATACATAGTATCTATATAAGACGGACATATTTTGGATCATCTATATAAGATGATCCCTAAAATTTCAATACATGGTTGTGACCCAAATTTCACTAATAATTATCTTCCGAATTTTAATTATTCCTATTGTCATTTCAACTAAAAATTGCATCATCTTTTTTTGATAAATAATAGAAATGAATAGAATGATAGATAAATAATAGAATGAAATCATAACCCTTTCAATAATTAACAACCAAAATAAATTAAAATTTACTAAGGTCAAAGATAAAACGCAGAATCCAAGTGAAAGTAGGTGACCTGATGCGACTTGAAAGTAATCAGTATCGAATGAATGACTTTCAAAATAACCTTTTGTGAATTAAAAAATTCTAATTAAATTCTGATTTTAATGTCAGCATTGCAATTCCATAAACATCATATTACGGTTTTTTTTAATTCATTTTTCTTTAGAAGGTTAGTAAATAATGCTATTAACAATGCTTTTTTTCTTATTTTCTAATATTGAAGTTTGTTCCATTTATTCTGTCGAAAATATTTGAAATGCCAGATTTTTCATTTGGCCTGGTCAGTATAAAAGCGGCGATCGGTTAGCTGTTGAAGCATTAGCAACTCAGGCTGAGGAATCATAAGAACCATCAAAATGTTCGCAAAGGTAAGCTATTGTTAGAAATATTGTATTAAATTTTTTTGAGCAAAATTATAATCTGTATCATGTAGAATTTTAATAGAAAATGAATGAGCTTGACATAATAGTTTACATTAAAATATTTAATGATAAAATTCAAGATTTCGTTTTCGATTCAAAATTTATTTTTTCATTTAGAATTTTCTAATTTTTTACCATAATATAAATAACTAAAAAATATTAAATTCTTTTATAAAATGGATGCGTTAATTTTCCAAATGTGCAAATTTTTGCATTTCATGTAAATGACACATTGCCCTTTCATTTCAACTTTCATTTGCCTTCTATAGATATTTTAAATTGAATGCACTCAGCTTACCCATAAGGATAACCTACTAGGAGAATCTGCACAAATGTGCAATTGTTCATCGTCTTTTGCACATATTTTTGCAGAGCGATCATGCTTTGCTTCCCGACGCCAAATATTATTTCGAAAGATTTTATACTCATTTGACGGATTTTCTTTCAAAAATTTTTCATGCTGAAGCTTGTAGCTTTCTTAAGTTCATGAATATTTATTGCATAGATAAATGTTGCTTAGCTTTTAGTTTTTTAATCATCAGTTGTAAACAAATCAAAGTATACCTGGAAAGTGTATCGGTGTCACTAACATAATTTTTCCAAAAGTTACTTTCTTTATTTCTTCTCATTATTTTTACCTTATACGCTTATTTTTTTTAACTACAGCTATGTATTTAAATAATTTTTTTTAAAAAAAGTCTTAATATCAAGGTATTTTCTGGTATTAATCTGTCATTGCATAAATAAAAATAATTTTTATACCAAAAAATATTGAAAAAACAAAATAATCGACGTATTAATCGCAAATAATGATCAAAGCTAAATGCATCAAATAATTTTTTTTGTGTGTGTATGTCAAAGTGTATTGGTTTTTCCCCCTTTAACTTGAACTAATGGCACAAAGAAGAAAAATTGAGCTTTTTTATTTTTCTAGTTTAATTACATTAACGTTTGGTTTTGAAGAAATACAAAAGCTATTTGCTCACCAATCGTGTAATGTTGAATTGCATTTTGATGGACATCAGAGTCGGCGTTCCCTTTTGCTACATTTTAAATTCAAATTTAGATCGAAAAATGCAACTAGTTCATATATTAAACGAATGTTTGATCGATTTGGTTTCAATCCTGAAATGATCAGGTCCTAAAACCGAAATAATGTTAAATTGCACATTATTTCGGTAAAAGATATTTTTGTTACTGCACAAAAATATCTTTCATGAGGAAGGTAATCTTGTCTTCCACATTGAAAGGACAGTTGAAATCGCTTTTCTATTAGAATTTTTCCTACAGATCAATTTTTATTAACTAAGCAAATCTATATCCATCCAAAAGGAAAGTTCGCCATCTATAAGATGGCACCAATTCTAAAAATTCTATAAAACAATTTTATTTAATAGAAAATAACATTTTTTTTTATAATTTAAATTACATAAAAAGGTTAAATGAAGATTAATGATTAAAGCTAAACAAAATTGAAAAATAATAAATTATGTTTTGAAAATGTTTTATATAATTAATAAAATAAAAATTCAATTTCCACAGAAGATTTTCAGTTTAGAATTGTAAGTGGTTTCATTTTGTATTCCTTTACTATCATTGATTGTTTTTGGATATTTTTATGATATGCGATTTTTAATTTTATAATAATCGATTTTTGAAAGTTTTATTTATGCTTCGAATGGCACCGCAGTTGATAGTATATGTTGGAATTCAGATTTTGCCAGCAGTGTCATCCTAGGAAAAAAAAATTTCCTTGGCAAGTAAAAAAATTTGTTCATATGGTTCTGCTAAATTCAAATAATTAAGTTAAGTCAAAGTTCAGTTAAAAAGCTAAGGATTTATTCCTTACATTAGAATTTCGCACAACTAATTTATTCAATTGAACTAAAATTCCGTAAAGCTACTTTATTTAGATTAAGAATGTTGATATTTAAGTTTAGCATTAATTTTCTTTTTTAAGACTGTTTATAGGTTAGAAATAAATAAATATAGTAAACATAATCATCGAATATTCGGCATCGCTCGCTTTGCCGATTTGAATGGAGTGTCACGGAGTGCTTGAACTCAAGGTTCTTAATCTCCTGGTATAACAGGTGCACATAGTTACGATATGGCAATGAGATTATTTAGGAAATGGTTGTACAAGATAAATGTAGGATTAACTTATTAGATAACTACACTCCTTAAAGTCAGCGATCTGCCAGGTTTTTGAACATTCAAAAGTACATAACTAGCTTTCATACAACTCTAATGATTTCTCTTCATTTTTATTTCAGATCGTCATTATTTGTGTAGTTTTGGCAGCTGCTCACGCTGTTATTTTGGGACAAGGAAGATTGGGACCATCCGCAATTGCAGCTGGTGGCCATGGAATAGATAGAAGAGCTATGATTGGCCCTGTTTCTGCGGCTCTTGCTGGATATACTAGTCTTGGAGCTCTTACTGGTGGTTATGGAATTGGAGCCCCTTTAGGTTATGGTGGTCATGAAGCCATTGCCAATAGAGGTATTGGTGGTTATGGAATTGGTGCCCCTATTGGGTATGGAGGTCATGGAGCCATTGTCGGTAGAGGTATTGATGGGTATGGAATTGGCGCCCCTGTCGGTGCAGCTGCTACCGGATATGGTGGTCATGGAGGCATTGCTGGAAGAGGAATCGGTGGTTATGGAATTGGTGCCCTTGGGAGCATCGGCATGGGCATTGGAAATGGCTACTAAAAGGTTCATCAGTGCAATACATTAATTTCGAATAACTTTATTTGGCATTTCGTTTTCATTGTTATGTTTTAATATATAAGGATTAATCTGGAAATTTTATTTTAATGTTTGAAATATGTAGTTCATAATAAACAGAATACTATTGCATCGAAAATATTGTCTTTATTTGTGAATTCTCTATGAATTTGAGACATACTCAAGTGGTTTTTGGTGATTTTTTTTTTCAAATTTTATTTTAAAATATCTAAAATTTGGCGAATAAAAAGAATAGTTTCAACTGCAACTTCTTTAAGAAAAAGTAATAGTTTTGGATTGAAAGTATTGCTGATATACATTTATAATTGTGAATAACAGTGAATTAGTTGCAATTTAAATTCTAAGTGGAAATCAAAGATTAAGCTGTAATTATAACAGTACGATTGTAATAATTATTATAGATCAACAAGGAATTAAGAATTAATTTTAAAGATACGAAATCAAAATATTTTTTTTGCAAAATATATAGACAAATAACATAAAAGCTTCCTAAATGTGCATATTTTTTGTGAGCTTCCTAAAAAAATACTAAAAAAAAACACTCTCAAATGTTATTTTGATTCCTACGTTGGACCAATTTACATTACTTTCAAATTTTAGAATATTTTCTGCCATAGTCCCGTCTTTACTTCAGCCTATGTGATAGAAAATAATCGAGCACTTTTGTGTACATTTGAAAAAGAAAAAAGAATTCTCAACGAAAGTAAAATGCAAAATGTAATCTAAAAACTGAAAGGACTAATGAAAAATTTTGATTGATTGTTGATAAATTTAAATATTTCTTGGATTTTGCATTAAAAAATTTATAGCACTAAATAAATTAATAAATGTATTCTATTCACCGAAAATTTGAAGGTGTGTCTCATTTTCGGAAAATGTGGAGGAGTGCTTATTAATGAGCCGCTCTTATCTGCAATTAAAGAATATTATTTCGCTTTAAAGAAATAATTAATATCATCGCTATTACATAAAAATATTGTAAGTCTAAAACAATAAGCCTAAAACCGTGACAAAGAAACCTCCCGAAATGTTGACTTTACTGGAAAAGGCAATAGTAATTCATGAACCAATGGCATTATACGCTATTTTATGATATTGTGGCTTAGAACTTTGATATCAGTATTTTATGTATCAATAAAACATTTTGGATAATATGACATATGAATTTTGAGATATCTGTGATAATAATCTGGTCCACTGGCAACATATTCACTCAAATCTACTGGCAACATATGACATTTTGTCATAACATAGCACAGTATTTTGTATCAATAAAATGTTTTAGTTGACATTCGAAATTTTGATATTGCCGGGCTGATATAAAAACATGTGAAAGAAATTTATGTAACTGGGAGATTATAATTAAGATATTATAATTAAGAATATGTATATGCTTCTTACTGTAGTACTGTCTTTTAAACATCATACTTATGGTATCGAAGACATAATAACACTAAGAGAAATGACTCATCGGGTAATTTGGACATAATTATTTAATTTAATTTACTAGATTTATTTGATTTTCTGCAGTTATTTTCGATAATTCATTATCCACCAACTTAGCTCCTAAAAATCGGCATCTTATTCTCTGATAGTGAAAGTTATTTGATGCCATTTCAAGAAACAGAAAAATGTATTATGATTTTTAAAAACTTTAAATAGGACTTCATCGTTTTTGTTTATTTATCCAAATGTACAAAAGATTTTTATCAAAATCCTGAATGTTCAAGTAAAAAATTATAAAAGAATAAGGCCGGGTTATAAAAACTTTTCATAAATTCGAACGTTTTAATAGCAATTGTAATATGTTTTGATTTCTAATAAATATTTAAGAATTTTCTTTTATTTTCTTTGGTACATCTTTCTTATTCTCTCTTTTAAATATTGTTATAATCTATTTATTGCCAAACGATTTTGAGATTTTTTTTTCCTTTGAATTCCAGATTTATGAATAAAATCTTTTTCTACATTTCATTACCTTAATAAAAGAGAGTTTACTAAAAACGTTTTATTATTTTCTGCTTCTTAGTCTTTAAAATATTTCATAATAAATTATTGTAATTAATAATGGATATCGGAACAGATGTTTCCTCGAATATATGAACCAGAGGGTACCTTTAGATTACAATTAAAACCTAATAAAATAAAGCGATTGTCTGATAATTCAATTTTGAAAATATTTTAAGCAGATTTTTTTTTTTTTTTTTTGAAAAATATCATAATTTTATTAGGCACACTACTGTAGAGTATTTCAAAAACACAGTACATCAAGAAATGAGAGAAAATTTGTTACAATATTTCATCTTTATAAGCATGAAACAAAATGCAAATCAAACATTCCTTTAAATGAATTAATGCTTTTAAAATTTCAATAAACGTAGCAGGTGAAATTAACTGATTAATCCAATGAATGATTTCAATTTTATTCTTGGTATTGTCTTCTTTTTTTCATTTTCTCATATGCTAAGGAAATCAAGAGAAAATATAGTGACTTCCCATTTGAAAAATACATTTTTAAAACAGTCTGTCTACCTCTCTATTTTTGACTGTGAACAGGATGAATCAAAAACACTTTATCTAGATATATGAAATTTGCTTTATAATCTTTACACAACATTTGTAGTTTTCCATCAATTTAACAAAATCTGAACTCAGAAAACTTGTATATCCAACAATCTTAGTACAAGTGAACACAATAGTTTAGCATTAAAATGTAGGTTCTTATCAGGTTTTGAACAAATCCGTCAAGCTGTTGACCGTCTTTCGTTTTACATTTTTGCTTGACTGAATCGTTATAATTCTAAAACGTATCACCTTATGTAAATGAAATTAGGTTCATAGTTCTAGCATCTAAAGTCTATATTTTCGCCAAATTTTTCACCAAATATGCCAAAGGGATCCCCGTCTGTGAGTCCATAGTTTCTCATGCAGGTTAAACGCGATAACTCAACGATGCAATAACTTAAATAAATGAAAGTTAGTATTTGGTTTTGGCCTTACAATCATAGTTCCATGACAAGTTTGATTTCATTTGGCTACAGAAAAGGCTTTCAAAATACACATTGGGTTTAGTGGTAATTACATATTAACCTCATTTCAGTGATTATTTGCCAAAATAATCGCCAAATATCGTAAGAGTTTTTAAGTAAAAATGTTAAATGCGCGCCAGGGAACAATCCTTTGTAATTATTGATCACTAGTAGCCTGAATATAATATAAAGGCACTGGTTTTTACATACTATTATCTGAAAGATATAGCTCTCAGCTGAATATAAAAATCTAAGAACTCTTTATATTCATAGCCTTGACTAAGTTTAATGTTGGGGAAAAGCATTAATTTGACCTTAATTAAAGAGTGTGCGACAATCTTCGGATAGACAATTCCCACCATTTGTATTATATTCTCAATGAATTTCCTTTAAATGAATAAATATTCAAAATGTTTGTTTAAAATATTTTATTTTATTTTTATTGACAAGTTCAAGAAATATTTGAAATTTCATCTCTTTCTTTTAATTTATTTTTAATGATGGGATATTTTATTTAAACAATAGAAGAGAAATTTATGTTGTATAAAATTATGTTGTATAATTTCAATTAATTGAAGGCACCTTCATATTCAGCAATAATTCAATTATTTGAAGCATAAAATGTATTAAATGAAAACTGATATGTTAAGAGGAGCAGAATTTAATAATTGAGTGCAATCAGTAATGTGCAACCTAAAAAAGTGAATAACAAGAATAGGTGCAATGAATGTAGAATAAAATTCTTTTACGGCATTTGTGATAATATTTATCTCTAGATCACTCGAAATCATGTTATAAAATTAACTACTGGTAAAAAAAAATTTTAATATTGACATATTTAGAAATATCTTTCAACTTTAAGTGAATTGTATAGAAATGAAAGTATCTTACACATCCAGTTTTGCATTTATTTGAATTTAGAGTATCTTTAAAGGTTAGAATGTGTAGATAAAGTGAGAAAATTGCATATTGTATAAAAATCATGGAACTTTAAAAATAGAAGGTGATATTTTGTATTTGTTTCATTTCAAAATAGTATTTGTTTCATTTGTGAAAAAACTGATATTTGCTTTTTCCAACTAGAAGTTATCGAATCACGTATAGTAAGCAATTTATAAAATTATTTTTAAAAGCTTATCTATAAATTTTTGTTTGAGGGCCAATTAATACACTTCAAACTAAGCTAAATTTGTATACCGAAAATTAATATCCCGAAGACCCATACTTTATCAATTCAATTGATTTAATTTAATTTTAATGTAATTAATTTATTAAGAAGGGAACATTTTCATTGCAATTACTAACTACATTAAAATTTCCCAAAGATTTCAAGATTATGAGATAAGAAATAAAAGTGAAATAAAATTATCTGGAAGAATTTATTCCTGATATAATAAAAACATATTCACAAAGCGTTTAATAAACTTTGCCATTGCCAATATGAGCGCCAGCTCTAAATCCATCATATCCTCTTTCAGCGAATGCTCCATGAGTGAGATATCTGGCAGCAGCGCCAGCTCCATAGCCACTGATTCCTCTACCAGCGATCGCTCCATGAGTGGGATAGCTGGCAGCAGCGACAGCTCCATAGCCATTGATTCCTCTACCAGCGATTGCTCCATGATCAGTATATCCAGCAGAGGCACCATTTCTATAGCTACTAATTCCTCTACCAATAACTGCTCCATGGTTAGCATATCCAACCGAAGCTGCAGCAGCTGGGGCAAATGATTCCCTCCCGGATACACCATAGGCTCCAGCTGTAGCTGCTGGTGCAGACCATGCATGAACAGCTGCCAAAGCAACGCACAAGATGACGATCTGGAATGATAAAAATAAATAATAAATTATTATTTTTAAAAATGCAATAAGTGAATGTGAAATATTAAAAAAAATTAATAAACATGGAAGTTGACATAATATGAAAATATTTCTAGTGAATTTTATTCTAAATTCACTAAAAACCTGGCCATTAAAAATTGTTATTCAAATTTTTGGTCCAAAAATTAATTAAAAAAATTTTTTATTGTAACAAAACTTAACATATTTTCTTCTCAATTTCAATAATTTTTAACTATTTATTTGTTCTTCAATTTTTTTTTCTTCATAATTACAAAAAGAGGAAAATAAATATTCGATTGCTAAATTTTAAACGAAGAATTTTTTGAAAGATTTAAAATAAAATTTAAATATTTTGTAATATTAATTTAGAAATTTCTTTTGAAGTATAAGCACAAAATCCCAAAAATTACTAAATTTGAGATGTATTTATACATATTTAGTGTTCTATGCCTCTGAATCAATTGCTGGAAAATGTTTTATTAATCTTAAAAATATTTCAAAATATTTCAAAAATATTTTTTTTAAATCTTAAAATATTTTAAAACATATTCAACGTAATTATGTCTCCACATGATAATGTCGTTAGTCAATATTTGATCTGATAACTGCAAAATGTTAAGGAAAACAAATAAGGGTCTGTATTTTTATAAAATTTGGATCACATCGAATTATTGGCTGCATGACAGCTTACTAAAAAAAGGAAACTCATTTTTATTTGAAATTAATTTTATTTTATATTTTATCATTTTTTGCTAACTGCTTCGACTTAATCTAGCTTGTAATCTACGCTAGTCCATGAGCCAATGACTCATATTAAACCGAAAGTGTGACAGTCTATGTAGTTCAAAATTACTTTGATGTCCCTATTTTTCACTTGAAATATATAAAAAGAACTTTAGCTCGAGGTTACAAGTGAAGCTGTTTTTTTCTTCAATGAAAATATAGTGTGCACGTCTGATTGTAAATAAAAATTATCTCATAAGACGCTACTCAGTTTATTGGCTTAGAATTAAGCTGTTAACTGTACAACCGAGATAGAATGTATGGTTCTGTCCTAGGTAAACTATTTCCCTTCATAGAAATTACATAATTATGAGAAAAAAATTTAAAAATTCAAATTCAAATTTAGTTGTCACATCGAATGATTTCCCATAAGTTGTTTATACTTATCATATACATATAATGGATTAAATCAGATATTTTATTGAGTAGAAATACCTGACATTAAAAACTCATAGAGTGAATGTTTTTGCTTCCAAAAGAGGTACATATTAAATAGATCATATTTAATATAATATATTAATAACGCATAGATTTTAAGAAATATTACTCACTTATGTACATTTCCACTTTCTAATCAACAAATACACAAACATTTGTAAAAGGAGGTTTCTTTCGTTTTGATAATTTCCAAAAATTTAGTTGACAAAGACCTGTTTCAACTGAATGATTTGCACAATCAGTGCGATTACCTATTGCAATGTCCTTTTAGTTTATAAGTTATTTATATATAGTTGAAGGTGTTTGGATTGTGGATTAAAAAAATGTAATTGTGTATGAATATATATTTATTACAGAAATAATTATCAATAAAAGTTGGTGTTCAAAATTTTCTCCAGCTTGTTTCTGCCCATTACCACCCATTCCCCAAAGATAACAATTCTTGCTTAATAAATTTCAATTATGAAAGTCTTAAGGCAAGTAACTATGTTGTAAAGTCGATTTTTTTTTCTGAAAAAAGGAATTTCTTAAAAATTTTAATATTCGTAAAATTTAAACTTTTTTTTTTTTGTAAAATCCTTTGAAATTTTTTTTCCAGATCTATTTTTAGGAAGTTGCACTGATTTTTATTTTTGCGTTTATATGTTTTTTATGCTGTTTTACATCTTAAAACAGTAATTTTCTCAAATTCTAATCCTTCGTCCTTTCGTGCGAGAGACATCATTAATAAAAATTTAAAGCATATTTTTGTTTATAAGTAATCTATTCATTTAGAAGTATTTTATAATTGTTTTAATGCTTCACAATATAGAAAGAAATGGGAAAATGTCATGTTATTTATTAGTGGAACGCTCAACATTTAAACAGTGGATAGAAATATATTCTATTTTTTGTTTAGGAAACCCGCAATATATTTCACAAATTATTTGATATACCCCTAAATTAAAAGATTTTGGTTTAATACTTTTTTAATCCAAAATGTCCTCTTTGTTCCATTATTTTTAAAAGTTTTTGTTATTTAACTAATACATTTCGACTTTATACACATTTTATTAATCCTTTTTAAGCTAAAATTCAAAAATATAAATATTTCAAAGCGTTTTCCAAAAACAAAAAATCATTCCAAATGCATTTGCATGTTTTAATGATAAATGACTGCCTTATTTTAGTGTGCATTTTCCATTAGCAAAGAAAAATTATTTCTCCCGTTTTCAGATTTCAGGTCAGATTCCTCCCCTTCCCCATAGATAAACTATATCGAAAAAATCGCATGTCTGCAGTCATCATATTCTGCTGGCTGTTTTCTTGTTCGGGGTGGGGTGGGGTTCAACCACTCCGAAGGCGAAGCGTCAAGCGAAAACCGACTACCAATATCTTCCTTTCACCTGGCATCTCGGAAAACCAAAATACCGAAAAATTTCTCCTACTTGTTAACTGATTAGATGTATCCATTATTTAAGTCACTTTAAACCTGACGTTTCACTTTTCTCCTTTATTGATCGACACAATCAATCCACCAAATTAAATATTATTTAATTACACTAATCCAAATAATTCATTCTACCCGCCAAAAAAAGTTTTATCAAATTTTTCATGCCTGTCAAAACATGAGGCTGCAGCTATAAACAACCACAATTTTAACGCTGTTTCACACAAGAACCACACACCAAAGTTAAAATCAACCTTTTAAATAACTTTCCACTTAATTGGTACAAATATATTTTACCCATCTTCATGGGTCTTTGAATCCTTTCCTGTGGATGGATCTTATTTCCAATCTAACTTTTATTTATCTTCGTACAAAATGTTCTTAAAAATTTACTAACAATCAGTTGATATAATTTACCTCTTTGTTATTCAATACAATCAACTCTTCAAACTAAGTTAACAAATTCTCCAACCAAATCAATCAATTTACCAAACTAAATATAATGCAAATGTCCATATTTATCTAAACAGAAGATTTAGTGGCCCTCCTCAATCATAATTTTCAACCCTGCATTCTGTAGGAAACTCATGCCGAATTTGAGAACAAACTTTGAATTCATTTTCCACTTATGTGATACAGCCATACTTTACACATACTCACTGGCCTTTGTGTCATTTTCTGTGGGAAGAGAGGATTCACTTATTTGCCAGAAAAGCAACAAACCTCGACCAATGTTCTTTACTGCCGCAGCAGGGTAAAAACTCCTTTATGTCTTGCTTAAATCTGACCCCCCCCCCACACACACACTGCTCCACAGCTTATATTAAAAATTTCAGTCGCCACCTGTTTGCAACATCTGCCGCTCACAAATTAACAACATACCCCATACTCGGTCAAAAATTCACTTTTGTCATCACTATGAGGCTTTGAAATCCTCACGAGTTGGTGTTTTCTACCAAACACCTTTCAAAAGAAGAGAAAAGGAAAGATCCCTGGGTACCTCGGAATCGGGACACCTGTATTCACCTAAAAGAGGAGAGCCCTTGATAGGCTAAGGAATTACATTTGGGAATCGACAACAACGAGGTTAATAAGCCGTTAGACGCACATAGAAATTCCTGAAATTGGTAGGCCTACATGTTTGAATAAACACTCTGCCATAAAATATTGGAGCCACTATTTCAGAGCTTGTGCATTAAATCTGGTCTTACTTTTCATATAATTCCTGACAAACACATAGGGATCAATAAAACAATTAACATCGAAGAATGTAGTAGTCAAAATAGTACAAGTTAGTTTCATTAGATGAAAATTAGGTTTGAAGCATTTAGTATAGCTTAAAACTGATTTAATCGCAAAGTTGAGTTTGAAGTTTAAATTTAAGGGCTAATTTAAGTTAAAAGAATTTCAAAAATTAAAAAATAATAATAAATTTTCATTTCAGTAAGTTCTAGATAATTTTCGCCTTTTATATATGATTTTTTTAATCAATATATCAATTTTAAAATATTAATTTATTTTTATAATTTCTTTAGATACGAAAATGCAACTTTCTATTTCATTTTTGAACCTTATAATGTTAGGTTCTTTGCAATATCAAGTAAAACGAGTTGATGAAGTTGCTGCAATATTCAGAAACGCTACTTACCTTTGCAAACATGTTGATAACTGTTACAACTGCTTAGCTTTAGTTGCCAATGGTTCCAACTCGCAAAAATTGCTGCTTTTATATCGACGAAAACGGAATAAAAAATTATTTCATTTCAAAACGATATTTGACTTAATGGTCTTAAAAAGAAAAGTTTAAAAAAAGAAAAGAAAAAGGTGGTGTATTCTTAACTATCGTTTTCAATAATAATAATCAACGTAAAGAATATTTATATTTTATATGATTGCCCTGCATGGATTAAGACAATAAATCTAGATTTATATCAATGAACATAATTCCCTTCTGGCCATTTCTAAGGTTGTTTATATTAGTTAATTCAATGTTCACCAATTCGCCTGTCACCCATTTTTTCCAATATATAAAAAAAAATGTCCCTTTTAATGTTTGAATATTCAAGGATTGGTAACGATTTATGAATTTTCTTCAACTGCATTTGTTAAACAGAATAAATAATTTCTTTTTATTTCACTGCCATATTTGGCTCATAAAAGATAATGAAATTTGTGGTTTACATGCCTAAAGGATTTAAAAGTAATAGCCATAATAATTTATGAATTACAAATAAAAATGAACTGAAGAAGTAGGAAAATAGGTTGTGACATATATATTTGAGACAGCACGACTATCCAAAGTTAATAACAATTTACTTTTGTAAACAATCGATTTCCTAATCTTGCACGATTTGCGAAAAACTGATCAATAGTAAATATTTTTGAGTAAACAAAAGATTTAAATGAGGAATGCAAAAGTCCGCTATTTAATAATAAATAAATTAGGTCATTTTTACTTTCTCAAGTAAGAAATATTCAAAGATAAAAATATTAAAATCGTCAAAATAATTAGGTCTAAAGAGTTTGACGAATCTCCACGTCTCAGACCCCTCAGACTTCAAAAAACACCTTTTTGGAATTATATCTGTCTGTCTTTCTATGTGTGAATACGATAATTCAAAACTATATGAACTAGAAGAATAATTTTTGCAATACAGTGTGCACTCATTTGTAGATATCTATCAAACTTTTAACGAAATCCATGCAGATGAAGTTTGTCTGATCGATTTTCCGAATATAGCTAAAAATAGCTAAGTAAATGAGATAGCTAAACAATGAGAAGAAACGGTAGTTAAAAAAATGGGGAGCTAAATAGATAAAATTTGAACACAGAAGTAACATCTAAAGGAACTAATAAGTCCAGGAATTGATTGTCTGTTGAACTGTATTTTTATAAGCATGTAAACGATATTACTGCAAAGAGCTATGGCACAAATATATGAAATTTGGGTTGTGATTTTTTTTTATCACAGTTGCAGTTTTATGCCAAATATTGGTTTTCATCGTTCGGAAAAAAAGTGTCCAAAATACAGAGCGAATTTTCTGGAATGTGTGCATCAATTACATCCCAGTGATTAATCGCTAAAAAAAAAATTATCCCTGATCACTCTCAAATTGACGTAGTTTCATGGATTTAATATTACAAAAGAGATGCCTACTCAAGAAAGTCTCAGGAAAAACACCCCCGCTTCTTCCAAAAAGAAAAAAATCATGCAGGGGAAAAAAATATATAAAACTAGTGGAAATAGTCTCTCTGAAACTTTCTCACATCTTTCTCCATAAAGGTTTTATACTCTTTCCTTAATAAGAACTGTAGATATTAGTTGCTCAAGCCACGAAGTCTTCTGATTTTTATTTTCAGAGTCCCACTCAGGAGTGAATTGTGCTCTTTATTATAGCGAAGAAAACCAAATATGCATTTTTGAAGACTTTTTTACCTGATTAAAAACAAAATTTGACATAAAATTATAATTTTTTGTAACAACAGCTCAACATTTTTGAGACATACCGTTTATATCTATATGAATATACAGACATTCAGATCGATTTTTTCAATTTTTGGTTCACCAAATGTTATCTATCTAAATATTTGTGTTTTGTAAATATCGTATCATTTGTATTTGGATAAGCAGGCAAATTTTTTGGGAATAAATAACTTTGAAAATTTGGTCGGAATCTAGAAATTCAATGTAAAAATTACATACGAATTTCATCCATCGTTTATATCGATATATTGGTTTATATTCTGTTATCATATTCACTTGTATATAGACGGACAGACATAATTTTTAAAAAAATGTGTTTTCCAGATAGTGAAATCTGAAACTTGGAGATTCGTCAAAATTACAAATTCAATTTTTTTAATGATTTCCTTTCTTTCTCTTTGTATAAACAAGAAAATAAATAAATCTGAAAGTGAGAAAGATTTGCAAATCATTTAGTGCTACCGTAGACAATGAATGTAATAAAAGCCATTTTAAACCGATTAAAACGTAGAGATTCTCAAAAGAATTCATAAATAAAATGCATTTCATCATAAATTAAGAGCATAGAAACAATTTCATATAAAGTTTATTTCCTCATAAAAAATTTCTTCAGGCAACCATCTCAATAGCCATTCAGAAAATATACAAAATTAAACATAAACTAGAATAACAATTTTAAACAGAAGACTCCGAACATGAATATAATTTCATTAAGCTTTAATTAGGGATTTCCTTTTTTTTCATCCCATTCATCCAGTTTGAAACAATGCAAAGAATTAATTGGATAAACATAATTACTTCAGAAAGTGTATAAAATAATAAATCAGGTGGAATAATAACTAAAAAATTCTTATTTTATTCAAATGGTATTGCAATTTACTGTAAATTTTTATTTTATGCATCATAATAACATTTTTCCTTCACATATTTCGCTATCAGAATGAGCAGTTTAGTACAATATTATGAAAATTTCACAATATAAAAAAGCATTATGAAAAGTAATTTTTAAGGCTCACTTATATAGTCATGGCATTTTAAGTGACGTAGATTAAAATGAAATATACTTGCGACAAATAATTCTGAGAAATTTTATAAAAACAATAATAACTTTAATTGAATGAAATTTTGTACAGCTTTGATTGTAAATTATGAAACAGAAAAATGTAGAGTAGCAAACAAAAAAAATTACAGTTCTGTAAAAGAAATAAATAGATATCCTAACAATATTTGTTAATATTAAATATTTTATTCTTAAACCTTTTGTTAGTTATACTGTACCCAAAATGACTTTTCAAATACTTTTGATCGAAAATTATATGATTATTAGTTAAAACATAATAGTATTGCAAACAGATTGAAATACCTCATCCAGGAACATTTTATAATACCATTTATACAGAATAAATTTAAAATAATAAATATTAAACGAATGTTTCTTTACCAACAAGACGTGATCTTTTGTGGGTGAGTAAAATAGTTCATCTTTATTTGAAGAGAATAAATTTAGATAGAATTATAATAAACATATTGAGATTTTTTTATTAAATAAAATAGTTGGTATCTGTGCTAACATTTGATGTAATTCAGACGTACAATCAAAACCTATATACCCATTGTAATCTATATCTCGCATGCGATTGGAACAACTTTTATATATAAGTAAGAAATATGATATGCGAACCTTCAATTAAGATTACAGATTTTAATGAATCCAAATCGAGGAACTTCCTAATATAAACACGCCTTCAATTGTTTTTAATTGTACTAAAACTAATGACTAAAAAAGGAAGGATATTGAAGAAGTTTTCTGATATAAACGTTACGCTTCTTTACAAAAGACACATATTACATATTTTAGTTAATACGATTTGGTGCCAACTTTTAGTAGTAGTACAATGATAATTATATTAGAATAATTTATTTACTAGATTATTACTGCTTAATCCTTTAAAAGGTCATTTTTTTTCTGATCATTGTATATTAAATATTTTTTAGGATTAGATTGGCATAAGAAAAGTGATTCATTTAACTTATTAAATAAATTTAATTTGATTGATACATTAATTAAGTTAATTAATAATTAAGCAGCAAATAAAAACACGGCATTTTGTGTGAGATAAGGAACTGAAGCATCTAAGCTATCGTCTTGTTGAAAAATGCTTCAGAACTTATCCCAATTTATATAACTTCATTCGAAGATTGATACATTTGGTGGGAAGCATATTTCTCATGGCCCTTGAAAGGGTTAAGACTAGTAATAGACTTTGTAATTCTAAATAAGAATTTTTAATTTTGCGTCACCTTCATTGAACCTCAGAATTCAGTTAGTATTGCGAATTTACATTCTTTATAATAAATGCATATAAAAACATTCTTGAAAACAATCATTATTAGTTTTTGTTCATAGGAGATGCATAAATTTATAGCAATTTAAATCGTAATAAATGCATATAAATATATAGTCATAAAATCGTAATAGAGTCATAAATCGTAATAAATGCATGGTCATAAAATCTTTCCCTGATAACAAAAATTACTACGATAAATTCATTGAATACAACATTGTAAAATTTTTGTTACGGAATTGTCCAGTTCTTAAATTTCATTTAGTTCAACAAACTGTAGATACTGCGACCCGCACACGGAAAAACTTGAACAACCGGACCGCCGCAATAGCTATACTGGCAGAAACTGTGGTTGAGTCCATCGGTCACGGTACAACCCCTCTCTAAGGAAGTAAGTCCCCTCATCGATTGGAGGAATCAGACCCACACCTTTTTGTATACTCACATAGGTGGAGAGAATGAACCCCAAAGCCGGAAGCTTCTCATCCTAAATTATGAGGCGCCATCCTCCAATGGGGCAGTAAGTAGTACAATGCAAAAATAGTGAAAATAGTGAATTTACAATCGAATGTTATCACAATGGTGTCAACAAAGAAAAACGTTGTTTGAGTTCTTTGGCTCTATGAATTCATCGGTAATTACTGTGCTATATAAATTTTAGCTTTACATAAATTACAGAATGTTTGCATTTTTCGTTGAAGATATTGATTTACTCAAATTAGCATCAGAGCTGTTGTGTCTAAACCGAAATGTGAGGAATATTTGGCGGCAATCGAATTATCGCCTTGACAATCTTCTAACTACTGTGGCTCTCACCTTAAAATTTACTGGCATAAGAGACTTTATTAAGAGCTTTATAACTCTCTTTACAATATGTTAGAACAATCACTTGACAAATAATAATAATTTTTATAATAAATCTTCTGAATTAGATGGCCGTCTCTCTATTATGGAAATAGTTTTTCAGTAACTGCAGAAAATTTAAATGAACGTATATCATAAAATTAAAGGATAAAAGCCAGATTTAGAATTTTTACAATGCATTTGCTGATTAGCATCTACAATGTCTTCGATCACTATGAGTACTACAATACTAAAATTGAAACAAGCATTAAATGTTTGATTATTAATTCCTTCATATTATTTCGTTTTTCCACATAGTGAATGTGAACGTAGTTACTCCCAGTCAAAAAATTCAAATTTTAGATTGTGATTTATCTCCATGTTTTAAACCACCCTGAATAAAAAAAACATAACAGGAATTATATATGTTTGTATGTGAATAATATTACTAAAATCTCTTTGGGCTAGATGGATAAAATTTGGTATATATTCTCTACTCTAAATTTGTATAAATCTGCCAAATCCTGAACGAAACCCATTGAGAATTAATCAGTCTGTCCAGCTGCCTGAATGTAATTTAATAAGATGATTACAAAAAGAAGAGAATTGGATAAAATTTGCTACACATATTTATAAATGTTGAGCCAAATCCTACAAAGAATGGACCGTGTATTGTTTTATGCTTTCACAAGCATGTAAATACTATTACTGAAAGATACAGTGATTTAAATATATAAAATTTGGTATCTGTTTTCATGCCTAGAACTGTAATTTTACATAAATTTTTGGTATTAATCAGTTAGAAAAAAAAGCTCTCCAAATGAACATTCGGTTCTGTGTATTAACCCAATAGCAGCAATTAACCTCAAAAAATAAAAGCCAAAAAATCGCACTCTATTAAGTTGTTCCCTAACTATTGTTTGCCATCGGCATATGGTTAATAATACACAAGTATATTTATTACAGAAAATGCGAGAAATTTTGGGGAGAACCACTCCGCTGGATTTATATTACAAACACCATATTTTTTTTCAATTCATTCGATAATGAGCAATAATATGCTTTTTAAAAGGCTTAAATATTTTTCGCGTAATAATTATATATATTCGTTAAATTATTATTATAAGTCAGTTTTAAACTCTATAATAATTGGGTAATATAGAATCAAGAAATGTCAAATTGTTAACTCAGAAAAACTATCACTATTACAGCCGGCGTCCTGGCATAAGGGTAACGCAGCTTCCCCATGATTGGGGCGGCCTGGGTTCGAGTCCAGGTTTGGGCATGGTTGTTCTTCCGTTGTTCTATCTGTGAGATGTGTGAATGTGCCCTCCTGTAAAAAAGGGTTGTGCAAGCGAATGAGGGATGCGTGAGTAGCAAAGTCGTACTCTTGGCCCTAGTTGGCGCTACTAAAAAACAAGAGACACTCCCCACCGACTTAAAATCGCTGCATTCGTAACCGCAGGTTTGTCCTTGGCCAGTGCCATAAGAAAAAACAACAACACTATCACTATTAGAAGAAGAGATTTAAAGAAAAGCTTTAATTTTGCTTTACCTTCACTATAGTTATAAATCAGTATACTAACAGAATAAATATTATTTCTTTAAAATAATACTGTTGTATTTTGAAATCTCTTAATTTAAATCTTATTAACTGAAATCTTATATTATAAATATTTATGTATTTTAAATGGAATGATATTTTTAAATGGAAAGCATTTAAATACAAGAAAATTAACGGAAGAATTTTATCAATTTATTTACATTTGCAATATTTTCGATAACTGCCGAACGCCATCTATATTTCAAATTTGTATTAAATTGTTTGAATATAATTTTCCTCCGTAATTATTTCAGAGCTTTTCTTCATGATAAATATTATGACCAATCGAAAATTATACATATCTACATTTTTTTTGTTAAATTTTAAGCATTCTTTTTTACAGGCATTCTTTTCTATTGGCAATGCACAGACAAATATGAGATGTCGCAATTTATAATAGATTTTATAATTTTTTAATATCACTATTAATTTATGAAGATTAACATTTTATTTTAGAGAAATTTCCTTCAAATAATGAATTAAATTTTCATTAAATTGCAAGTTAAGTTTATTTTTCATACAATCACGCATACAGTTCTCTTTACTCGAAAAAAGACAAAAGAAAAAAAAATCAGTTTCTGAAAAATTACATTTTTTTTAATATCTTAAGAATATTACGACTATTATTATTGTCTAATAAAGAAAATAAGATTTGGTTTCCTTTTCTGTAAACTGCAATTCAAATGATTATTATACTCTTTAGCATGAAACAAATAAGTTTACAATAACCGAAAATTCTGTATATTGTAGAAATAAAAACAATAAATAAACTTTATTGGAATTTATGAATACTGTTTCTTCGTTTACGCGAAATCTGTTACTATTCCAGATTTAATATTGATCCATTATTATTGTTCTGAAATGACTTGAACCTAAAAGGTCTGTCTTTGAACCTATTTGACAGAAATGTCCTCATCTCAGAATTTCTACTGATGGACTCCGCTAACACTCCACTAATAAATGTGCTTTGATACTACACGGATATATGTTAAATGATCTGAATTAGATCGTCCTTTTTGGCAGTTTCTAACCCAGCTATTTTTCAAGTCATCTATCTACGGCTCGAAATGATAAGAACTATAATAAAACTATCTCCGAGCAAATAATGGGGGCGCTAATCTAACTAAACAAATTTCTGTGCATTAAAAAAAAGGCAAATAAATAATGTAAGAATCAATAAAAGTATATTGAGTACTATTTTCGGTTCCTCCAAGCATGTATGACTGAAAATTCTAGTTACATTTGCTCGAAGGCATTAATATTACTACAAGAATTAATAAAAATACATATTATTTTTGATTAAATAAAAAATAAGATCGAATTTCACTCAATTCCTTAAAAGTTTAAAGATAAAAATATTTATCTGTACGGTTCTAAAAGAGATATCATTTTAGAAACATTTCTTTTGAGGTGACACTCTTGAAGAATGTTAAAAGTAGAATTACAAAATGAGCTCTTAAATTTCTCTTTAATCGTTCAGGTATAAGTTTTTAAAAGTTTATTTATTGAATTAATCAAATTTATTAAAAATTTCAAAGATTGCGTTTATACAAATCAGAGACAAAAAAATTCTTAAAAGTAATTCACCTCATTAAAAAATTCTTAGATTTCATCGCTTGAAGATTTAAAATTATTTTTCAACGAATCTGCATTTCCAACAAATGTGAAATCCATGCATCATTATTTTTGCATTTTTCACGTTGGAAAAAAATGTTTCAATTTTTTTTTATAAGCTTTCAAAGACTTAGCTGTTAAACTGACAGTTCTTATGAAGGCATTTTACAAAATATGATTCTGCTATGACCAAAATATGCCCGGCAGATTTTTTGAATTTTTCTGGCTCCAAAATCGCCATTCGGAAACCTGGTAACACTGGCACCACGGATTTTTTAAAAATTTTCAAATCGATTTTATAGATGGAAATTACATTATATAAATTTTTAAAAAATCAGTGAGCTTTTTGTAAACAGTTTTTTTTTTCTTCTTCTTTTCAGACATAAAGGAAAGAGAAAAAGTGTAATTGTTACATAAATTTAGTATACAATCAGAATATAATTATGTTAGGTTTTAGAAATTGTTATAAATGTACCATGACACACATATTCTGCTGACATTTTTTTTTTTTTGAAAATTCAATAAATTAATAACAGTTTTTTTTTTGTTCAATTTTTCTAACAGTTTTATGAACCTTTCCTTTTAGTATTCTTTTAGTTACTGCATAAACAATATTTATCACCTTGTTTACTTAAAAGCATTTTTCTTAATGTGTCATTTTCAGAAATTATTCAACCTTATAATAGCTAAATATAATAAACAAGAATTATTTGATGTTTTTATTTCATTTTATCGTGGTGATCCAAGTTAATATCTTTATTTATTGCTTGATAAAATAATTTAAATTAATAATAAATGAAAATTGCATTTTATTTATTTTTGCAAACAAAAAAATGTTTTTTTCACCCAATTTATATGCCATTATTTAATTCAGAGAAAAGAATTTCTAAATGAAATGTGGTGTTTTCATAAAGATGAAATCAAATGTGTTTGAAATGCGAACTGCATGTTTCGTAACGTGTCGCCATCTTTTATTGTAAAATAAATTGATTATTTACATAAAATACATTTGGAATAAAATTATTCAGTGATATCATCATATAAAGTAACAATGACATAAAAATATATGTTTATAGAATTAATGAGCAATTCATAATAGCTGGAATTGTAACAGCGTCTATAATGAAAAAAAATGCGCTAAAAGGTTTAAAAAACTCGATATACCTGAATTTAATACAAATTTGATTTAATTTTTTAAAAATATCTTTTTAGTAAAAAAGAGAAACTAAGAACATTATCCTGATATCTGACAATTAAATATTCCCGTGAGATGTTTCCCACCGCCCTACTGGATTCTTCTTTTTGGGGAAGGGGCAAGAGAGTAGTGATAGGTTCTTTCGCTCAACTAATTAAAACTATAAAACCAATAAAATAATACTTTTGAAAAATAAATAATTTAAATTTAAATTTATAAATTGAAAGTTCTAGATATATCCAACATTTTAAAATATTCTAAATAGTGTATGATGAAATTCTTAACATTATATAAAGCATGCCCCCAAAAAATGAAATATAAAGAAGTAGTCATTTCCTTAAATATGGTACTTAGACATATACTTCTAATTATTAAATGGTCTTTTATAATTAGAAGAGTCTTTTGTTGCATATTTCAGTAATAATATACAAATCGCAACATTTTATTAAATAATTACTCGTAAATAACACAGTAAATAATACTCATTTATTAATCCGTATCATATTTATTTATTATTACGTTGCTATTACTTATTTATAATTATGTTGCTAATTTGGGAGCTTATTGATATTATACAATCTTCCTAATATTTTCGGACATAACTCATATATCGTGACATTAGCTTACATACCATCATTCTACCACTTCTTTCAAAAAAGTAATTGCTGTTACATATGAAAAACCAAACGTAGATTTATTATATTTATGAGTGGCAGCGACTGTTATTAGATAAGTATTCTCAATATGCCTAATATTTTGGATGCAATAATTTCATTCATGCTCCAAGAGTACTTTATAGATTGCAGTACACGTATATTTTCCAGTGATATTAGCTTGTAGTTATTTATCTATATGTTTAAAATAATAAGGGAAACAAACCAGTCTCGCAGCTTCAACCACTGATCCGATTTCGCTAATTATTATTTCACATCAAAGATTATAATAACCTATATATATTTCATCAAGAACCGACTGCCATCCATAACTCACCATATTCGGGATAAATAAAATTTAACTGCTCAGTTTCTATGGGGAAACTTCGCGACAGAATTCACCAGCTCAATCATTGAACCTATTTCAAAAGGATTAATTTTTTTCAATAATTACCTGCCATCCACCTTTTCCCGTTTTCAGTGGGTTATGATAAAGATAATTTACGACGTAGTTAAGTATCATTAATTTTATTTGGGGGAAAATGTCATGAAATTAAAACACTGGTTGTGCCTGGGAGGCTGGTTCTTAATTTTATCATTTTTTGAACATATAAATGGTGGATAAATAGCTGATTATCGAAGACAACTTGTAAAAATAATAAATAAATATTGATATATATATATAATCTTTCACACCATATATTGCTTATAAGTATTGCCCATGTGGTCATGGGGTTTGCCTACTAGCGATTACTATCAACTTTGAAACTTATGAAGGTAAGCAAATGATTGACGAGACACAAATTCGGAAAAAGCTGTCAATATACTTTAAGCGGATTATTAAAAGACTTTATACAACCTCAATAAAAGATTATGAACTTTAAAATATACACCGAATCAATTAATTTGAAATAAATAATAGTAATTGCTTAAGGAATACTGGTAGACATACGATCAAGTATTTGTAAACGCAGTTACTCAATAACAAAATAACCGATGGATGAAATTTGAAATATAATGTTGGCATCAAATTTCAAATGCTCATCAAACTTCGATTCCATCCGTGAAACCAGCCGGAGGGATCCCCGAGAAATTTTCTCCAATAATTTTTTATCCTCCCCCCTCCAACAACCTCCGGGGGGCACCTCGAAATGAGGATGAGAGGCTTCCGGCATGGTGGTTTAGATCTCGCCACTCTAGTGGGTACACAAATAGGTGGGGGATCTGATGATGACGGGACATATTTCCTTCGGGGAGGGTTGTACCGTGGCCGGTGATGACTCTTAGGACTCAACCACAGTTCCCGCCAGTGTTGCTATTGTGGCGGTCCAGTCATTCAGCCTTATGGTTTAAATCCGTGTGCCTTCTTGGCGGGTCGGAGAGTCTGGTCTGGTCTGGAAGATGGCTGACTTACCCCCTCCATCTGCATAAAATTGTGAACCTCAGTTAAGGCCAAGAAATACATGGCTTAGATGAGTAATATTTGCAAAATATTGATCTTTTTTCTTGAAGCTTGTATTTTTATTGAATCTTTTACAAAAATATGTATTTCCGACAATTGATGAATGTAAAATTTTGACTTGGAATTGCAGTTGTAGTCGCATGATAACATAACGAATTTCATTGATTTAAGGCATTGCGTTTACATGCAGGGAAAGTAATGACCGCAAGACGAGTCATCTTTTGATCTTATCAAATTTGGTTCAAAATTTGATAAGAAACTATACTTGAGAGGCTTAATATGTTTACTAAATTTTATCTACCTAGCTTTCTGCTTTTTGTAATTATCGAGTAAACTTGTTCTTGAACAGAAAGTCAGAAAGTTACCTGTTGAATTTGGTACAAAATTTTATAAAAATTCATAAATTTGGTGATAAATATATATACTAAATTTCAACCATCCTGTCTATTTTTTTTTTCATCGTGTTCACAGACCGAAATTCCGAAAAAAATCATGAGTTCGAGTTTTTTGAAGATTGCAATACTTCCTCTGTACTTCAAACACGAGAAAGTAAGAATAAACTTTCTGTTTATTTAACTATATAGAAATTAGAACTCAGTGATATAGAAATGAATGATATAGAAATAGAATGATAGAAAATATATATAGAAAAGCGAAGTTTGGTAGGTAGAGTTTGCACTAAAATTATTGATTTTAATCAAGGTATAGACCAAATAGAAGAAACAAAATGTACTGTTCTTTATGAAAATTAATCTAAAAGCAATCAATAGAGTGGAAATATAAAAGACAACACTCCAGTCTTTAAATGAAATGAAAATATTTATTCTTTCAAGGATATGCTTCGAGGACATCACATTTTAATTATTAAAAATGTCATCAAGCTTTGGAAATACTAAAGTTTCCGTATTCATATGATTGTAAGCAATAATCTAGTTCATTATCAACAAAAAAATAACATTAATTTATGCATTCAGACTTCATATTGCATTTGAAATAAAAAGATTTTATTTGATATTCTATATTTGAATAAAAATTTCATTCGATTAAGCAAATGAATTTAAATTTTCAATGCTTTATCTTTACCTAAGCTTAATTATTATAAAGAATTGAACAGAAATTCATGAAGGAAAGTACAAAAGCTTATAATACAAAGAACAAATAATCTCATAATGGACAAATATCTTTCTCCACTTCAAGGGATTTCCCGAGGTTAAAAAGACTCGAAATGACCGCAACAGACATCCTTGGGTGCGACGACCGGTTCATAATCAAGACTCGATTTCGCATTTTTTAACTAATATATCACCAGTTCGAAAGCAACCGACCTTGTTACACATTCATATAAATATTAGTCAAATATTGTTCAAATTCAGTATTTCGAGTGACAAGCTCTACCAACATGATCGCTAAGGTAAGAAATATCTTCCATTTCAGTTAAATTTTTTTCCATTTCAGTTATATTTCCTTGTTATCTAAAATTCAAAAAGTCTTAAACAAATCTGATTTCATAATTCTTTAGTTAAACAGTAAGTGAAGTATTTTAACAATATCTGTATTATTTTTTAAATTCTTATATTCTATTTCAAATTTGTTTATTGTCAGAATTCTAAATCACAGTTCAAATAATTTCGAAAGTGGGATTTTGATGTCTCAATTACATGGTAGATGGTTGAAGTGAGAACATTTTTCATCGTTGGATATGTGTTGAAAAAATAAACAAATTACTCACAAAAAACTTTTAGACACTTAGACTTTTTAAAGTTTTCTAAAAATGTCATATATAAAAAGTTGTGCCCGATGCAAAAAATAAAATAAAATGTAACTATTAGATGGTTTTATTATTTGGTTCAAGTTTTATACCACAAGTACACCATGAAGTCATTATGCGTGAAATATATGACAAAATTTAATGAATGTTAATTTATGTTTAACTTTTAAGTATAAACAAATCCGTATTTAAAAGAAATGAAAATGTAAAATCAGGTTTTATCTTTTTATTAAATTTTTGCGAAGTCAAGAAATTTACCTGAAATCAAATTCGGAAAATTATACATAGTTAAAATAACGCAAGTTATAGAAACGAAATTTAAGTTGTATCGGAAATTAACATTATTAAACATTAATGATATCTGCTAGGTAATTTTGTTGTGTATATTGTGTTGTATTTGTTTCCCATAATCTTTTATTAACTTATAAAGTGTCATTAATATTCTATTATGATTTGTATATCTTGTTGCTCTATATGTTAACCCTTTAAAGGGCCATTTTTTTTCTAGTCATATTATGTTAAAATATTTTTAGGCTTGAAATTAGAATAAGAAAAGGGATTCATTTAGCTTATTAGATAAATTTAATTTGATTAATTAATTTGGTTAATTAATAATTAAGTAACAAATCAAGACACATCATTTTGTCTGAGATAAAAAACTGAAGCATCTAAGTTTCTGACTTACTAAAAAAAATTTGTCATAACTTATGCCAACCTACATAATTTCATACAAAGATTGATAAGTTTGGTGGGAAGCATACTTTCCACGGCCCTAGAAAGGGTTAAACAAACCTTAATAACTGAGCGTGTATATAATATATAGAATGTAAAAAAAAACTAATATTCAACAAAAGTGAAGTCAAATATTTGAATTAAGAAATTATATTGAGGAATATCATGATCAAAGGTGCTGCAACTAGAACCTAATACGAAATTAATGCAGATATTCACTTCTTTCAGGTTGCTATCCTTTTTGCTGTACTCGCAGCAGTAAACGTTAGTGCTCTCTTGGGACATGGCGCCCTGGTCAACACTGGAGTCAGTACCAGATCTCAAACTCAAGATGTAAGTATATTATCGATTACTCAGACCAAGAATTCAATGTCAATCAGTTACTAGATCAAAATATTAAAGCGCAAGTTCATTAATATATTATGAAAGTTGATTTCTTTAAAATGTTCTTCAAATGCGTTTTGTAACGATTAATTCACTTATTTAGGCATATGGAAACTATGCTTTCGGTTATGACATCAAGGATGGTCTTGGTGCTACCAACTCACGATCTGAAGTAGGTGATGCCCACGGAAACAAGAAAGGAACCTACACCCTCGCTGACATCGACGGACGAGTCCGACGAGTCGACTACGTTGCTGACGGACACGGATTCCGAGCCGTTGTCAAGACCAACGAACCAGGAACCGCCGCCAGTGCCCCAGCAGCTGCCCTCGTGGCCAGCCCCTACGCCGGACCCGTCGCTCCTGTCGTCAACCACGTAGCCCCAGTAGCACCCGCTGTTGTTGGTCACGCTGTATCCTACGCAGCCCCAGCTCTTGGAGCCCCTGTTGCTTATGGCGGTGTTCTTGGACATGGAGCTGCTTTAGGTGTTGCTGCACCTCTTAGTTTGGGATATGGATCTGCTCTTGGATATGGTTTGGGACTTGGAAAGGCTCTCATTCATTAAAAAGACTTTAGTAATATCAAAAGTGTTTTAGATCATATAGCACTGAATTTTAATATTCCGAGCATCTCCTGAGAATACTGATATTTGACACACCGTAACAATTTTCAATAAGATGATTAACTTATTTATATTTATTAAATTGATGTTATTCCTGTCAAATAAAGGTTTTTGGAAATAGGATAATGTGTCTGTATTTTTATTTTTAAAACTTTTATCGTCCTTTTATTTTGATTAATGAAGTGCTTATAATTGCCAATTGTTCAGAATAATCTAATCTTTTCTTTTTATAGGGTATCATATTTAATATCCTAAGAAGTTAGATATTTTACCTACATATTTTATCACTGAGGTATAAATTTTTTCCTGCCATTAAAATCCCCCTTCTTGTAGCGTCTGTTGCTTATGGCGGTTTTCTTGGACATGGAGCCGCCCTTGGTATTGGATATTAGTTTGCTTTTAGTCTGGGTTATGGATTAGAATACGGCAAGGCATTCATCTATTAATAGGAATTTCATAATTAAGAATTTACCATTTCACCCAGAACATATATGTAATAATTCAGGATGATTAATTTATCTTTATTAAATTAATATTTTATAGAAAAATATTTATCTATATTCTGTGTTGAGTTGTTTAGTTTAACTTAAAAACAAATATTTGAAAAAATAGAATCTATGGCTTGCAATTTATTATTTGTTTACTGCCTGTTTTCTCCGATTATTCACCTAATATACAATTGGAAACAAATTCATTTCAGGCATTGTAACAGTAGCTAGAATTCGTATGTATGTTTAATTTTTATGCGGAATTGAATCTTTTGTATAAAAAAACTACTTAAATATTAATTCATTAAGGAAAAATAAAATACCAAAAATGTTTTGGTTATATTTTTATTAAACAATATTATTTAAAGCTAAATTTTGAAGAATCATTCATTTTTCTTTGTTGTAACAATTGACGAGATATATTTTTCTACGTTCTGTGTTATATTATAGGTCTCATTGCTCACATTCCAATTTGCTTCAAAGAATAAATTAAAACCAAGCTTTATTCATGTTTGCTCATGTTTGAAAAAATAAACCGAAAGCTCTAATTTTTAAATGTAAATGATTGAAATATGTAAAGATGTAGAATATTATTCAAAGATTTTCGACGAATTTAAATTATGATCATTTTTAATAAGTATTCTGTTTTCTATTTAACTCATTGCCAATACATGAAACAAAGGTTAAGTTTCTATTTCAGCTTTTTAAACACCGTTACCGAATTGTAATCACCAAGAAGTGAACACAATGTTATATAATAGTGATGCTAATATTGGCAAATTTATGAAAATAAATTTGTTTTTTTACTGAAAAGCAAACCATTTAATGTAAGTTGTCGATGAATCAGTTTCTGTCTTATAGGTGGAAATGAAATAAAAAATAGAAATAAGCAGATTCAAATTTGCATTTCATTCGCAGAATCTCAGAAGCCTTTTATTAATTACTTAAATTGTAAACAGTTTAACGCCTTGAAGGTTTTCAACATTAGGGCCTACATTTTATTCAGATTTTAGAATAATTTTCCCTTTATTTAAAATTGATTTTTTTTCTGTGCAAGTTTATTAGAGCTACTTTTAAGTGTTTTTTCTATGTTCGCTATTCTAAGAAATTAATTCGAGAAATTTAAATTAAGAGTGTTTTAGGTTCTAGAATCTATATATAATAGTGTAATGTTATCCTTAAAATAATACACGGGATATATCGTTTTTCACATTTCAATTTTTGACAAAATAAACTTTTAATGTTATTGCTTTAAGTGTTTTAATTTAAGAATAGTAAATTTTTTAATATTGAAGGTTTTCAATAAAAACATTCTTTGATCTCGCTATATGTCACATATGCAAGGCTAATTTGAAATTCTAAAATATTACATCGTATGTACTGTAGTAGTGCTATGTCTGTTGGACTCGAGAGCGCCAGCAGACTCACTACTACGATCTTATATACTTATTCCTGTATCTCTTCAGAATAGCCCGACTTGCCAAAACCTACAAACCAATCAAATTAACTGTCTAAATTGTTCTTATTGGTCATCTCATTTTTCAGCTCTTAAAACTAAAAATACTATATCAATAATAGATTTATGCTTGATCGTAATTCGAAATTTGGGTTTTGAATATTCATGCACAGATAATTTTACTAACAATGATAATTTTAATCTATGATTGTTGCATGTCTTCACTACTCTATAAATGTGCAGTCAGAAAATTTTATTAAAAGTGTTCATTTTTTCAAAAATTCCATAAAATATATCAACTTTTTAATTTTGAACAACACTTAGTTTTTACTTATTATAATTATTTGCCTTATTACATATTAAAAAATGATGCACTGTTGCGTCAATAAAAAAACATGTTTTATTAATTTTCCTTCGGACTTTGCTTTAATAACATAGGTAACTATGTTAAAGACGAATTTTCGTGATAGTATTGAATATTTTTTTCAGTGTGTTTAACACTTGAACAGGTTTCTTTATAAAGTCGTTCGAATTTCCATGCTCCTTCTTTGAAAAGTTACATTTCCTGAGACTTTTGCATAATTTTACGTTTTTAACTATTTTTAAATGCTATTTTCCAAAATTCTAAATGCTTGAAAAACTTTAAAGGAAAATTTTATAAATTAGTATCTCTTATTAAAACTTGATATAATTTCTCGTTATATATTGCATTTCCTGAATTGCAGAATAAGCAATATGCTTATTTAAAAAGTTTTGTTTCTTTAAATTTTCAAAATGAGAAATGAATATAAAGTTAAATTTATCAGTTAATCTAAGTTTATTTATCAGTTAAATTTATATCTAGTTTTTAAATATGATTTAACGTATTTACTAGTTCAAAGACTCTGTATATAATGCTATCAGCCCAAATTTGAATAAATCGCCAGACAACTTTCTGAATTAGAATAATTTTGCTTTATACTTTTTAGCCAACATAAAGCATATATTTTAATTGTTTTAAAACGTGTTTTTCTTATGCAATTTTGCTTCATAATTTTTTCAATTTTACCTTATATTATTTATATTTTTGAATTTTTACATAATATTTTTCGAAAAAAAATCATCCCAAAACTTAGTCACCTGAATTGATAGTTCATTCAATGGAATGAAGGTTAACATTGTTTGGCCATCTAAACAGACATTCTCTGAATGAAGATTTTGAAAAACTTCAATTCTCAGTTTGATTCAGTTTAACCAAAAGTGACTCGTGTCTCATAAATACCAAATTAGACAAGCATTACTGCATCTTTATAAATTTTAATATTGTAAATACATGCTTTAATTGTTATAATAACCACTTTAATATTATATATATATATATATATATATTATATATATATATATAATGCCTAGTGTAAATATCTCCAATCATCCGCATATTTATCACCTACTGATATTTACCAGATAAGATTAATCGTGAATTTCTTTTGATTTAGCCGACTTGGAAAGATTTTTGCATATATGAAAGCCTTCGAAACAATTAGGAAAAATTCTTGACCTCAAGATTCGGAAAAAGGCTCATTTATATTGAATTCGCTAATCAAAAAATACAGGAAGAAAAAAGAGGAAATTTCAAACAGAGTTTTCCTTCTGCATGCAAGACAGTATTCTAAATTAAATTTAAATTTAAGACAGTAATTTTTAGTTAAACAGTAAGTTGTTCCTCGATACAATTTTACTCACGTTTTAATCATTCTTCCCCTAGAAACAGTATTAATGTTAGAGAATAAGTATAAAAAATTCCTCTATTAAAAAAAAATTAAGAATTTTCTTTTAAAAACACAAGACATCATTTTAAAATATCTATGCTGCAAAGAAAATTAAAGATCTTTAGAAAGTTGCAGAAAATTTTATATTAACCCATGAAAAAGAATTGCATCTTAATATTTATAAATTTATAAAATTTTAATTGGAAGTAATTACAAAATCGGATAAAAGAAAAAAAATCAAGAATGTCATCAGAAAGCCAGAATTTTGTAAATATGTATTTTATTAGAACAATTACAAATATAATCAATTCTGAAGAACAAATATTTAGAATCCGTATAGAGTAAATCTCAAATATTGAACATTTTAAATAAGCTCTTGAAAGTTTAACTCATTAATAATACATTCAAATATAAACATACATTACAAAGTATGCATTTTACAATTAAATTTTTAAAAGCATGCAAGAAACTATAACAAATGTACAGTCTTTTTGTATATATTACGTGTACAGAAATTCCTTTAATGTAGTTTAATGGAAGATTCGTAATCAGTACAAAACGATTAATTGGCCGGGTGACGTAAAAAACTAATTTTAATTTTGAATTATAATGGACAAGCATAATTTTGAACTTTGATTAGTTTTGCACCATAATCACAACATGAACAAAGATAATGAATCCATTTAAAATGCGATATTAGACAAAGATGCCTTATTAGTTTCTTGATTACAAAGATAATTATTTCCATGAACATAAAGACATTACAAGTTATTTTATGGTTAAAATTTTCGTCCATTAATTTGCACCTACTTTTTCCAGTATTCTATTGCAGAAAGCAGCAACCAGAAATATTCTGTTATTAGAGAATTCCATTAAAGTAATTGATCTAGATAAAAGCATTGTTTGAACAATCAGACATATCTTATTCTAAAGTATCATTTGAAAACCAAGCAATGGCACTGTAGCAATGGAATGCGCTTCCTAACTTAGGATGTTCAAAACTCGAAGACAAAGCATAAACTGGTACTTAATCGATTAAATATCTGCATCACTCTATTGAAGATTGCAGTTGTACAAGTGTTCTAGAATAGCATGCAGTGCAAAATTTCAGTTCAATCGTGTAACTATGATTCAATAATCTCAAAGTCAAGATCACCAACCAACAAACAGGACATCGACTGATGAATAAAATCAACCCTAAACAGTTACACACTAAATCACGATTGAAAACTCGCAAGGAAATCTAAAAGAAATTAATGGAATTGTTGCAATATTCACCTCGAATTAGTAATACAATCTACTTCAACATTTGCTATCATTTTGAAAAAGTCTGCATTCGTATGGCGCAAAAATTGCACAGCAGAAGTGTTGATCTACAAATTTGAATCTGCCAATATCGCAGAGCCCGTGAAAAAAGATTAAATGCAACACTTGTTAATAAGCCAAACAGGAAAGCGTTTCCCGCATATGAATTAAGAATTACCTTCTGATGTGAAATCTTTCGACTTGGAAATATATCAATACTTTGACAGTTTCGAATTAATCTTTCATGAAACGTTTTTTCATTTCCCAGTAATAATTTATGCTTTTAATACACATCAATAATGTAAAACATTAAATTATATTGGTACTAACAGCAATAACAAAAACGGACACTAGATTTTTCTCAACTGTTGAAACAATTTTTCTGAGAAGACGAGAGGAATCATCAATCGTGCCTTAAGACAGACCACGAAATGCAACAAGAAAATTTTACATTAGAGTCATGATCAAAAATCATAAGAAAATTCAAGTTATCGAAACTTTATTTAGCCTAATAAAATGTCCAAGCAGATTATTAGAATTCTTCTAATTCACAATTCAAGTATTTCAATACTACAAAATATTTTGAAATTCTTTATTTGTTTCTTAGTTAATGGAAATTATAAATAAATTAGCGATCTTTTTTTAGATCTATTTCCCATTCAATAAATAGCAAGCAATATTACTTATTTGATATTTAGGCTGATGTAGCAATAATTGATTGCTAGGAGCACATTAATAGCGCATTGATTGTTTTGAAATTGATTGAATATTTTGCATTAATTTTGATGATTCTCCACAGCACGACGCAAACAATGCCACAGATGTTAGAAGACATTTGCCCTGTCACAGTAACACTGTTAATTTACTCAATTTTGATGGGATTCTTACTGTCACATTTTCTAGAATAAACGTCACGAAATTAATGCGCTAAAATGCGATGGAAACGACAAACTTTAAAGATTTGTAGAAAAAGTTCATTACGGATCAACAGCAGATCATCTATAGATAGGCATATAACAATTGGCACAAAAAGAATGCAACTTTTTCGAGAGAAATGAAGAGTTGGCTTCAAATTTCAACAACATTATGTAAAAAGCTGCCAACCAATTTCAAGATGTATATTTGTAATCATTTGTTACTGTGTACCAACATACTTCCCAAACAATACTGCCATTTAAGAGCAATACAACAAATTTTTTGCAGTGAATAAAATTTATCAGGGAAATTATGAAGTTCGAAAATTTATAAGTGTTTCAACATTACTATTTTTAATAAGATTTCAAAGCATTTTCATATATTCTCCTGAGTCTAAGACGTAAAGTTTTTATGCCTAATTCCTTAATATTAATTCGTAAATTATTTGTCGCATTTTATTTAATAATGAATTTTTCTTCGTCATTTTCAGGATTTGAAATAACAGAAATACACGACATAATGATTGCATTCTTTGCTCAATAGATTTGTATTTGTATACACGCTTCGAGTTACGTTGATGTTTAACATTTAAATGACTATAAACAATGATCCAAATATTAACGTAATATAACATTTTCAAACTTGAATATCAGGAAATATTTCAGCTCTACTTTGACTTTCCTGACCCAAATTCTCAAGTGGCATATGCGGCTTGACATAGAATTTATATTAGAATGAGAATTAGAACTTACTTGTTGTTAAAATCTAAACAAATGCAGCAATAATTTGGAAATGTTATAAAGCGAGAAACTGAATACGACTAAAGGAGAGGAAAATTTAATCCTATAAAAGCCATTTGCGTCTTTCAGTTGCACGTAGATGTGAAAAAATAAAGACTAAAGCAAAACGCAAAATGAGAAAAGAACGAAATTATTTCAAGGTATATCGATTTAAAGTTGCACATCCTATTAAAATGAGTTTGTATAAAAACGTTTCCACAGTGATACATGTTGGAGAAGACTTGGGAACGAACAAATATTTATGCGTATAACTTGTTTGTACAAGGCGAAATCTAGTTGAAAAGATGTATTAAATGGCAAAATTCTCAAGGGATGCATCAGCTGATGATGTAGGCCAACTACAAAACATCATACAACAAAGAATGAGCATCTTTTCTTTCAACCTGTCGCAATGAATTCGCATTAATAGCTTTCATATTCATTTTAAAAAGATTTTGGATAAAAGCACAGAAAAAATACAAAAATTACTTGGAAATATTTACACTGAGAATCAGGGAAACTTTCTGAGTCATCACCAAAATGAATTTGTTCCTTTGCCTTATTAAAAATGGCTCCATGCAACAAATTCGCTTAATTTCCTCATAGAAAATGAATTTCGTATGAAGAATTTCATCTCTAAGAGATGGATGATACTGGATTTATGGAAATCCAGTCAAAGAAATTTTAGATGCTGTAAACAAGTATTTCATGTCTACATTTCAGAAAACAAATTGAAGAAGTTTGGAACTATGAGGTCGGGTGGAAAGGTAAAATAGAAAAAATTTGGAAGCTGGTATCGCATGTACAAATTAATAGCCAGAAATTGTATCCTCCGATGTGGTTTTCAATCCTTAAAATCTAAAATCAACAGTAGCAATCTAAAATCTTCTGGCACAAATTAAAATGATGAGGTCAAAACATGCCTAATATTAACGATTCTCATCAGCAATCGCAAGAACTTGAAGAAAATTAAAATTTCTACTCTTTCAACTTATCCCTCGGAATTGGAGACGCAGTTAAAAACTTGGCCAAGATTTACCTTATCTGCACCACATCAATCTTAACTCAAATCCAATTTGAATTATTCTAATTGCGCTCACAAAACAGAACAAAAATACTTAAAACTTGTATTATGGGTACTTTCTATTTTAGGGGCAATAATTGGAGAGTATCTACAAAAAATATCAAAACATCGGGCCATGAGAACCATTACAATAGGTAATATCACTTCAAAGATCTATGAATTCTATCGAAAATTGTACAAAATGCTATTTTATAAATTGTTGCAAGTAAAATTTAAATTTAAAATTTAAACGAAATAGAAAATTTAAATAAAAGGAAATTGCAAATTTAAACACTGAAAGCAGTTGACAAGAATGATATAATTTAGGAAATTACTTCTCATGAAATCCAAACAGATGGACCCAGCTGATGTTCCCATAAATATCTAGATTTATAAATAAGCGAATTATGTACTCGTCAAATTGAGTATTTCAAACGATAGTACTATGATAAACTTCACTGTACGTGCTTCAACGCTTACATTTTATCTCGCTAAAACTAAATAACCATTAATATTTGTGTTCAAGTATATTTGATTGGCTTTTAGAAAAAACGTATGACATAAGCCATCTAATTTTAATGGTATATATAATTTTGGAACAGACTGAGTGAAATTCTGAAAAGGAGCAAAAAATTTCTTAAAGCTATTAAAATAAATTATCAGATGATCAATGTTTCTTTAAAAAGATCAATATTCCAGTGGTAATATTTATTACACGAAAGCCAAGTATCAACTTCAAAATTTTATCGTCGACTGGGAGGCTTGTTTGTCAAAAATATTTTGGTTTATCTTTAATAGCAAAATCCAGATAGACTTCCAAAACATCTAAAGCTGCAATAATACTCCGAGGAACTTCCTATCAGTGTTTTTGGATTCAAGATTTCATAAGAACAGAAGCTATTAACCTAAGAATTCAGTTTATTTTTTTGTTTCTCATGAATGGCCTGAGTGATCAAAGGCCCCGAAATTGCAGGTCACAAAGTCAATTTTAGATATCGCCCTTTTTAGAATAAAATGAATTCAATGAAAACGCCATTTAAATGAACTTAGAAATTTCTTAAATTCTAAAAAATAACTAATGTTAAATAAGTTATTTTTCACTATTTATTGTAATATCACTATTTTCAACCATTGGTAATGGAAATTGCGCGCCCACAGATTTAGAGACATGGAACTAGAAAGAAATTGGGGTTCCAAAAGGAATGGATCATTTTGAAATAAGAAGTAACCCATTTTTGATTGCTTCTCATCTTCCTATGTGTCCTAAAAATGCTCAATTTAGCATTGAACATGATTAGCAGAATTCAGCATTAGAATGAACTCTATCGAAAGGATTTTTTTTATATCTTTGATCGCATATCCCAGGACCAAACCTATTTATTACATCACAAATTCTCAAAAAAATGAGATGAGAACTTTACTATTCATCTGCTCATTCATTGCATAAATAGTCCATTACTGCAGCAAAAGATCTAATAGAGTTTCTGAAAATATCTTAAGAATTTAGGCGTAATCTAACGTGGAACAAAAAGCTGCGTATGTCATTCTTTATCCCATAGGCTTCTGTTGTATTCCTGTTGAATAACTGTTTCCGCAGAGAACTATTAAACCTTATGCATTAGTTTCTTTATCGTAATTTTTACTCTGCAATAACATTCATCCTTAAGGACTAAAGTCGCCTACTATTTCGACAATTAAATAACTTTAAATCTCACTTTCTAAACGCATAGGAACCAACTGCTAAATTCGCTAGCAAAATTTAGTAGCAGGCTTCTATGCACACACTCCGGGGCAGGGAAACGCACACACACACTCCGGGGCAGGGAAACGCACACACACACTCCGGGGCAGGGAAACGCACACACACACTCCGGGGCAGGGAAACGCACACACACACTCCGGGGCAGGGAAACGCACACACACACTCCGGGGCAGGGAAACGCACACACACACTCCGGGGCAGGGAAACGCACACACACACTCCGGGGCAGGGAAACGCACACACACACTCCGGGGCAGGGAAACGCACACACACACTCCGGGGCAGGGAAACGCACACACACACTCCGGGGCAGGGAAACGCACACACACACTCCGGGGCAGGGAAACGCACACACACACTCCGGGGCAGGGAAACGCACACACACACTCCGGGGCAGGGAAACGCACACACACACTCCGGGGCAGGGAAACGCACACACACACTCCGGGGCAGGGAAACGCACACACACACTCCGGGGCAGGGAAACGCACACACACACTCCGGGGCAGGGAAACGCACACACACACTCCGGGGCAGGGAAACGCACACACACACTCCGGGGCAGGGAAACGCACACACACACTCCGGGGCAGGGAAACGCACACACACACTCCGGGGCAGGGAAACGCGCACACACACACTCCGGGGCAGGGAAACGCGCACACACACACTCCGGGGCAGGGAAACGCGCACACACACACTCCGGGGCAGGGAAACGCGCACACACACACTCCGGGGCAGGGAAACGCGCACACACACACTCCGGGGCAGGGAAACGCGCACACACACACTCCGGGGCAGGGAAACGCGCACACACACACTCCGGGGCAGGGAAACGCACACACACACTCCGGGGCAGGGAAACGCACACACACACTCCGGGGCAGGGAAACGCACACACACTATAATGCAAGTTCCGAACTTTAAAATTCTTGTTTTAAGACTGCTTAAGCCTAATAGTGTTAGAGCTTTTAAATGGAATGGTCAAATTTATTGCAAATTCGTAAAAAGCCAAATCATAGCCAATTTTTAAAGGGACACTTTACTTCAAATATCAGAAAAACACCTCTTGAATTAACAATTCTATTTTCTTTGAAGACTAGTTAACAAAATCAAAATGAAAATAGAATATTTTCTTTATTCCATAAGGAGGAAGCCTTAAGGGACCGAGTGAAATATTCTAAGCGACGGAAAAGCTAATTCTATAGTGTGATTCTCAACAGAAATTGTCATTCGATGAGGAGTACAACAGAATCATGGGGAAAATGGCATACACTGCTTTCTGCTCTTACATTAACCGCAAATTCTAAGATTGCAGGTATTTACTGCAACAAGAATTTTTGTACATTAATGGAATATACATGCAATTAAATAGCAGAGGGACAGTAGTAAATGAATTCTCAGTTTCCCCTAAAGAGTTGACGGAATGAATGAGATTAATAGCGATAAAAACAAAGAAAAAAAGGCTATTCTACTTCCCCTTTCAATAAAATTCATCCCTAAAACTAAACTCTGTTAATCATGCTCAGTGTTAAATTAAACTACTTTGCGAGGTTAAGGAAGAACATCCAAAATAAATTTCACTAATCATTGCAGGATCTTTCCTTTCGAAGAATCTTAAAGATTAGACAACATCTCATTGTTAATTTGGGAGTGTTTAAGATAACTTTACTCAAACTAAAATGACAAAGTTCCAGCTAAGTTTAAATTGTTTAAGAATGGGACAATTGGGAAGCATATGTTTATTGGATTCCATTTTATTCTAAAAGAAAAGACTATATTGTCTAAAATTTACTTCCTAAACTGCAGTTTCGAAACATTTGATTACTCAGGCCTAAGACAGGAGAAGCAAACTAAAGTTCTAAAATGTTCTGTTCCTGTGTTGCCGTAGAAATCAAAACTGCTGAGATTAAGTTTTTTAGTAGTTCTAATCTCAGAATTCTTTTGCATTATTATTTCCCTGCTAAAGGGGCTACTGTAATTATCCATGATTTGCACGATGAATATATCTTTAAAGGCAATTTTAATAGGTTCTTTTAAACGTTTTATGCATTATTGAAACTGGATAAATATCTTACACAAAATTTGAACATTTAAAATTACTTTGGAACAAAAATTCCTCTTTATAGAGTTCTATAAAGTTTTATATAGTTGGGATGAATTTAGAATTATCAAATTGGTTCGAGCATAATTTCACTCTGCATAATTAACATTAAAATCAATTAAAGCTATTCAGTTTTTTTCAAAATAAAGTATATTGGATCACTGCAAAGACGTAGCAAACAATTAAAGAAAAGGGGCACGAAATTGAAATGCCAAGGCTATTTTACCAACTCTTCACAGCAGAAAGCATAATAGTTACCCCCATTTTCAGTGACTTCTGCCAGGCTCTTTACAACTAAATAAAACTTTGAATTATGATTCGAAACATGTCGCTAATGTTAAAATTCTAAAATTTGTTTTGCACTCAAAGTGAAAAACATGAACATGTCGAATTGCAACGATACTTCATAGAAAATTTATTCTTAATTTCACCGTAGTCTTAAAAAGAACGAGACGTTTGGACAGCAAAATTGATTTAAGTATTAAGCAATATAACAGGAAATATTTGTTGCAAAAACTGTTAAAAGTTAATTCAAAGTTTGGTATTAATATAGTTTGTAAATAATCATTTAATAAAGATGATTTAAGTGCCAATATTTACAATATTTATTGTGAAATGCTTCCTTTAACTTCAGCAAATTTTAAAATGATCGTAATTGCTGTACATGTCATTTATGGCTCCCAACGATATGACACTAAGTTCCTACATAAAAGTTCAAATAATTTAAAGGTCTACAAAGCAATCATGAGACGAGCAATTCATTGACTCTACAATGGAAATTTAACTGAAAATCTAAAACACGAAACGAAACGACAGTCATACTAGCTTGTATATTGTGATAAAACTCTCCTCAGAAAAAAATTGAAAAACGAAAACAAATTTGAAAATTTTTTGCAGCAGCTATATTACAAAGTTAAAGCTCAAATACGGAAAGATCATATTCAGATCATATCTTCTTGCGTTTGCAGCCGCGAAGCAGACTCTTTCGCGTCAGTAATGCAAGCTTGTTTTGCTTTCTTTTCCAAGTTGTCAGTAAAGCAGATTTCGATGAATTGCGAAGGACGGCTGTTTGGTCTAACGGATGAAAGCTTCTCTAAATTTAAAGTAGAAGAAACTTATGTTTTAGTCGTTCCTGCATGAAAGGAGGGTTAGTCGGCATTTAAATTATTCTTACAATGCTGTTTTATTAAAAATTTTAAGTAAATATTTGACTTTTCTTCCAAATCCAATTTAAAGTGGCGAGTCATGAATTGCGGCCAACTCCAAACCCGACAAACTACTGCTGCAAATGGTATAATAAAAATCAGAATTTTGTCATCATATATTTCATTAATATATTAGCTTGAATAGCACAAAAAATCTAATGCAAATAAATTCTTTTCAGGTAAAATCGATTACTTTTTTCAGATTTGAACAAAAACTTCGTATGGGTGAAGAATAGCAAATTACATGCATTTGCTTTAATACTCTCATCTAAAATTCGATATAAATTTGAAAAGATGCTTACCACATTGAAATCTAAGAAGCACGAATTCGACATAACATTTAAATTCAAACATTTCTATAAGTTATTTAATTTTATATTTCCTGGCTAATTTTATGATTTTTTTTCCCAAGAGAAAAAAAAATCAAAGAAAGGCAAAAAGAAATAAGTGTAGCAACATACGAAATAATGAAGTATTAGTTCAATACTTTAAATTATTTGATAGAAATTAACAAATCAATGATTGACTGATGACAAGGGTAGAAAATCGACAACACTTTTCTTTGAGAATATGCCAAGATACGAAAAATACATTTCTAAAAACTGAATATTCTAATCTAATAGATATTGTATGATTTGAACAACACTGAGCTAGAGGATCATCAGCTATAATACATAAACAAATATATGTCATTTGAATGAAGCAATCAACTTAAAATGCTTTCGTTTCTCATTGCAAATCTGAAACCGATTAACAATTTGCAGTTCAATATGATAAACAATCGTTAGAAGAAACAATTCAGGAGTTTCTACAGATTTATGAAAACTTGAAAAATGTGATGCTCAATAAGTTATCGATACCGAGGGTGAAAGCTCATAACCTCTGGATATTAATCTTGGAGAAAAGGCAGCATTTCGAGTAGTGTTATCAACAATTAAAAAATTGAAAATCCGTACAATGGCAAGTTTCCCATCTCATTTTAAGTTTCCAAATGTAAAAAATATTCAGCAAGTCACTTCCGTTAGAATATAGCTAATTTACAGCTAATCGTTTTTTTTAAGTAAGTAAATTAACTAATAGCGTACTAAGATGAATGTGAAATCATTGTCAGTGGTTTGGTAAGTAATCGTATACTGATCAAATCCAGCAACTCAAGCCTTTGTTAAAGGGATTTGATACTAAATTCTTTAACTGGCATTGATACTGCACTAATTGGAAACATGCATTAATATTGGATATAAGCATTAATATTGTACTAAATTTTTATTTTATGAAAAAGGCATCAAATAGCAAAACAAGCATCACCCAGCCTTAATAAAATATAAGCATCTAATACGATTAATACTTATTCATTGCATATCTATAAAATAACAAGAGACATTACATATACAGTATTTTCTCAGATTACATTGATATAACAATTCAAAATTATTTCACAACACAATACAAATTATATCGCATTTTAAGCAAGCAAATGGAAGTAGAGCTAATTCAAATCAAATAAATTCAAGTTCATATAGACATTCCTAAGAAAATTTTGGAAGAATGCAATTGGGAGGAAAATAAAGAAGTTCATTTTTGGAAATAAAATATTTTCAATTCAATAGTCTTAATTCACGATTGCACAACAAAATGCAGAGTCAAGGTTTATAGAAAGCGTTTCCAAATCTTTAATGAGAGATAAACTGTCATACTGGCTGTAAAGACTTGCAGAAATAAAATAACCAGCAACTATGACATGCTTTTGCTAGATTGATTACAGATAACATGAAGTGCCTGAATCGCAATGTGCACTAAAATTGTAGCTCTTTTTTAAAATTTGAAGCATTCAAATATAGTTAAGACATTTGAACAATATTTAATGTTACACATACTTAAGTCAATTAGTTTCGAAATTGATATTGTATGCTAACATTACAACCCAGTTCTCATCTTGTAACTTAATATCAATAGATCAACTAGTATGTAAAGGCATTTGAAAATTTTTCTATCAACTAAAATTCAGATAACAATGGCGATGTAAACAAAATACGAGAATTCCAATTACCTTTGACCTAGAGTACAATTGAGATTTGCATATAATTTGCTTTTTCCTTCGGTAGATATTGGAAATAGCGATTTGATTCAAGATATGATTCGATATCTGATATTTTTTTATACTTTTTAATTATTTTCATGCAGATTTAACAATTTTTCTAGATAAAGCAAGACATTAGAAATTATGGATTTCTAGATTTCACTTTTATTCTAATTTATTAAAGACGCACAACACTGTATATAATATGATAATCAACATGCAGATGAAGTTATTGCTGCCTTTGGTCTTGCGTTTTATATTTAGTACAAGTTTAAAGTTCTTTAAGTTATCTGAAACTAATAATCAAGTATTTCAGATGTCAAATCATTTTTTATACTCGTGAAAATAGAGGTATACAGCTAAATAATTTTATGACAAATGAAAATTTAAAAATAATGTTATGTTTGCTCGATTAAGACTACTGAAATATTTAATCCACATTACTTATACTAAAGTCCTTTTGAGCAACAGGAGCTCGCTAGGAAGAAATTTCTGGTAAGTTACGTTGCACAAATTTTTATTTGCAATAAAATTCGTGCGATATCTTAATAGTTTAATTTATCGAACTGTTTGTATCAATACTTGTATCCAACTGTATGTTATTGGTCTTAATACAAACTAAAGGGTGTATGAAATTCCTCCGTATGACATCTGCATAGAACAAATACGAGATGTAAAGTTCTCAACTTGGCGTCTATTTCCTATCCCGAATAGGCCATGTACAGTCAGTTTGGAGAATTTGCCAGTAATATGGATGGATTATGTTAAAGACAGCAGTCAGACAACAAATCCTGTCGATACTGCCTCGTTCAGTCGTGGGAGGGCTGTACACAAGGCCATGTACAGTTGATAAAATCTTAAACTGATCGATACTGCACAAAGTAACGATTCGAATTCAAACCTGAATAATCAAAGTTAGAATGAAATTTATGTTTCTCCGCATTGTTTGAACTCTAATTTTATTCTAACTTTGTATCGAAGGAGTATCTAATCTGGCCTGTACTTTTCGCAAATAAAAGATTCGATGTTTTTAATTTCTCATGATTAATCGCGATTAAAAAGCAGAACCGATTCAAAGCACCGCCTCCTTTCGAAAAACTTCAGATTCCTCCACTTTTCCGAAGTTAAAAAATATAAATTAAACTTCTAAATTACCCGTCGGTTAGTAACTAGTTTGTTAATTTATAAGTTATTAGACTCCATTCTGTTTGTAGTAACCAAAACTAATATTTCAACTTCCAGTTACAGTTATTCCCTACCCTCACCAGCCGGCTGGTCCCTAACCCATCCCTTTTTTCTTCCTGTAGAAGAATTGGATTATTATCTGTTATCCATTTTACGAATTTTTCTATAGATCCCTTAATATAATATTCTGTTTACGCATTCCCTGCTTCTAAAGCTTAAATTTATATTTTTAACACCAGGATGGTAAAGAAATCTGAAGTCTGAAACGATCCCTATCTTAGCATTAGACAATTTAAGCTCAATTTAATATTCCACAGTAGTATGAATTATGGCCCTAATCATTAAAAAAGTAAAAATTTATTGTTGAAACTTTAACTTATTTAAATTTTATACAAATCTTCAAATGTTGGCAACTTTATCAACACTACGATTTATAATAAGACGATCGGAGAAGTTTAAAACCTAAACGTGTCAGTGAAATTTCTAAATATTCATGTTTGAAGTCAAATCGCCACCTTGCGCAGTACGACCATATCTTGGCCTTATTGGAACTCCTCGTGAATTATTCGATCAGACTAACACCAACAGGATGCCAACAGTGTCTTCTACAGGAATCGATTTCACCGAGTTACAAAATAAGATGACTGGAGTGATCTTTAATGGCTAAAAGTTTCCTTGAATACAGCAGTTTATAAATTTTTAATTTCTTTAGATTTGCGACATTTTAAGATTCATTTATAGCTAAAGTGAAAGATCACCGAATCGGTCAAAATAGTACACAAGTACTATTATGGTGCTGAATTTCTTAAAATATTTCATTGTTATTTAAGATAAATTTCACTGCAATTGTTTGCATAGTAAATTAACTTGATCTAATGAAACATTTAGAATCTACAGTGCAATCCAATGGTTTTATTGATGGAAGAACATTGAGACTTCAAACGGTTCATTTGAACTGTTTAGTGACCCTTTAGTGAAATTAGTGACCATTTCAAAAGTGTACATTCTACAAAAAGAATGTTTTTATATTGTATCCTATTCATCGAATCTGAATTCTTCCGTAAATGTTCTTTCCTTACATTTGAAATATCTAGAGATGGTGCAGATTCATGGGGTTTGAACTAAAACCTTAATACATAGTTCTGGACTTATGTTAAGTTCCAATTTTAATTTTAAGTTCGTCTGTTTAACGCCGCCTGTGTCAATTTGTATTGCAAGCCTCACATAACAGTTGCTTTAACTAAAATACAGATAACTTAAATACAAACTCATTTCTCGTTAAATGTAGGCAAGCTCTTCATTTCGTATTAAGATCAATTTTAACATAATGCTAGTGATCTTGTCCTAGAATATTCAAACTGCTTAAAAATAATCTTAAATAGAAATATATCACCCAAGACGGAAGGACGAATATCAGTTCGCAGAGTATTTTCCAAGTCTTCTTAGATTAAACATATGGAGTGTCAATCATTCCCAGCCGAATTTGACTAGCTGTATCCAAGAAGAGCAGTGCATTATTGCAGCATTCGTTTGTGAAAATTCATTCTTGGCACAGCTTCATAGATTACTTAATGTAGTTGATACACGAAGACCTTTTCCCATAGGAACCTGAAACGAATTTAAATTCATTAAGCAATATGAAGACATATTGGAAAGAAAAACAAATCCATGTAAAATTAAATAAGTAAAAGCAGCTTCTCGTTCTTAATATTAAACAAGAGATTGAATAATTGAAATTTTCAAGTCTAAAAAGATTTTTCGGACAGATTTTGAACTGTACATTGACTAGTACAATGCAGTTTACTATTATGATTACATCTGCATCCTTTGTTCCTATTTGCACATCAATAAAACGGCACTATACAAAACAATATTAAATTTCTTAAATTCAATATTCATACATCGAATGGGAACAGTTTGGTATCTGATAAGAATTTAACTGTAACTAAACTTTTTTTAAAGTCATTTAATAAAAATGACTTCATTTAATAAAATTCGTTTTCTTTAATAAAAAAGGAAATAATTTTGATGAATTTTATTTGACATTTCACATGAATTAGATAATTTTTATTAACTGTTCAAAAATTTAAAATTAGTTGAGATTCCAGCAAAACAATATACGTTGAGAAATTGCAAAACAGTACTGTAAAATAACCTATTCGTATTGTATTAAGATTACTAGCAATGAGAGTAATGCTAATTAGACCGAGACCATGGGGGCTTTATTAAAAAGCTCCAAATACCGATTGCACCACTCAGTCGGCCTACCGCTAGGAAGCACAGAAAATCTAAGGGCACTTGGGTGAACACGTATCCAGATATAAATTCTGACAGTAATCCAAGATTACTTTTCAAGGACATTTATATTTTATTCTCTTATATAAATTATGCGATTACTCTATTCCATTTACGTTTTTGCACATCTTGAAACTAACAATGCATTTTGAACATTGCTAACTTGACGAGATCATAGAATTCAACTTTTGTCCTATGATAGAATTAAAATCATGGAAACTAACACGTTTATTATTTTCGCTCAAGATTGACATCTAATCATTAAGATTGAACCTAAAGGCCTCAGCAGCCCTTTACCGATAAAAAAGTAAAGCAGAAACAATTGCGAAAATGTCAATTAAAAAAACAGTCTGTACAAAACTTTCCTGCACAAAGTATACGTTATTCGATGCTTATATATTTTCAGTTAAAATCGACGAGTTTGTTTTTACAAATGCGTGAAATTTATATTTTGAGATGATATAACCCCCATTAAACTTTACTAAACGCAATTAAAGAAAACTGGACTCTAATACGATTCTCCCTTTAACTTGTATCACAATTTCTGCCGATTGAAAAGCTTGAGCAGTATCACGCTATTTTCACATGCTAATGTTTATTTTACGAGTATAGATTTGATTTTTATCATGTTGTCTGATAGCATAATAGTTTGTATCATTTGAACATGTTTGAGAAGGAATATAAAGTGATTTTAAAAGTCAACAATCAGAGGATTAATCTAAATTTTACTCCAAGGAATTGGGTTTTAACTTCTTTAATAGGTTCTCTTTCTTAACTATGCACTCTTTACTAGAAAATATTGAAATGGGATTTTAGGATACATGTGATTTATGTATGTTCCATAGAGTATTAAATAAATATTATGATTGGTTTAAAGGCATTTATGAATTAAAAAGGAAGAATGCAAGTTCAATGCAAGCATGTCGTAAGGCTAATGGAAACTTCAAACCTGTATTTAAAAGCTGCTATAAAGTCAGGCTAATCTTCATGAAAAGTTAATAAATTAAGAATTTGTATCATTATTTCGAGATGCGATAAAGAATGCTAACATATTTTAATATGTATATTTATACGCCAAGGACGAAATAAAATGTGAAGATCTTGACAATAGGTTAGTAATTAAAATTTAGTTCCAAATTGCAAGATTACATGACCCATAAGAGAAATATTAAATAGTAATTCAATCAAATTTCAAACAAAGAATTCAAGCGTCTTCAGGGTTGGCCTATTTTCGATTAAAATCTTCAATTTAATGAAACTCGGTTCAGATACTTGAAGAAATTTACAAATACTTTATCCATGCGTTTCCATACTTTAAAGTAAACATTCCTTTTAAAAATTAAATATCTGGTGCTAACAATTTCGTACAAGAAATGAAATAAGTTCCTTAATTTAGAATTTGATAATTGATAAATTTATCTTATTAAACAGTCATCAAGTCTTGCCCCACAAAAATGGTTTCGCTTTGAAATGACAGCTCAAAAATCTATCCTTCCCATATGAATGAAAATCAATTATGTTGGATATTGAAGTCTAATATTATTCCATTTGAAAATATGCATTCATAAGATAAAGAATTTATATTTCGGGAAGCTCAAGGTTTAGATCTAATGATTTGTATTGATAGATGGCAAGAAACCCTGTGTACTTGTCATTCGTTGTCGACAAATTTGGAATATTTCATGTACTGGGGTGATTGAACCTGATGATTTCACAAATTTATAATCAGTATTTTGTTTAAGAGTTGAATAGAAGAATTTCAGGTTTAAATAGAATAGACTAACAATTGAAACTTGCAATTAAATTAAAATTTTGTCACACACACTAGCAGTACCAGCACATCGTTGCCCATGGCATAACATCGAAGGGGAGAAATTAGCTTTAAATTTAAGTGATTCATTCTGTAATTCAGATGCAGTGCGATTTAAAAAGAAACACGGTTACTTCGCTCAACAGATGACTCCTTCCCTTAGTGTAGATATTCTTACTCTGGTATTCGCTAAGCGAACGTTTCTTTACATTTTAATTATCACTCAACGAACATTTTGACATTTAATGTGTTCCGACCAAGGTTGGATTTCCTTTGAGAGCATAATGAGTTTTGAATCGCTGTTTAAAATCAGACATAAACAAAGAAACGTATCGCATATGCATACCACAGCTCTTGCTATTTGCGCATGCGCAGTATGAGGTTTGCGCGCATGCATGGATAAGTGCAAAGCGCAGATGCTGCTGTTTTACGCATGCGCAAATCTTAATAGGAAAATAATTAAAATTGCAATTATAAAACTATTTTGATACGACTTCAATATACTAAAACCTTCACCAATAAATGTGCTACAAAATGGTATCAATATCAGTTAAGTATTTCTCTAGTTTCTCTTTCAAACTAACAGACGCTTTCAGGAGATTTCATTTTATACTATGCATAGATTAGAATCGCACGAATTCATTTGACTCAAATGAAGAACTTAAAAATTAGTTCTAATTGGTTCGGCATCTACGTGCAATAAAATACGAATTTAATACTATGTTTTGACTGAAATATCAAGTTGAAATATAGTTTAAATATATGATGACGTAATGAAATAAACACAGAAAAGAAGTTTTCACTTACCCCTTATTAATTCAAACTGATTTCGGGTTGTAAATTGCACAAGGTGAGTGAGGACCATTCATGTATTTGCTTCAGATCAATGGGAGTTTCCATAATATATCTAGAGTGGCATATTCTTACGAAGAACGTCAGGAATTATAATAGGCAAGGCAACAAACCCTGTAAAGGCAGATATTGATATTTTAATATGGCTCAAGCGATACAGTACACTTATGTACATTACAGTGAATTTAAATAATTAGTCTTGGAGAAAGCAAAACGATGAAGCATTGTTTATAAAAACTACAAGCAGATTAATTATACAATGATTTGATAATCCTTTACATGGCATAAAAACAAGCATAAAATTTAATACTCAAACTACTCAATGATCCAATTTCATTTTAAATAGATTAAATATTTAAAGAATAGTCAACACTTTGAACTAAGCAATCGTTATTGTGTTGCAAATATAGAAGATATTTCAAAACCCTGTCGAAACAGCTCTTTCCGATTTTGGTCCAAATCTAAACGTATGTCACTTAGGTAATTAGATGCATTTTACGGAGTACATTAAAAATGATAAAGAATTGCTTTAAGTAAACTGATACTAAATTAATATTCTTAAATAATGCGCTAGTTTTAGCAATTACTTTAAATACATTAATTTTACTAAAATAGTAGCGATGGTAATGCTGTTTTATGTACTAATTTTAAATTAAATCACTATGAAGTTACCATTGTTGCATCTTTTTAAACTTGCAATTTAATTTTAGGCCTTAAAATTAAAAAAGTTTTATTTTTCACTTTTTCCTCTAAATTATTTATCTATTTTTTTATCACTGCTTTCATAAAAGGAATTAAAAATTATTTGACCCTCTACTCCGAAACCTCACAGTGTAATAAGTGTTTTGGTTTAATTCATTTGCCATCGTATTTTTAATAACTTATTTTTTGATTATGGCATCGATGGAAGTGAAGACTGCCTTGCGTGATTTTCAAAATCTCTTTGGGAAGCAAAATGCTAGAACATCAAAAGTTAGGGCGTTCTCGCGTCTTATTCTCTGCAGTTACAATGCCTGCAACTCTAAAAACCCCAATTAAAGGAAACTTTCATGCATCATTCTACCACGAAACCGGCTATATGATAAAATACCTTCTAGAATTTTCGCTATATTTCAGCATGCATTCATTCACACTTGCAGTAATGTTAATATCATTGAAGGGTGTTATGAATATTTCTTTCCGAAATTTTTTAAAGAATTAGACGTTATTCACTGTTGTCAGCTCCGCCGAAGAATGAAGTGCAAAGGTCAATGAATTTGAAACAATTTTTCCTCCAATATAGACGAACGAGAACTAAATATGTCCTGAGCATGAGCGGAAATATGCTTAATCTTTATGACATGCTGTGAAATCTGAGTTGGTACAATGTTTTGAATCTAAAATGCGCTTCCCCCCAAAACACAACCAAATACGTTGACGATTACTCGGGTTTTGTGTCATACTCTTCGAAATCGAGAAAAGGTTCCGATTTAATTAAAATTAATCAATGTTAAATATTTGAAATTATTTGAAAGACATACTCTAATTAGTTACCTACTCCGTCAAAGGATCAGCCCTGTAGAGAATCTTGCTTGATTTACAATCGTTAAGACGCATGAAGTATATCAAAACTCATATTGCACGATTTATAGACAATATCCCAGCATTTTTTAAAAATAGTTGCCAGTAGCACGTTTTCAAGAATTAAATAGCAAACCTAAGGTTATCCGTAATAGTTGAAAACCACTCACTTTACTAGTTTCAAATTTTCATTCCATAGAATCATTAAGTTAACTATGACTAGTCGGTTACATTTACAGATAACCTAGAAATATCTATTCCATTTCTGGAACTTTATGACTATTGAAGAGTATTACTGTTACGAGAATACTATATTCTAGAGTACAATCGGGGAAAATACTTAAAAATTAAAGTATTTATTCAGTAATTGAACAATATATATTAGAATATATCCAAATCTATATTAATTTTTGCTACGGACTTACAATTTATAGGAGTTTTCGATAACCTCAAGAAATTAATGTCATATTTCATTTTACATTAAACAAAATTTTGAGCGAAGGTGAAAAGATTCCATTAATGAATACAAGTTTGCGAAATATTAGCATAAGTAATGAGATAAAGGAAAGAAACTGAAATAATTTGAATGAGCTTTGATACTATTCTTCAAAAGAAAAAGACCAGTTCTTGAGCCTGAGTATAAGGTATTGAACGGATATTTACTCTTAAATGAACATTCTGTTTACTTACATATATATTTAAACGAACCTTGAGTAAGAGTAAATAAAATAAAGATCTCGAATAGAAGAGTTCGGATAGAAAAATAAATCAGCGGGAGTTGTCTCAAAAGATTTCTTGAGAACTCTCCAATAAAGGCATCATATTCCTTCCCAGCATAAAATTGTAAACCATTAGCAAGGCTACGAATACATGACAAACAATAGTTAAGAAATATATATGTGACGTCAATATACATATGTGACGTACCGAATCATGCAAATATGCATTTTTTGAACTTTTTTTTGCAATCCATTGAAACAAAAATTTCGTATGGAACTATATTTGTAATCAGTTGCATGCCGAATTTTATTGAAATCTATTGTGTTAACATGCGGGTGAAAGTACGGAGAAACAGACGATGAATCCTTTTCTGTATTTGCTTCAAATTTTGTTAAGGACATTCATTTAAAAAGCAAAGCCTACGTACCAAGTTTCATGTATTTAGTTTTCTACAGTTTGTTTTATTCCAGCATCTAAACAAAAACTGCCCTTGCATATATTTAGAAAGTTTGATAGAAATTATCTACCCGTCTGAGCGTTTTTCACTTACTCTGTATAAAGACGGGGATGATACCGAAAATGGACTTAACCAACTCGGGAATGTCTAAAACATGGAGATACGTAAAAATCTCGAGTTCGAATTTCTTGGAGGGCTTCAATATTTCATTATATTGAAGAAGTAAATATAGGTAATTAAAATTACTATTTAACAATATATACTGAACCCTCATATGACGCAGGTGAAGAATGCATTAGCTGTACATTCAAGATTAAAATGCAATCCATTTTTCAATTACAAATATTTGTATTAACTTACTGTATATTATCCAGTTCTGCCGGTTCAGATCAAATATCTTTACCAGAAGTATTCCACAGACGTGTATTGAGCTTTCCAGTTGAGGGAAAGGAAGTAGAGAATCCAACGTATTACAAAGTTGTAATAAAATTCCTTGTATTTCTTTTATAGGTAATGGCTTTATGACATTTCATAATTACAATGGTGCACCATCACTGTACTATTTGAAATCTTACTACATCAACAACACAAGAGGGAAAATGGCACACATAAGCGAAAATATCACTTTTATAGTAGATAAATGAATAAAAAACGAACCCCATTTCCTCTTCTTTATCTCTCCCGAACGGCATGATTTCAATGATAAGATCTATGAACAGAATATAGATCATTCGATCCTATTCCCACGTCAGCTATTCAGAAATCACGAAAGAATATTTAAATCCTTGAAATGTATTATTAATACACTTAATTCTTCTTTCCAGCTTATTTTCATTGCTTAAAGTACGTCTTAGGTAAAATTTACTATTATAGTGAGCAACTTCCATTATTGAATACAGTTCTAGAGTTATTGTGAAGGGATTGCTTCAATTAAAGATAATTGAAGCAATTGAAATTTCCTAACCATGAAGATTTTCAGTAAAGGCTAATTCAATAACATCAATCATTTGCCTGATTAGCAGTCGCATTCATCAAGAAATTATAAAAATTTAACAAATTTGTAATCTGATAGCACTACATTACTATAAAATAAGAAGCCGGCGTCCTGGCATAGGGGAGCACGTTTTCGCCGTATTCTGGGCGTCCCGGGTTGGAGTCCTGGTTCGGACATGGGTGTTCCCTACCCTGTGTTCGATCTGTGAGGTGTGTGAAAGAGCCCCCATCCTCTGTAAAAAGAGGTTGTGCAAGCGAATGTGTGACGCAAGAGTAGCCATCTAGGGACAAGAGAGCTAAGACGCACTTATGTCCCTAGATGGCGCTACTGAAACAAGAGACGTTCTCTCGGGCTAAAATCGTCTACTTCGTTAGCGAGCTTGTCTATGACGAGTGTCATAAGAAACAGCAACAACTATAAAATAAGTACCAGCTTTAGGTAAGGTTTGGGCTCTCAAACCGGAGGGTTTCAGATTCAAAATCCGATTCCACCAAAAAACCGTCGTGTCAGCGAACCTGGTGCACTTTAAATCCGTCGGGGCCAAACGACCTCCCGATGGTGGTGAGCGGAACTTTTGAGAGGAGGTTGCTAGCTAAAGGGTCGTCCTCGTTTTCTGATCGCGGTTGAAAATTATGAGGTCCTTCCCCAAATAGCCTTAGTGCTGCTTTAAAACATGACGCTAATATAACTGAACTTAGCTAAGATGATGGGCTATCTCTGATGCTGGATTAGTGAAAGGACTATGGTACTGCCATATTCCCATGTCTGGATCTCTACTCTGAAATTAGATCTCTCTTGGGTCTTGGCCGCAGTGACCTGATGGTAAGGTCCCGACTTCGGAATCGGAGGGTTTCGGGTTCGTGGCCCGATTCTACCGAAGATCCATCGTATAAGAGAGTCTGGTGCACGTTAAATCTGTCCACGCTAAACATCTCCCCGATGATGTGGAGAGGGGAGTGCCAACTCAGGTGTCGTCCTCCTCATTTGATCGGTTCAAAATTACGGGGTCCGTCCTATAGTATTCCTAGTGTACCTTTAAAGCGGGATATTAATATAACTAAACTAAACTCTCTTGGGTCTTTTCGAAAACAAATAGTTTTCAGTAAACCAGTCACACATAATTCATCATAGAAAAATCTAATTCTTGTGTGTTAATTACCTAGCGAACTGAAACACAACACTCAACTATGGAAATAATTTAAAAAGTTTAGTTTCTAATTAGAAACATTTGTAAGTTTACGAAAGATAGAAATTATCATTACTTATTTTCTTACTTTCTAAAAGTTAGTTCTTAATTCACAATTATGGAAACAACAAATCATTATTTTCTTCTGCTTTTTTTTAAATAAAAATTCAGTAATTAGCATATATAGATTCAAAATTAAACAAATTAATCCATCATTGATAAACAGATTTTTCTTTCATAATTCGATTACTGTTCTCAACGATTATTTAAAATTGAATTTAGATGTGAATTCAGTTTGAATTTCCAAATATTCATGCCGAATCCTAATAACCAATGAATTTTGTATAAGAATATGGTCAGCTTTGCGTTTCGGAATCTGGTCTTGTTTTCATCAATAGCTTATATGGCTAATATTAATTTAAAATGAACACAGAAAATTTAAAATTACAAATAATTTATACATTTAAAAGAACAAATAGCAAAACTTCAGAATTATTAATGTCTTATTAAGTTGTGACTTGGTGTTAGACATTTTGTAGTGTCCATACAATATGATTTGCATTAAAAAGTTGATATATCCGACATTGCTCAGAATTAAAATACATTCATATTTAATATTTTTATGCAAAAATCAATTTTGCATAAATTATTATAATGCACACAATTGTTTTATTAATACGAACATTTTGATTAGTTACTTGCTATTACTTGCTTCAAAAGGAATGCATATTAAATATTTTATTTTAGATCTTTTAGAAATTGTTAAAAAATTATTTTTAACCAAAGAGAAAATTCCAAAAAGTGGAAAATAGAAATAAAAAAAATAGTGTTAGGAAAGATCAAAATCTCATTGTTATCATATTTCAAAATCATCTGCGTTCACGAGTGAAGATGAAATTGCATATAAAGGAATTTGGTATAGCTGAAAATGTAAAATGTAGAATTTATAATACATTAATATTTTTCTGATAAGATAATTCACTCTGAAAATATGGGATATAACGAAAGGTTTTCAGTTAGTTTCAAATTTATTGAATATTTAATCAGCATTTTAACTTTAAAATGTTGGCAATATTCTTTCCTTTCCTTAAAGAAAATGCTTGCAAAAATTTGGTTGAAATCAGGCCACTCGTTTAGAAGGGAATATGTAAAATATATATACTATATACACATGTAGTCACAATTACATTTATTTATATTTAAAAATATGATTTTTTTTAAAAAATTTTATTTGTTAATATCTATAAAGCGAATAGTTAAAATCAGATGATATTTAAGTATATTAATTAAGCATAAAATTTATCAAGATAACTTTTATTACAAACATAGGAACGCTCTACTGAAAGATCAAAAATGGAATGGGCCGAGTGCATTTTAAAACTTCTATAAACAGAATAATTGCTGAAAACCTGGTTCACTTTATCACATGACATACTGGGTTAAGGATTCTCGACATGCCACCTTTTTCTAATACTGTGGTAAGAACTATTCGATAATGTGATTATTTTATAGTCTATTAAGAACAATTCTAGAAACAAAATCAATTTAGCAAGGAAAAAAATGGCCAAAGAGAGAATCATTTTTGCCTGGAAAAGAAAATGATGAATATCTTTCATCAGTGAACTCAGAATAATTTTGTCTTATGATGAACCGAAATGCAGTGAAGCAATTATTGCAGGCACCCAAATATAATCTTTGATAAAGAATGAAAATCCTAACTGATCTGTATTATCAAAGTACAGATCAAAAGTAAAGAATCGTGCCCCAATTCAAAATGCTGTCATGATTGCGCCAATTTTACTTTCATAATAACGATCATGACTTCTAGATATGGCAACTATGATTTTCTGTTCTCAACTACAATTAGTTTTCTAATAAATCGGAAAAAATGAAGGTTCACTGCCTTATGTATACTTTTAATGAGATAAATGTCCCTTTTTCGCAATCATTTAACTGATTTTGCTAAATTTCATTTCATATTGAAGTAACCACAACCACTTATCCATTATGTTTCCTAAGACTGGGAAAAACAATGGATAAGTGGATTTCCTGATACTTTTATATTCTTTCAACTCTTGTTTTTCTGTCATTAACCCTCTGGCAAAGTATTGATATTGAGGGCATTCTTTTATATCAAAATTGCCCATTCGAAATGTATTTTCAAAACAATGGAAAATTATGTGTCCTCTTAATTTAAAGATAAAATAAAATTTCTACTAAAATAAAACATTCTCATATTAAAAGAGAGTTCAAACTAATTATACAAATGCACAGCAGAGTATATTTAAAATAATTTTATTTAAAACTCTTCTGTATAGCTTATATTGTTTTACAATATGTTTTTCTTTCATAAAACAGTCATTTCTTTGAACTCCAACTAATTTCAGAATTAGTATCTACAGGTTATCTTTGAATTCATCATCAATATTTATTGGAGATCAGGAAAAGAAGAATATTTCACACTGAAAATCAAAGAATACATGACGAAGTTCGGTGTGCTTTGTGATCACAAATTCCATTCACACCAAAGGCCGTTTGACGTGTGCAGCCGTTCGTCATCTGTCAGTGCAGAGCATGAATGAAACGAAATGCGTAAAATGAACTTGCGTAAATGCATCTAACTTACGATGCTGTAGAGAAATAATGCTTTCTAGTTAGATAAATGTAGGCAGAATGTTACCCCAAACGGCGCGTGACGCAGCATAAAATGTCTTTACTTGTGTATTGTCAATTGTACAAATGAGGATCATTTTTTGGTGTTCATGTTTATCAAAAAATGCGCCGATCGACACGGACAGTTTCTACAGTGGAAATTGATCTAGGTTGGATCGAAGAATAACTAATTTATAGCACATGAGGTACGGATTGTCAGTTTGGAGTTTCGCAACAATGTGGTCAATATTAAACAAGGAAAGTTTATATCTTTTCATTTACGAAGAAAGTTGTTGCTGTAAGCAGATGATCAGCCAAAGCGTGTTACTTTTTGCCAGTGGTTCCTTAACAGGACAGCCATTAATCCTAATTTACCAGCGTATATCGTATCCAACGATAAATCGTTCTTCTCATGAAGGAATCTTCAACACGCACAATTCGCGAAGGCTAATTGGAACATACACAATATGAAAAGTAGAGCCAAGCAACAAAGTTTTTCTGTCAATGTATTGATTCAGATCGTCGGTAGCTGTTTGCTAAGGTCGTATTTTCTGCCATCCCAGTTTGAACGAAGCAACCAACTCATGAGTCTTCAGACTATGTCATCGGTTATCATGAACGAGGTTCTTGCTGTTCTTCTCCGATAAATATGGTTTCAATATGATGACATTCTAACACAATTTGTTAAAGATATGCGTGGTTATTTCATCAGAAAATTTAGAGTTCCATGTACTGGTCGTGTTCAACTCATTTGTTATCTGCCATGGTCGCAAAATTTATCTACATTCCTCTCCTCTACGTAAAGTGCCCATGGAAAACATGGAATACGGAACTCCTATTTCCAGTGTAATGGACTTCATAGCAAGGATATTGGGTGCCAGCGCAAACATTCAGGAAATTCCAGACATCATCCACAAACTTCATTGGTACATGCAACGTCGTTGGAGATGCATGGTCTGGCAAATGTTCGCAATTCCGATCACCTCTTATAAGTCTGAATAAATGTTTTTATTTCCTTACCAACCACTTTGTTATGTTTTATTTCCATCATTGAACCAAACTCATGCTTTCCTGATACATGATATCTGTCCAGTAATTTCCTATGTGAAATAGTCTTATTTCTCTATCCCCACCAAATATTGATAATGCAAAATAAATTTTTTCCCTTAACCATCTATTGTTTTTCTCTTTCCATCACAATTCCAGGGACATGCTTCCTGCTACATGACGTCTGTTCCGTACTCCATATGTGAAATTGTCTTCTATTCCTTTCGAAATATGAATAGTGCAAATTACATGTTTTATTTTTCTTATCATCCTCTTTGTTCTTTTTCCATCATTGCCCCGAAGCCATGTTTCCTGCTACTTGGAGTCTGCTCCGTATTTTTCTATGTGAAATGATCTTCTTCTATTCCATTTCAAATGTTCACGATTCAAAATAAAAACTTTTTTTCTTATCATCCCTTTTGTTTTCTTTCCTTCACTGCACTAGGAGCGCGTTTCCTGTTACAAGACGCCTGATACATACTTCTTCTATTCCCTACGAAATATCTATGATTCGAAATAAATTTCTTTTTTTTTTTTTTTTTTCAAATCATCTTTTTTGTTTTTTTTTCCAACACTGCACTGAGGTCAATTTTCCTGCTACTTGAGATCTGTTAGTTAATTTTCTATGTAAAATGGTTCTCTTCTTCCATTCCCAAAAAAATATTAATGATGCAAAATAAACGTGTTTTTTTTTCATATTATCGTTTTTTTTCCCTTTCCATCACAATACTTGGGTCATGTTTCCTGCTACATGACATCCGTTCGATACTTTTCTATGTGAAATGGATCTCTTCTTCTGTTCCTTTCCAAAAAATGATGATGCAAAACAAATTTTTTTTTTCTTATCATCATTTTTGTTTTATTTCATTGTTATATTTGCACTTGGGTCATGTTTCCTGCTACATGACGTCTGTTCAGCAATGTTCAATGTGAAATAATTTTCCTATTCCCTTCCAAATGTTGATGATGCAAAATAATGATTTTTTCTTATCATCATTTTTGTTCTCTTTCTATTACTGCACTCAGGTCATGTTTCCTGCTATATAACGTCTTTCCAATGCGAAATAGTGTTCTGTTCTCTTCGAAATATTGATGCTACAAAAAAAAAAGTGTTTTTTTTTCTTATCATCCTTTTTGTTCTCTTTCCATCGCTGCACTTAGTTTATGTTTCCTACTACATGACGTCCGTTCGATACCTTTCTATGTGAAATGGTACTCTTCTTCTGTTCCCTTCCAAATATTGTTGATGCAAAATAAATGTATTTTCTTCCTTTCTTATCACTTTTGTCCTTTTTCCTTCACCGCACAGGGGTCATGTTTCTTGCTTTTTTTACGTCTGCTCCGTACTTTTCTAAATGAAAATGTCTTCTTCTATTCCCTTCTAAATACTGAGGACGCAAAAGAAATGTAATTTTCTTTCTTATCATCCTTTTTGTTCTCTTTCCCTCTCTGTCCAAGGTACATTTTTGCTGCTATTTGATGTCTGTTCCGTACTTTTCTATTTGAAATTGTCTTCTTCTATTCCCTTCTAAATACTGATGATGCAAAACAAATGTTTTTTTTCTTATAATCCGTTTTGCTCTCTTTCCTTCACTGCACTGGGGTTATGTTTCCTGTTATTTGACGTCTTTTCCGTACTTTTCTAAGTGAAATTGTCTTTTTCTATTAACTTCTAAATACTAACGACGCAAAACAAATGTTTTTTTTTCTTACCATCTTTTATTTCTTTCCTTCACTGCGCGGGGACATGTTCCTACTATATGACGTCTGTTCCGCACTTTTCTAAGTGAAATCGTCTTTTTCTATTACTGATGACTCTAAACAAATGTTTTTTTCTGATCATCCTTTTTGTCCTCTTTCCTTCACTGCTCCGGGTATATTTTTGCTGCTGTTTGATGTCTGTTCATACTTTTCTATTTGAAATTGTTTTCTTCTATTCCCTTCCAAATACTGATGACGCAAAAGAAATGCTTTTTTTTCTTATCATCCTTTTTGCTCTCTTTCCTTCACTGTGTGGTGCAACGAAGAAGCTAAAATAAACTCACGCGCAACTTAAAACATTTTTTTATTGAAGTTGTGTGAAAACTCAACTCTGCCTTATTGATTTACGTGCTTTCGAAAGATTTGAAATACGCATTATCGTTACATCTGTTAATCGCCGAGTGTTATATTTAAATGTTAAAAATGTAAATTAATTGCAAATATTAAATGTTTATGTCATCTTACTTTGGACTGCATTATTTTACGAAGAACTCACTTAAATGTATGACAGCACGACTTCTCCAGTTTCGCTTTAGTTATCACATACTGGTGACCTAGGATGTGATCTTTTCTTCAGTTTGAATTACTTTATTTCGATCGACGAAGGTATGTGCATATCAGTTTAAATACTACTGATTTATATCTTTTATCAAATATGATCGATAACACAAGTTAAACTCTGCAAACAGAGTGACTGTAAAACCACCAGTTTTTTGGCGACATAAACTGAAATTTTTTTTTCTCAACTTGAGGCACAGTTTTCGAACAGTAATATCACTCATGATTTAACCAAATATAAATCGTCATTGCTGCATCAGACGAAAATATGATGGATTTTGTCGTAGATATTTTAACAAATCCACCAATGGATGGTAAATACGACGCTTTGAAAAATGCATTGCTGAATAGATTAACCGATACAGAGGAATCCAGGTTAAAAAAAAAGTACTGACCGATCTTAACCTCGGAGATAAACGCCCATCCGATTTATTGCATCAAATGAAAGGTTTAGCCGAAAATTCCAGCTCCGAAGCAGTGCTAAAATGTCTTTGGCTACAATGTTTGCCGCAACAACTTCAAGCCATATTATCTATAAGCACTGCTTCATTAGATAAAATCGCAGAAATGGCTGATAGGATCATCAAAATCTATAGTTCGATAGAAATATGCTCTGTTAATAGAACCTCCGAGCCAAATAACACTTAGAATGAAAAAATTAAATTTCTGGAAACTAGCATCGAAGAATTAACTCAAAAATTTGGCAATTTCATAGCGAGAGGTAGGCCTCAACAGAAATGTGGAAATTTCCGAAATCGTAGCCGTTCAAGGTCGAACTCTTCTCATTACAGATTATGTTGGTATCATCATAAATTCGGTAAGAATGTTCATTACTGTAGTAAGTCTTGCGAGTTTCATACATCTAAAAATACTTCGGGGAAAACGGGCCGGTCGATTGAAGAGGCCGACGACTACGGCCAAATAAATTGCCGTCTCCTTTTTAATAAATCAAGCAGAAAACATTATCTTATCGATACCGGGGCTGATGTGTCCGTTATTTCGCCACCAAAATCAAATAAATTGTCGCCATCTTATTTTAAACTTTATGCTGCTAATTCAAGTTCAACTAAAACTTACGCCAAACAACTTATTACTTTAGATTTAGGCTTGAGAAGATGTTTCAAGTGGAATTTCATCATAGCGGTCTCGAAGTCAATAATTGGCCCAGATTTTCTTAAAACCCATGGACTGCTGGTCGATATTAAGCGAAAGCGTCTGATTAATCCATTAACATCATTATCAGCTCCGACTAAATTAATTAAAGGCTCGTCTTCATTTTTAACACCTCTCAATATTAATAATATTGATGCAGATATACATTCTCTGTTAGGAGAATTCAAAAGCTTATCTTCTGAAAATATAGTCAAGAATAAAGCTAATGTAGGCCACAACGTCACCGACTCTATTATTACAAAGGGTCCACCTATAGCATCCAAAGTTCGTAGATTGGCTCCAGATAAATTAAAAATCGCCAAAGCGGAATTCTCCAACATGCTATAACAGGGCATATGCCGTCCAACCAGCAGATGTTGGTCTAGCCCATTACACATGGTCAAGAAAAAGAATGGTGAGTGGAGGCTGTGCAGGGATTATCGGTCTTTAAATTCGGCTACATTACCAGATCGATATCCCATACCCCACTTGCATGATTTTACGCATCAATTAGAAGGCTGCGCTATTTATTCTACATTAGATCTCCATCGGGATTACCATCAAATTCCCATGGAACCTGCAGACATTGAAAAAACAACTATTTCTACCCCATTCGGACTTTTCGAATTTCTTTTCGTGACTTTTGGACTTCGTAATGCTGCGCAAACATTTCAACGATTTATGCACGCAGTTCTAAGTGGTCTAGAATTCTGTTTCGTCTATCTAGATGATATTTTAATTGCATCATGCACTAAAGAAGAGCAATTGCATCATCTAAGAATAGTTTTTGAGAGACTTCAGCAATTTCAATTAATCTTAAATCTCAGTAGCAATTTCATAAAACCTGAAGTTAGTTTTGTAGGCCATACTGTCTCTCCAAATGGAATTCGCACCACAAATGAAAAAGTCAAAGTTATCGAAGATTTCGAGAAACCCAAAACAGTCAAACAACTAAGAAGATTTTTGGAAATTATCAATTTTTATAGAAGATTTATTCCTCAAGCAGCTCAACATCAAGCGAGCTAGTACGTCACTTTGGCACCATGACCATTTCGTATGTCTTGCGACGTGGAAGCATGTACGATCATTTTACATAATTCTCTATATTTCGTTTTATCGCAATGAACCCGCTTTTCATCACAGGTTACTTTGCGACATATAAACTTCTTTCTGTTCTTTCTTTGAAGCTGCCGTCATGAGGCAAAGGAATCACACAATCTCTGAACTTTAACTCTTATTGAACTAAATATCTTTACTTCTGAATCATTCATATGGGTTCGAAGCATTTCAGAATGGATTTCTCAATGTCTTCTCTTAGCTTTGTAAATTGCTCTTGCATTTAGCACGAGTTTTTATGAAATAGTGCCTGCAATTCGGAGTTTGAAAATTTTCTCTATTCCATCGCCTCACCTCGATCTCAAAGTCTCCACTCTTGAAATATTTAATCCACTCACGACATATTCTTTCACGTATTGCCGTAAGTATTTCCGAACATTTGATGCGTCGCAATCGATGGTTTCTACAATGGAAAAAATCGCCAATGTTGGGAATAATGAAAACTCCCCGCTGTTTATAAGAATATTGCTCGAAAGCTGACATCTTCATTATATGTATATTTTTTATATTTCCATTATTCAGATTTTTTAGCGATCTTTTGCGGAGCCTTATTATTTATTTATTTTGATTCAGCAAATTCAGAAAAATTTATTGCCATTTGGACATCTTTATTTTATATTTTCATAATCACAGTAGAGCTTTCTACTTAAAGGTTCCGTCATTTTATTTTCGGCTATGTACTATTTCAAGAAAAGGTTTAAAAGCTATATGCTTCGGTCTTGCCACAGATTCTAAATTTTTCCCACTCTAATCAATATTTCTTCGGAGTCTTTCCTATCTCTGATAGTATTATTTATTGATTCGCATGTTTTTTCTCGAGTTGTTCTGGTTTATTTCATTTTTTTAATCTCTTCACATGTTTTATTTTCAGCGTAATATTTTATTATAGAAGATCTGTTGAAATAATTTTGTGTATCTTTTGTTTTGTGAATGCAACAAAGCACTCAATTTTTCTTTCTGTCAAAAAACTCTTTATTTTTTTCCTGCCATTTATCCTTTTCAAAATCCTATCGATAGCAGATATTTTTTTCAATTTTCAGGTTTGACGATGTATTTAATTATTAGCTGCACAACTTTGCATCATATGTTTTTCTTTACGTAATTTCAGACTCTATTATTAAAAAAGTGGTAACATATTCACGATGCTAAGTAACATCCATTGCCACCTGAGGCATTTTTCCATCTTTTTGGCAATTAACGGATGCCATTTCAAAAACACGATGTAACTTTTTATGTGACGAATCCACGAAGAGATCAAATTTTGGAATTCTTTCATTAAGAGTAGAAAGGTTGGTCAGTCAGGACGTGTGTCATCTTTCGAAATAATTCGTAGATGGAAGAAGCAACATCTGCAATGTACTCTGGGGAGGGGGCAGTGGTAAGACCTCTCGTTTTAGCATTTCCATATAGAACTTGACCGGTCATGAGGTGCGTGGGGTGTGTTGGAAGATTACTTTATAGTATCTCTCTTGATGCAGTCGTCATGTTGCATAGTATGTCAATCGTTTTCTTGTGATACCAATCTTTATAATATTTCATTCGGTTTCAACCTCTCATAATATATCACACCGTTGCGATCCCACTAAATGGGGCGTCACTTTGGTGTTATGAATATTTGGCATGGCCGTCAACGTGGAGGCATATCCGATCATTCCACATTACTTTCTGTATTTGAGTTTATCGTAGTGGAACCAGTTTTCGTTGCTGGTCACAATACATCCTAGAAACTCTCTTTTGTTTTTGTTTGGAGCAGTTTTTCTCAAACAAAGAAATGCCGTTCAACATCTCCTGTACTAAAATCGTACGGAGCCAAGTTTCATTTCATGTGATTCATTTATTTGGCTTTGGGGTATTTCGAAATGGCATGGTGATTCACTATCAATGATTCTGAAAGTTGTTCTTACACTTGGCACAAGTCTAATGTAATTCGGAATCTTTGAAAATTTTATCTCTTTCATCGCCATTCGACTGATCTATCTCCAAATCGTAATACTCGAAACATTTCAATTTCACATATTCTCTCCCTAAAAGAAGACTTGCTATAAGTCCTAGTGAATATTCGATGCATCGCAGTTGCTGTTTTCTTCAATTGCAGAAAACCGCAAATGATGAGAGTAATAAAAGCTTCCAGCTGTTGATGAGAATTATTCGAAAGCTGACATCTTCGTTTGGGAATAAGTTTACAATTGTGTGTGCTGTCATTATGCTATTTGATATCCAAGGTTACGGTGGAAATTTTTATCTTCCTGTTTCGACTATCAGTTTCCGCTGTTGAAAACTATCGAAAAAACTGCGGAAGCAAAGTTGTGCACCTAATAACTAAAATTTCTTATTCTTCTGAATGTCCCAAATAGCCTTAGTGTTGCTTCAAACGGGACGTTAATATAACCAAACCAAATCTTCTGAATGTCCCAGATTTATTTTCGTAGAGGCAGAACTACTATATGAAATTTTTATTAAATTATTTATGACTGTTATCGGAACCTAATATATGCAGACTACCAGGTAGGATGGTCATTACATGGCATTTTTTTTTGTAGTTTTTTTTTTTTTTTTTTTTTTAATTTTTATTCTTTAAGAGAGTGGGACCAGCGCACATTAAATTTTTCCATAGCCGAAATGTCTTTTTTTGAAAAATGATAGGGTTCCAAGAAATGTTGTATATTCGGCCATATATGAATATGGCTGTAATCTGAATCTTTATAAAAAGGGACAGATTTTATTATTTGTTCAGTTTTGAACAATCTTATGCTGTTATTGTTTTCATTAAATGGAAATTCTGAATCGATATCAAGAATGGCATTTATATAAACGCCAAGATAAGGTATACAAGTAACTTTCACAGTCTGCATATGGTTCCGAAGAATTTTAAAGTTTTGTTTCCAAGACAGCAGATCAGAAAGATGGCTATAGGATTGCTTTTGCTTTTTTGAAAGGAGTGACCATGTAATTTTTAATCGCTTGATTGGTTCGCTTTCTAGAACTGTAAGTATTACAATCATAAAATTAAAATTTTTTAACTGGTGCAGATCCTCTGCAATTTTTATAATATGGCATATAATTTTCTATCGGCGTTTTTGGCAGCTTTCGTATAGAATTGTGCGCTGGCACCACATTTTTACATGATTGAAATGAGCACTAGATTCTGCGACAACTGGTCCGAAAGGGGGATAAAGTAGTTCTGCAGAGCGAAATTTTTGAAAGATTTTGGCGTCAATACAGTCAGTTGCTCCGCGTAGATTTTAGCGAAAACATCCATGAATTGTGCAGCAACAGGTATATTTATGCTTGGAACAGGAATTAATTTTCGTTTCAGATAATACCACAAATTGGATGCCATTTCGAATAGCTGCTTGAGATATTAAATTGCTGAACTGGGAGATCAAAAAATGTTTCTTTAAAGGTCAAAAAGTTGTTCTTAGTTCTGAAAATAACTGGTTTTTTTTTCCTCCGATAAAAATATTATTTTTATCTTGAGAGGGATAAAGTTGTTGATGTTATTAGATTAAAAAGTTAATATAAATACACAAAATAGCTCAATATATCGCAGTTTAATTCGCTGCGATGGAATAAACCAATGAGGAGAAAAATTTAGTTCAATAATGGTTTCGTTTATTAGTTGCAATAATGCAAAATAATTAACACAGTATAAACAATTCATTTAAGAACATTGTTTACCTTGAATGTTTCTAAGAAAAAGCACACACACACAAAAAAAAGAAAAATGAATTTGAATAATGTTGTATGCACAACAGAGGTTTCAGAAGGCAATTGTTTCAAAATTATTTCAATTTTTAAACCTTATTTTAGAATATATATATTTAGTATATTTAAAACCTTTTTCTATTTTGCTTCCAGATATTATTTTTTTTCCTTCTTCTTTTTGCACTAAATAATTTTAAAACCTGAAAAATGTCCAATTTAATTTTGACTATTTCTTTCATATTAGGATACATTTCAAGAAATCATAAATATTGTTAGAAATACTTCCGATATGCAAATAGTATACTTTATGTTAAAAAAAATAATACATTCTATAAGACTTTGCATTAGCCACATCTATGTAAATATCGCTTTCGAATGGGATAATTTAGACAATAATTAATTTAGACATTGCACAGTGAAAAACATACTCAAAAATGCAAAAGGATTCAATGCTGAATTTTATAATCAAAATTTTTCGAAACAGGGAAGTATTCAGATGAAAAATAAAAAAAAAACAAATATTTCCTGAATTTGAAATTTTTATTCAAGAATCATCATATATAATAATTTATCGTATAAAAAAATTTTCAAGGAACGATTAAAGTAAGCAAAAGGTGAGTTTAGCTTATTCACAGTTTGAAATATAATTATAATAATTTCATGATTAAAAGAAAAATCTACGGATATTTTGGAACGGACATTGAAATTCTATACTTTATTTATTGGATGCGGACGACACTTGATATGACAGCTATTTCTTCATACTTCTTGTCCTCACTATTTGGGAATCTTCTGTCCAAAGATATAAGATTGAACGTGCCATAGTCTCACATTACGATAGATCATTAGCAGAAATGAATTCCGAATTTAAAGGTCTTACCAGGAGAGGGCACGTTTTTGAAAATTCAGTTCTGAATGAGATTTAGTATAATGGTAATATAGGATGCTCACTCATGAAAAAAATTAAGCGCAATAGCCAGTCCATTTCTAAAAAATGGCCTTCAAACATTGTGCATAGTTTATATACTAATAATTTATCGCTAATGCCGAAGCTTGAATAGTTTAGTGGCTATGACACTGACGTAACAAAAAAAAAGACACACGTTCGATCCTGGGCTTTTTTTTTTGCTTTTTTTATTAATTTCTTTCAAATTAATAAAACAATTTGCAAACAGCTTTTTAATAAATCTTTTTTATTTTTTTATGCAAAAATAAATCTTTATTTAAATGCAAAAAACAGACGGATGCATCTTCAAAAGAGAGTCACTATCATCATCATTGTCCTTATTCTTTCCTTTTATCGAATATTTCAAAAATTCTTTTCTAGAATGAAGTCGATATCAGAAGAATTTGAGATATCATGGTTTCTTTTGGTGGCAAGTATACCAGCACGTTTGGCAGCTTTGTATTCTTTTACTTTCTCGATTTGATCCGATTTTTTATTTGCTTCTTGTTGTTACGGGAACTTTTAGAATTAGAATTTAGTGCAGGAGTATTCTTTGTGTAGACGGTCTACTGGAATGAGAAACAGTTTTGTTTTAAAAAATTGTGTATTAAATGAATTAGCTATGGGAGGTATAACAGCATTTGTAAGAGACTCAGAACTAATGTCTGTGGAGCTAGTTAGAGATTTTTGAAGAGTTGGAGAGACAGAGGGAGAGGTGGAAGTTTCTTCCCAAACTTTCTTAATAAAAAGTAGTGAGATACAGTCGGGTTTTTTAATTGTAATTGTTTCATGGTTTGCTGAAGAATTTACCATTACAACTGCAAGAGTATTATTTTTAGCAGTGGATATTTCTTGCGGGGTTTTCATATTTTGTTCTGAAGGTGGACAGCTTGAATTTAGTGCTGATGAGTAACTAATCCCTGATTTCGTCATTCTGTCGCTAACTATTTTCCAAGCTTAAGGGAACGAAATATTTCTTGTAACTTTAACCGTTTGGATCTCCATTTCTTGTTTATATTTTGGACATGAGCGGGAATAAGCGGGATGGCCCTTATTTCAATTAAGGTATTTTGTTTCTGTAGAAGCGCATTTATTTTTGTCGTAATCAGGAAGAGAGCAGCTGGCGCAGATTTGTTTACCTCGACAAGCTGTTATGGTGTGATCGAATTTTTGATACATAAAGTACCGTAGTGGATTTGGTATGAATGGCTTTACAGGACAGTTTATGTATGCTACTTTAACTGATTTTGGCAGTGTTAGAGTGCTGAATGTAAGAGTCAAATGTTTGGTGGGAAAGATTTGACCTTTTCTTCTTATAGTGATTCTGCGGGCTGCAGTAACATTTTGATCTTTAAGACAATCTAATATAACTTCTTCGAGATCTCTCTGCAATTCATGTTCGGATACTACACCTCTTTAGTGATGTAAAGTATGGTGTGGAGTAACTTTTACATCGATGTTTCCTATTTTTTCCAGTTTAGTAATATTTTCAGATTGTTTTGCATTCAAAGTTTCAATGAGTAATTTTGAATTATTTAACTTTTTAATAGAATTTACGTCACCCACAATTGAAATGACAATTTTGTTAATCAAAATTGGGGAAACATTTCTTAGATCATTACCCAAAAAGTGGCCCCTTCGCTTAATGCGCTTGAGCAGCCCAGTCAAATATCTAGGATACCGGAAGTTTGATACATCAGGGACTGAAATGTACCATCCGTCTGATGGGTCGCTACGCACGGCGAACACGTGGGGATTTTGACTATCCATGAGAAGCAAGAAGCAAATACAGTGGTGTCAGCTTCTCATGGAGAGATCCTTAAAAATAAGTAGAGGGATGGAAGGATTAAACAGAGAGAACAGGAAGCGGGGTGTAAATTTAAAGAGAGAAGGGAATAAAGAAGAGAGAAGGGTCAGGGGAAAGAAAAAAAAAGAGTAAAGATCCCTAGAAACCTCGGGATTGGGACACCCGTACCAACCTAAATAATGTGAGCCCTGAGGGGTTGTTTAAAGAATAAACACTTAATAAACTTATTGATCGCCAAATTTTCACATTAAAAGACAACAGGAGAATATGTTTTTTACGGATGCCGTTGATGAAATATACAGATTTCCTGACACACAACTTTTTGAATCTGAAGTATACATATTAACTGCAGGCCATCGGGACACAAGATTGCTCAAAAGTGGTAATTTGAGCACTATTCAATAAAATAGATTAAAAGAATATAACGTATCTGATTCTGGGATAATTAGCGTGTCAAAAACTTAATGCGCAGATGTTCGCCCAGAAGGTGGAATTGAGCCACTCTGACTCTCATCAGCTACGGGTTTGAAGCCCGCACACCGGACCACCGATGCTCATCTGGGCAATGTATCCTTTAAAGAACCTAGCTATATATAGCACTTATTTGGTAAAGAAATAAAAAGTGGTAATTTTTTTTTATAAATGAAAATTTTTTCTCTATTTAATATCAAAATATATAAAGGTATTTCTTCATTCTGGTGTTTAAATATTCCCTGTTGTTAAATAATAAATTTTCATGAATTATATAAATAAAAATTTTCAAATTTTAAAAGAATTTTATTAATTTTCTTAGAAGACATAAAAAATCAAAGGCCGTTGATTTTATTTGTATGGAAAAAAAGTAACTTATATTTCTTTTTTAGTTTTTCTGCTTTACATAATTTTTAATGTTCCACCCTTTCTGGGATCCAAGATATTATAATTCCTTAATTTTTTTATTATACATGATAAATTTTTCTTTCTTTGATAGCAAAATATATAAAGGTATTTTTTTTCATTTTGCTGTTGAAATATTCCCAGTGATTAAATAATAAATTTTCATGGAATATACAATGAAAAATTTTCAAATTTTAAAAGAATTTTATTAATTTTATTTGCAGACACAAAGAATCAACGAAAATGTACACGGCTTGCTGAATTTATTTGCATGACAGAAAAGTAACTCATTTTTCCTTTTTAGTTTTTCTGATTTACATAATTTTTGATGTTCCAACCTTTCTGGGATCCAAGATATTACAATTCCTTATAACAAAATTTGGGAAAGTATACTGGAAGAAAGGTGGCAGAAATCAACTAAATAGCGCAGAAAATATTATTTGTACTATTGTCAAAATTTTGTTAAACAAAATTTAACATATTTATAAAAAGCAGTTACTAAAAGTTATATATGTTCATTTTCATAATACATTTATTCATACATTAAGCTACAGTGTTATTAAAAATTCCTAAATTAGAATCAAATTTCATACTCTATTGAGCAAAAAATTTCCTAATTTTCGTTCTCTGCTTCAACATTTTAACACCACATTATTTTAGTTCACTTAGTTGATAAAATCTTAATAATAACTCTTTCAGGAAAAAATATGACCATGTAAAAACGCTGATTTCTTTTTATTAGATAATATTAATATGCTTTTTTCGTTTACTAGAATAATTTAATGTTTTTTAGAATAGTTTTTCTTTTATTTTTATTAGAGTATCTAATACTCAAAGTTTGAGCCAATAGTTTATGAGAATTACAAAATTGTGAGAGAATATTGAAATAAAAATAAGAGAGATTTATAGAATGGGCCCATGGTATGAATTTGAACTTCGATTACAGAAATTTCATCGCCAAAAATTATGAAATTTTCGCCTATTCTTTAATTAAATAATGCAATTTTAAAACAATGCCATTACAGAATCAATCATAAGTTGCATCCAGTAACTATATGCACCTTGGCATGTTTGTGAAATTTTGGAAATAAAAATTTGTAGCAGCGCAATTGTGTCGGAGTAGTTGGTAAAAAATAACTTTCCTCTTTAAAATGCTCTCTTTTGTTCCAAGTGAGATAAAAATTGATCTAAAGACATATAAAATAAAGCGCTTGACATTTATTAACTTAAAAGATTTCATAGAATTATCCGCCGATAGGTTGCGCTGTAATACTATTATATCATTTAATATGCTTTATACAGGATAAATAATGTAAAAAACTAGCATTAAATCTGTTCAATCTATTTCCCATCATATTTAACATTACATTTTAGTCAAAGAGCCGTGGTTCTGCTGTTTTTAACCGAACAATATTGCTAATAATGCCTTTTCTTGCAACATGGACACAATTAGTAAAGAACTAACTTTTCAATCTTTTTTATATCTAAAAATAATGCTAATTGTCCTCTGAAAGATTCTGTAATGGGAAAGTTATTTCTTGCTAATATTGTAAGTAATTAAAATTTATTATTCATAAATTTATATCTGTTAAGTAAAATTGACTTTCGAATCTATGCCAAAATGTACCTCGCCACAATGACAAAGCAGCCTAGATCAATAAATTACTCATTGCTTCTGCTGAGACCTTCTTATTGCAAAGAAGTTTGGAAAAATAGTAAAAATTAATTATTTATAAATTAACGAATTTTTCATCAAATTTTTAAAAAATATATTTCAAAATATTTAAATGCCCTTAAAAATCAGTAAAACACAAGGAACACCAGTATTTAAAAAGCACTTTAAAAATATTAGAAAATAAATTCATCAGTCATCTCAACGTTTAATTATAATCTTGTGAATCTTTCTTATAAACTCTTATAGTATATTGCAAATATTTTTTTTAAAAATGTATTTTATTTTTTTTTAGTATTTTTTAAAAGATTGTTTCATTTTAAGGAGGGATTTTAAACAGTACACGTAAGTATGAGGTTTTAATAAATTAAATTACAAGAATCCAAATGATAAGCATACAAAACATGTTAATACAAAATTGAATGATTATCATGTTGGCTTACAAAAAATATATACCTGCGTAAGTCATTGACTATTTAATTCATCATTACACTGGATCAAACAGTTAAATCAAATACAAATGAGTGAATTGAGGAAGAAGAGCATTTTTTATTATTATTTGGTTTTAAAAATCAAAATCTAACAAAAAATTAAAAAAGCTAGCGGTCGCCTAGAAGGTGGAATTGATTAACTCTGACTCGGTTAGCTACGGGTTTGAAGCCTGCACACTGGACCACCGATGCGCATCTAGGTAATGCATTGTTTAAAGAACTTAGCTATATATATAGCACTTATTTGCTAAGGAAATAAAAAAGTGTTTTTTTTTTTTTTTTTTTTTTTTGTAAATGAAAATTTTTTCTCTATTTCATAGCAAAATATATAAAGGTATTTCTTCACTGTGCCGTTTAAATATTCCCAGTTATTAAATAAAAAATTTTCATAAATTATATAGTTAAAAAATTTTAAATTAAAAAAAATTTATTAATTTTCTTTGAAGACATAAAAAATGAAAGGCTGTTGAATTTATTTGTATGACACAAAAGTAACTTATATTCTTTTTTAGTTTTTCTGCTTTACATAATATTTGTTGTTCCGCCCTTTCTGGCCTCCAAGATATTAGAATTCCTTATACAAAATTTAGGAAAGAACTGGAAGAAAGGTGGTAGGGATCAACTGAACAACGTATTAAAATTATTTGTACTGCTGAAAAAATTTTGTTAAACAAAAGTTATACAAAAACAACATATTTATAAAAATCAGTTACCAAAAGTTATATATGAGAATTTTCATAATACATTTATTCACAAATTAAGCTACAGTGTTATTAAAAAATTCCAACCTTTTAAAATAAAATTTCATACTCTTTTCAGCGAAAAAACAAACAAATTTTCTTTTAATGTTTCAACATTTTAACACCACATTACTTTTTTTCACTTAGTTGATAAAATCTGATTAGTAACTGTTTCAGGACAAAATATGATCAAGTGAAAACTCTGTTTTTTTATTAAATTAATGTAATACACATTTTTTTGTTTACCATAACTTTTCAATATTTTATAGAGTATTTTAATATTTTTCAATTTTTACCAGAATGTTTTAATGTTCAAAGTTTGAGGCAATAGTTTATATGAATTACAAAATTGTGAGAGACTGTTGATATAAAAATTTGAACTGGTTTACAAAACGAGCTCACGGTTATGAATTTGAATTTCGACTTCAGAAATTACATTGAAAAAATTATGAAATTTTCGCCTATTCTTTAATTAAATAAAAAATTTTTTAAAACAATGCCGTTACAGAATCAATCACTAGTTGTTGTTGTTTTCCATTATGTTGAAATAATTTATTATCTGCTCATGTTTATGACTAACAAAATGTTGGAAAATGGAAAAAATAGGTAAAATACTTAATTGGTTTGAATTTTGAGTTATTTCTTAATTACTTTCTTTTTAGCACTGCGATAAAATAGAAAAATCAAAGAATTAATAACAGTAACAATGATTGAATTTTTTTTAATAAAACACAATAAATATGGAAGCAAATTTTGTACCACTTTTAAATATGTCCAATTCGGTTTATAGAATTTGAAAAATCTTCAATCCTTTTGTGGTAAATTTTGATATTCGTTTGTAGAATCATTTCTGATCAGAAGCAATTCGTTGAATCTTGCTTCATAATTTAAAGTAGGATGCTTGTGCGGGTAACGATATGCTCCTGGGTGTGTTTATGCGCTTTCAGAAATAAAAATTTGTATTTGCGAAATTTGAGTAGTTCGTAAAAAATAAGTTTCCTCTTTAACATGCATTCCTTGGTTCCAAGATGAGATAATATTTTAGTTATAGAAAAGTAAAATAAAGCGATGAACATTTATTAATATACAAATTTTCATAGAAATATCCGCCCGATAGGTGCGCTGTAATTCTGGTATAACATTTAATATGCTTTATAAATGATAAATAATATAAAAGAGTAGCATTAAATCTGTTCAATATATTTCCCATCATCTTTAACAATGCACTGTAGTCAAAGAGCCGTGGTTCTGCAGTTTCTGATTGAACAATTTTTGCTAATAATGCTTTTTGTTCAACATGAACACAATGTGCAAAGAAATAATTTTTCGGTCTTTTTTATATCTAAAAATATTGATAATTGTAAACTGAATGATCTGTAATTGAAATTCCATCCCATTTTGGCCGTTTAAACGTATTTTAAAATCTTTCGAAATGGGATAAATATCTCTTACTTATATTATAAGTAATTAAAAGTTATAATTCATAAACATATATATGTTTAGTAAAACTGACTTTCGAATCAATACCAAAATGTACCTTCGCCTCAAAGACAAAGCAGCCTAGATCAATAAATTAATCACTGTCTCAGCTGAGACCTTCTTATTGTAAAGAAATTTGAAAAAATGGTAGAAATTAATTGTTTATCAGCAAACAAATTTTTTATCATATTTTTAAAGTATATGTCAAACATTTTAATATCTTTAAAAATCAGTAACACATAAGGAACACCCGTATTTAAAACGCTATTCGAAAGAAATTAGACAATATATTCATCTGTCCTCTCACCACTTAATTATAATCTTGTGAATCTTTCTTATAAACTCTCACAGTACATAGCAAAAATTTTTTTAAAAAAGTCTTTTTTTTATAGTATTTTTCAAAATATCCAATAGCCAAGTTCGAAAAAAAAATCAAATTTTCCAATCAAGGCATAAAATAATGATTAAATAAAGATCAAAATTTGTTCAAATAAACTAGTAAAACAAAATTTGCAGATAATTGCATTTAAATTATTCTTGTAAAAATTAGCATTTACTTTTTTTTATTTTTTTATTAAAATTAAAATTATTATTTATTTTTACTTAATCTTAATTATATGATAAATTTTTATTGAAGAAAAATCACCATATATTTATTTTTATAAAGATGATGCATGTCTACGTTACAAAACACACACGCACAATGCAAACGATTTCTATAGATTAAATTTGACTTTTTTGTTGATTACACAATATTAATAAACGAAAAATACCATACAAAAATTATTAAGGCTGATTGTAAGCTTAGCTGAACTATTTCATTTTCCGCATTCTATTCAAATTTCACTCATTCAGTTATTCCAAAAAGACGATAACATACGTAATATATAATGAAAATCGTCGCATTTATTTCAGCAAGAAAGCTCATTTCAAAAACCTTTTGATCAGCAGAAAAGTTTGTCTTGAATTAGTTATAGAAGATATTAGGAGTGCATTAGAATTTTAAACTTTCAAATAATTTCCTTAACCTTTTAAAACTATTATACAGCAATTTTATTCAAATTTTTAACTTGGATAGCGCATTTAAATTCATTATTCACCAAAAACTCTCCTATGAATGATTCAAAAGCGATGAAATCAGCTCATTATTTCTTTGGAATAATGTCCATATAAATTTTTATTTAATCGTATTTATGAAATATTAATAATGCTATAAAGCTTAATTTGGATGAATCATTACAAGTAATTAAAATGTACATTATGCATACCATTGAGATAGTCTACGTTCAGAGACGAGTCAGTATGGATGGAAGTGTGTCGGTACGACACGCCTTCATAAAATTCTCTCAGAAAACTAATTTTGTTATATGATTTCTTTTACTAGAAAATAGTATGAAGTAAATTAGAAAGTAATAAAACATTATCAGAAAAATTATTGTAGCCTCTTTTCAGATATTTTTCAGATTTTTTCATATTTCCAACATGGCGTTTATTAAATCTGAGCATATTAATTAAATTAAAGAAGAGAATATGCATAGAACTTAGAATCCAGCCATTTACGCATAAATAATATTCAAACATATTCAATATATTTGCTTTCTTTTCGTGTGATGAAAAATATTTTGCACTACTTGTCGTTAATTAATGAGTAATTTTTCTACTAATTAATTTGGTCAATTTAGATGAGCTATTGTCATATCGGAAAGAAGTTTTAATAATAAAAATTCATACTGGGAAGATTGTTTCATTTTAAGGAGGAATTCTAAACAGTAGACGTAAGTATGAAGTTTTAATAAATTAAATTACAAGAATCCAAGCGATAAGCATACAAAACATATTAATACAAAATTGAATTACTATCATGTTGGCTTACAAAAAATATATAACTACGTAAGTCATTGACTATTTAATTGTTCATTATACTAGATCAAACGGTTAAATCAAATAAAAATGAATGAATTGAGGAAGAATAGCATTTTTTATTATTATTTGATTTTAAAAATCGAAATCTAACTAACAAAAATGTAAAAACGCTAGCTGTCGCCCAGAAGGTGGAATTGAACCACTCTGATTCTCATCAGCTACGGGTTTGAAGCCCGCACATCGGACCACCGATGCTCATCTGGGCAATATGAACGCTACAGCAGAGAGCTATATATAGTAATTGTTTGCATGGGAAGCAAAAAAGTGGTACTCCGATGACAATTCTTAAGTGTATCTGACTTCCCAGCTATGATAAATACCTCAATACATTTAAAAATCAATACTATTATCATATTTTGTATGATTTTAAACCTCATAACTGTTTTGCTTTCTCTATTATGTAATCAATTTACATCCCCCGTTCAGGAAATGTATTGTCCTATTAAATCAGCTTGGAATCTACAGATTACATGAGAGTTTTGCGAATTATGTGAAAAAGTATATTTATTTTTATAAATTTATAACATTATTTTAACATAATTTTATCATATAATTACATTTCTCAAAGATATTTAGGTATCATTTTTTTAAGTTAAAGGAACGATAGTTTGATATGTATAGGATGAATAGACATAATAGCTAAGCAATTAAAATAAATTAATCCAGATGAAATAAATCAAATATTTTCATGTTGTATACTAGTAATCAAATTCTAATGTTAGAATTTTTAAGATTAAATGGCATGATTCAAATAAAAGAAGCTATATTGGAAAATTATCTGCAAAATTGTCAAATTTCTGTCCTCTTTAATAATTAATAATTAGACAAATTTATATACAAAGCAGGCAGAACAGTTTAAGAATGCAACTTTAAAATGATGGAATCAAAATGTTTTGAAATAAATTTATAGATCGAAACAGAATAAAATATTAATTTTTATATATTTTAAATACTTCTGAAAGAAAGACAAAAAAATTATATTTTATGAAAAATAAGGAAATGATTTTTGTAAAAATAATTTGATTTTTTAAAAAAATATTGCATACATTGCGGAAGTTATTCTGTAGTGCACATAAGATTTCAATGTCAAATTATTCTATTTTCTGTATTGTTATCTAAAAAAACATGCTTGGTTCAGCAAAAAATGATTTTGTAATAATTTTTTAATAATTTTAATAGACCACTTGTTTTATTATGTAGATATATAGGATTAATGTTTGCACAGAATTGAGGTGCTTATGATTTTAATGCACGATTATATTTGTATTGAAAGGGACGTGGAGGCCTGGTTGTAAGGTCTCCACTGAGCCCAACATGAGATTGCAGCTACCGGCTCTGGAAAATCGCAACATCGACACTTGCCATAATGCTACCCATAATCTATACCTATAAAAATAACCAGTCACCCCCGGAGATAATGATCACCCTTAAGCCAAGCCCAAGAAATGACCCCTTCGCGTGATCTCCATGATCAGCCCAGTCAAATATCTAGGATACCGGACGATTGATACGTCAGAGACCGAAATGTACCACCCGTCTGATGGGTCGCTACTCACGGCGAACACGTGGGACATTTGACTGTCCATGAGAAGCAAGAAGCAAATAGAGTGGTGTCAGATTCTCATGGTGAGCTCCTTCGCTTATCGTCGAGGGATGGAAGTAGTAAACAGAGAGAACGGGCAGCGGGGAGTAAATTTAAAGAGAGAAGGAAGTAAAGAAGAGAGAAAGGTCAGTGGAAAAAAAAAAGAGTAAAGATCCCAGGAAACCTCGGAATGGGGACACCCGTAACAACCTAAAGAAGGTCAGCCGTAAGGGGTTTGTTTAAATAATAACAACTTAACAAACATATTGACCGCTAAATTTAAACATTAAAAGACAACAGGAGAATATGTTTTAAACGAATGCCGTTAATGAAATATACTGATTTCCTGACACACAACTATTTGAATCTGAAGTACACATATTAACTGCAGGCCATTGGGACACTGCAGGCCATTAGCTCAAAAAAAGATAATTTCTACACTGTTCAATAAGATAGATTAAAAGAATATAATGTATCTGGTTCTGGGATAATTAGCGTGGAGATTCGCCCAGAAGGTGGAATTGAACCACGCTGACTGTCATCAGCTACGGGTTTGAAGCCCGCACACCGAACCACCGATGCTCATCAGGGCAACGCGCGTTAAAGAACCTAGCTATGTATATCACTTATTTGCTAGGGAAATAAAAGAGTGGTAATTTTTTATTATAATTGATAATTTTTTTTTCTTTGATATCAAAATATATAAAGGTATTTTTTCATTGTGCAGCTTAAATATTCCCAGTGATTAAATAATAAATTTTCATGAATTTTATAGTGAATAATTTTCAAATTTTAAAAGAATTTTATTAATTTTCTTTGCAGACACAAAGAATCAACGAAAATGTACACGGCTTGCTGAATTTATTTCCATGACAGAAAAGTAACTCATTTTTCTTTTTCAGTTTTTCTGATTTACATAATTTTTGATGTTCCAACCTTTCTGGGATCCAAGATATTACAAATCCTTCTAACAAAACTTGGGAACGTATACTGGAAGAAAGGTGGCAGGAATCAACAAAACAGCGCAGAAAGCATTATTTGTACTGTTGTCAAAATTTTGTTAAACAAACGTTTAATATATTTATAAAAAACAGTTACCAAAAGTTATATATGAGAATTTTCATAATACATTTATTCACAAATTAAGCTACAGTGTTATTAAAAATTCCCAAAGTTTTAGAATCAAATTTCATACTCTATTGAGCAAAAAAATTTCCAAATTTTTGTTCACTGCCTCAACATTTTAACACCACATTACTTTAGTTCACTTAGTTGATAAAATCTAATTATTAACTATTTCGGGAAAAAGTATGATCAAGTGAAAACGCTGTTTTCTTTTTATATTAATATACTTTTTTTCGTTTATTAGAATATTTTAATGTTTTATAGAATAGTTTTTCTTTTATTTTTACTAAAATATCTTAATGCAAAAGTTTGAGGCAATAGTTTATGACAATAAAAAAATTGTGGGAGACTCTTGAAATAAAAATAAGAGAGATTTGCAAAAGGAGCTCCCGGTATGAATTTGAATTTCGACTACAGAAATTAGATCAATGCAAAAAATTATGAAATTTACGCCTATTCTTTAATTAAATAATGTAATTTTAAAACAATGTCAATTCTTTAATTAAATAATGTAATTTTAAAACAATGCCATTACAGAATCAATCATAAGTTGTTGTTATTTTTTTTTTCATTATGTGAAAATAATTTATTATGCGTTCATGTTTATCACTAAGAAAAAATTGTGAAATGGAAAAAAAAATATAGGTAAAATATTGAATTGGTTTAAATTATGTCCTGTTTCTTAATAAGCTTCTTTTTAGCACTGCGATAAAATACGAAAATTAAAGCATTAATAAAAGTAACAGTGATTGAATTTTATTAAATCAAACACTATAAATATGGAAGCAAATTATGTACCACTTTTACATAAGTCCAGTTTGATTTATATAATTTCAAAAATCTTTAACCGTTTACTGGTAACTTTGAACAGCCCTTTTTGTATAATTTCGGAGCATTAGCAAGTTGTTGAACCTTGCTTCATAATTTTAAGTCGGTGGTTTACCGCCTGTAACAATATGCACCTTGGCATGTTTGTGTAATTTTGGAAATAAAAATATGGAGCAGAGGAGTTGTGTCGGAGTAATTGGTCGAGTCAGTTTCGTTAATAAGTCGTGGTTCTGCTGTTTCAGAAACAATTTTTCTAATAATGCTTTTTGTTGCAACATGGACACAATTAGCAAAGAACTAACTTTTCTATCTTTTTTATATCTAAAAAAAATGCCAATTGTCCTCTGAATGATTCTGTAATGGGAAAGTTATTTCTTGCTAATATTGTAAGTAATTAAAATTTATTATTCATAAATTTATATCTGTTAAGTAAAGCTGACTTTCGAATCTATGCCAAAATGTACCTCGCCACAATGGCAAAGCAGCCTAGATCAATAAATTAATCATTGCCTCATCTGAGACCTTCTTATTGTAAAGAAGTTTGGAAAAATGGTAAAAATTAATTGTTTATCAGCAACCGAATTTGTTATCAAATTTTTAAAGTATTCTTCAAACATTTCAATGACTTTAAAAATCAGTAAAACACAAGGAACACCCCTATTTAAAAAGCTCTTAGAAAAAAATTAGATAAGGAATTCATCAGTCAACTCAAAATTTAATTATTATCTCGTGAATCTTTCTTATAAACTCTTATAGTATATTGCAAATATTTTTTTTAAAAAAAGTCTTTTTTTTTTTGTATTTTTTAAAAAATAGTTTCATTTTAAGCAGGGAGTATAAACAGTAGACGTAAGTATGATACTTTAATAAATTAAATTACAAGAATCCAAATGATAATCATACAAAACATGTTAATACAAAATTGAATGATTATCATGTTGGTTTACAAAAAAAAATATACCTGCGTAAGTCATTGATTATTTAATTGATCATTACACTGTATCAAATAGTTAAATCAAATAAAAAGGAATGAATTGAGGAAGAAGAGCATTTTTTATTATTATTTGATTTTAAAAATCCAAATCTAACTAACAAAAAATTAAAAATGCTAGCTGTTGCCTAGAAGGTGGAATTGAACCACTCTGACTCTCATCGGCTACGGGTTTGAAGCCTGCGCACCGGACCACCGATGCTCATCTTGGTAACGGTTGTTTAAAGAACTTAGCTATATATATAGCACTTATTTGCTAAGGAAATAAAAAAGTGGTATTTTTTTTATAAATGAAATTTTTTCTCTATTTCATAGCAAAATATATAAAGGTATTTCTTCATTGTGCTGTTTAAATATTCCCAGTTATTAAATAATAAATTTTCATGAAGTATATAATTAAAAATTTTCAAATTTTCAAACAATTTTATTAATTTTCTTTGAAGGCATAAAAAATCAAAGGCTGTTGAATTTATTTGTATGACAGAAAAGTAACTAATTTTTCTTTTTTAGTTTTTCTTTTTGACATAATTTTTAATGTTCCTCACTTTCTGACTTCCAAGATATTATAATTCCTTATAACAAAATTTAGGAAAGTACTGGAAGAAAGGTGGTAGGGATCAACTAAACAACGTAGAAAAAATTATTTGTACTGCTGTAAAAAGTTTGTTAAAAAAAGTTTAACATATTTATAAAAAACAGTTATCAAAAGTTATATATGAGAATTTTCATAATACATTTATTTACAAATTAAAGCTACAGTGTTATTAAAAATTCCCAAAGTTTTAAAATCAAATTCCATACTCTTTTCAGCAAAAAAAAAATTCTTTTACGGTTTCAACATTTTAAAACCCCTTTTTTTTTTCACGAAGTTGAAAAGATCTGATTAGTAACTATTTTAGGAAAAATTATGATCAACTGAAAACGCTGTTTTATCATTAGATTATTGTAATATACATTTTTTTGTTTACAACAACCTTTCAATATTTTATAGAGTATTTTAATATTTTTCTTCTATTTTTATCAGATTATTTTAATGCTCAATGTTTGAGGCAATAGTTTATATGAATTACAAAATTGCGAGATATTGTTGAAATAAAAAATAAGCGCGATTTACAACACGAGCTCACGGTTATGAATTTGAATTTCGACTACAGAAATTACATTGCAAAAATTATGCAATTCTCGAATATTCTTTAATTAAATAACACAATTTTAAAACAATGCTATTACAGAATCAATCACTAGTTGTTGTTGATTTCCATTATGTTGAAATAATTTATTATCTGCTCTTGTTTATCACTAAGAAAATGTTGGAAAATGGAAAAAATAGGTAAAATACTTAATTGGTTTAAATTTTGAGTTATTTCTTAATTAGTTTCTATTTAGCACTGTGATAAAATAGAAAAATGAAAGAATTAATAACAGTAACAGTGATTGAATTTTATTTAACAAAACACATTAAATATGGAAGCAAATTTTGTACCACTTTTAACTATGTCCAATTCGGTTTATAGAATTTGAAAAATCTTCAACCCTTTAGTGGTAAATTTTGGTATTCCTTTTTAGAATCCTTTTTGAGCAGAAGCAAGTTGTTTAATCTTGCTTTATAATTTAAAATAAGATGTTTGTCCGGGCAACAATATGCTCCTAGGCGTGTTTATGCATTTTCGAAAATGAAAATTTGTATCAGCGAAATTTGAGTAGTTGGTAAAAAATAAGTTTCCTCTTTAACAAGCATTCTTTGGTTTCAAAATGAGAAAATATTTTAGTTATAGAAAAGTAAAATAAAGCGCTTGACATTTATTAACATAAAACTTTTCATAGAAATATCCGCCGATAGGTGCTCTGTAATTCTGGTATAACATTTAATATGCTTTATAAATGATAAATAATGTAAAAGAGTAGCATTAAATCTGTTCAATATATTTCACATCATCTTTAACAATACACTGTAGTCAAAGAGCCGTGGTTCTGTAGTTTCTGATTGAAAAATTTTGCTAATAATGCTTTTTGGTGCAACATGAACACAATGTGCAAAGAAATAATTTTTCGGTCTTTTTTATATCTAAAAATATTGATAATTGTCATCTGAATGATCTGTAATCAAAATTCCATCCTATTTTGGTCGTTTAAACGTATTTTAAAGTCTGTCGAAATGGGAAAATTATGTCTTGCTTATATTGTAAGTAATTAAAATTTATAATTTATAAACATATATATATGTTTAGTAAAACTGACTTTCGAATTAAAACCAAAATGTACCTTCGCCTCAAAGACAAAGCAGCCTAGATCAATAAATTAATCATTGCCTCATCTGAGACCTTCTTATTGTAAAGAAGTTTGGAAAAATGGTAAAAATTAATTGTTTATCAGCAACCGAATTTGTTATCAAATTTTTGAAGTATTCTTCAAACATTTCAATGACTTTAAAAATCAGTAAAACACAAGGAACACCCCTATTTAAAAAGCTCTTAGAAAAAAATTAGATAAGGAATTCATCAGTCAACTCAAAATTTAATTATTATCTCGTGAATCTTTCTTATAAACTCTTATAGTATATTGCAAATATTTTTTTTTAAAAAAAAGTCTTTTTTTTTTTGTATTTTTTAAAAAATAGTTTCATTTTAAGCAGGGAGTATAAACAGTAGACGTAAGTATGATACTTTAATAAATTAAATTACAAGAATCCAAATGATAATCATACAAAACATGTTAATACAAAATTGAATGATTATCATGTTGGTTTACAAAAAAAATATACCTGCGTAAGTCATTGATTATTTAATTGATCATTACACTGTATCAAATAGTTAAATCAAATAAAAAGGAATGAATTGAGGAAGAAGAGCATTTTTTATTATTATTTGATTTTAAAAATCCAAATCTAACTAACAAAAAATTAAAAATGCTAGCTGTTGCCTAGAAGGTGGAATTGAACCACTCTGACTCTCATCGGCTACGGGTTTGAAGCCTGCGCACCGGACCACCGATGCTCATCTTGGTAACGGTTGTTTAAAGAACTTAGCTATATATATAGCACTTATTTGCTAAGGAAATAAAAAAGTGGTATTTTTTTTATAAATGAAATTTTTTCTCTATTTCATAGCAAAATATATAAAGGTATTTCTTCATTGTGCTGTTTAAATATTCCCAGTTATTAAATAATAAATTTTCATGAAGTATATAATTAAAAATTTTCAAATTTTCAAACAATTTTATTAATTTTCTTTGAAGGCATAAAAAATCAAAGGCTGTTGAATTTATTTGTATGACAGAAAAGTAACTAATTTTTCTTTTTTAGTTTTTCTTTTTGACATAATTTTTAATGTTCCGCACTTTCTGACTTCCAAGATATTATAATTCCTTATAACAAAATTTAGGAAAGTACTGGAAGAAAGGTGGTAGGGATCAACTAAACAACGTAGAAAAAATTATTTGTACTGCTGTAAAAAGTTTGTTAAAAAAAGTTTAACATATTTATAAAAAACAGTAATCAAAAGTTATATATGAGAGTTTTCATAATACATTTATTTACAAATTAAAGCTACAGTGTTATTAAAAATTCCCAAAGTTTTAAAATCAAATTCCATACTCTTTTCAGCAAAAAAAAAAATTCTTTTACGGTTTCAACATTTTAAAACCCCTTTTTTTTTCACGAAGTTGAAAAGATCTGATTAGTAACTATTTTAGGAAAAATTATGATCAACTGAAAACGCTGTTTTATCATTATATTATTATAATATACATTTTTTTGTTTACAACAACCTTTCAATATTTTATAGAGTATTTTAATATTTTTCTTCTATTTTTATCAGATTATTTTAATGCTCAATGTTTGAGGCAATAGTTTATATGAATTACAAAATTGCGAGATATTGTTGAAATAAAAAATAAGCGCGATTTACAACACGAGCTCACGGTTATGAATTTGAATTTCGACTACAGAAATTACATTGCAAAAATTATGCAATTCTCGAATATTCTTTAATTAAATAACACAATTTTAAAACAATGCTATTACAGAATCAATCACTAGTTGTTGTTGATTTCCATTATGTTGAAATAATTTATTATCTGCTCTTGTTTATCACTAAGAAAATGTTGGAAAATGGAAAAAATAGGTAAAATACTTAATTGGTTTAAATTTTGAGTTATTTCTTAATTAGTTTCTATTTAGCACTGTGATAAAATAGAAAAATGAAAGAATTAATAACAGTAACAGTGATTGAATTTTATTTAACAAAACACATTAAATATGGAAGCAAATTTTGTACCACTTTTAACTATGTCCAATTCGGTTTATAGAATTTGAAAAATCTTCAACCCTTTAGTGGTAAATTTTGGTATTCCTTTTTAGAATCCTTTTTGAGCAGAAGCAAGTTGTTTAATCTTGCTTTATAATTTAAAATAAGATGTTTGTCCGGGCAACAATATGCTCCTAGGCGTGTTTATGCATTTTCGAAAATGAAAATTTGTATCAGCGAAATTTGAGTAGTTGGTAAAAAATAAGTTTCCTCTTTAACAAGCATTCTTTGGTTTCAAAATGAGAAAATATTTTAGTTATAGAAAAGTAAAATAAAGCGCTTGACATTTATTAACATAAAACTTTTCATAGAAATATCCGCCGATAGGTGCTCTGTAATTCTGGTATAACATTTAATATGCTTTATAAATGATAAATAATGTAAAAGAGTAGCATTAAATCTGTTCAATATATTTCACATCATCTTTAACAATACACTGTAGTCAAAGAGCCGTGGTTCTGTAGTTTCTGATTGAAAAATTTTGCTAATAATGCTTTTTGGTGCAACATGAACACAATGTGCAAAGAAATAATTTTTCGGTCTTTTTTATATCTAAAAATATTGATAATTGTCATCTGAATGATCTGTAATCAAAATTCCATCCTATTTTGGTCGTTTAAACGTATTTTAAAGTCTGTCGAAATGGGAAAATTATGTCTTGCTTATATTGTAAGTAATTAAAATTTATAATTTATAAACATATATATATGTTTAGTAAAACTGACTTTCGAATTAAAACCAAAATGTACCTTCGCCTCAAAGACAAAGCAGCCTAGATCAATAAATTAATCATTGCCTCAGCTGAGACCTTCTTATTGTAAAGAAACTTGGTAAAATGGTAAATATTTATTGTTTATCAGCAAACGAATTTTTTATCAAATTTTTAAAGTATTCCATAAAATGATCCTCATTTGCAAAACATGGAGTTTATTAAATCTGAATATATTATTTAAATTAATGACGATAATATGCATAGGACTTTCAATTCAACCATTTATGCATAAATAATATTCAAACAATTCGATATATTTCCTTTCTTCCCTTGTGATGAAAAATATTTTGCACTACTCGTTATTAATTAATAAGTAATTTTTCTCCTAATTAATTTGGTCACTTTAGATGATCTATTGTCAATTTGGAAAGAAGTTTTAAAAATAAAGATTCATACTGGGAAGATTGTTTCATTTTAATGAGGGAGTCTAAACTGTAGACGTAAGTATGATATTTTAATAAATTAAATTACAAGAATCCAAATGATATGCATACAAAACATGTTAATACAACATTGAATGATTATCATGTTGGCGTACAAAAAAAATATGTAACTGCGTAAATCATTGGCTAATTAATTGATCATTACACTGGATCAAACGGTTAAATCAAATAAAATTGAATGAATTCAGGAAGAAGAGTATTTTTTATTATTATTTGATTTTAAAAATCGAAATCTAACTAACAAAAATGTAAAAACGCTAGCTGTTGCCCAGAAGGTGGAATTGAACCACTCTGATTCTCATCAGCTACGGGTTTGAAGCCCGCACATCGCACCACCGATGCTCATCTGGGCAATATTAACGTTACAGAAGAGAGCTATATATAGTACTTGTTAGCTTGGGAAACAAAAAAAGTGGTACTCTGATGACAATTCTTAAGTGTAACTGACTTCCCAGCTATGATAAATACCTCAATATTTCTAAAAATAAATACTATAATCATATTTTATATGATTTTAAACATCATAACTTTTTTGCTTTCTCTATTATGTAATCAATTTACATCTCCCGTTCAGGAAATGTATTGTCCTATTAAATCAGCTTGGAATCGACAGATTACTTGAGATTTTTGCGTATTATGCGAATAAGTATATTTATTATTATAAATTTATAATATATATTTATCTTCACATAATTTTATAATATAATTAAATGTCTCAAAGATATTTAGATAACATTTTTATAAGTTAAAGAAACGATAGTTTGATATGTATAGGGTGAAAGACATAATAAATAAGCATTAAAAATAAAATAATTCAAATACTTTCATGTTGTATGCTTGTTACCAAATTCTAATGTTATAATTTTTAAGATTAAACGGCATGATTTAAATAACAGAAGCTATATTGAAAATGTATGTATAAAGTTGTCCAATTTCTGTTGTTTTTAATAATTAGTAATTAGAAAAATTTATATGCTAAGCAGGCAGAACAGAATGCAACTATGAAAGGATGGAATCATAAATTTTTGATATAAATTTATAGAATGAAACAAAATAAAATATTAGTGTTTGCTTTAGACCACTTGAAGTAATAGACCACTTTTTTTATTATGTAGGTATATAGAATTAAAGTTTGCCCAGAAGTGAGATGCTTATGATTTTAATGCAAGATTATATTTGTACTGGAAGGATCATGGTGGCCTGGTGGTAAGGTCTCGACCTTGACGAAACGGTTCCGAAGTCGAGATACGATTCCACCAAAGAACCAACGTGTAAGCGGGCTTGGTCCACGTCAAATTCGTGGGGGTCTCCTGCTTCTGTGGTGCGGGAGTTTGGAGAGGAGATGCCTGCTCAAGTGTCGTCCTAGTCTACATTCCTTCATAGAAAAAAAAACAAATCCCTATTTTTGAATCCCTGGCTGAGGGTGACCCTTGAAAAAGTCTTCAGGAAGATTTCTTTTTTTTTTGTTGTTTAATTTTTATTTGGTTTAATTTGATTTTCCTATTAACTAGTTTTTATTATTTTTGTCTCTATTTATCTTGTTTTAGAAGTAGCTGCATTAGCGCTCTCTAAATACTTTGAAGTTTTTCCTGTTCCTTTTTTTTATTTTAGTTTGAATAAGAAATACTTTTTAGTAGCGATTCCGAAACTCTTCTGTATAACTTATGTTGATTAACAATATGTTTTTCTTTCATAAAACAGTCATCTCTTTGAACTCCAACTAAATTCAGCATTAGTATCTACACGTTATATCTGAATTCATCATCAGTATTTGTTGGGGAATAGGAAAAGAAGAATATTTCGCACTGAAAATCAAAGAATACATGACGAAGTTGGGTGTGCTTTGTGATCACAAATTCCATTCTCTCCAAAGGCTGTTTGACGTGTGCAGACGGTCGTCATCTGGCAGTATATGCTTCTAACTTACGGTGCGTATATGCATCTAACTTACGGTGCGTATATGCATCTAACTTAAGGTGCCGTAGGAAAATAATGTTTTCTATTAACGTAAATGTATGCAGAGTGTTACCCCAAACGGCTCGTGACGCAGCATTAAATGTTTTTACTTGTGCATTGTCAATCGTGCAACTGAGGATCATTTTCTGGTGTTCATGTTTATCGAAAATTGCGCCAATCGGCACGGACAGTTTCAGTAGAGGAAGTAGACCTAAGTTGTATCGAAAAATAACTAATATATAGCACATGAGGTACAGATAGTCAGTTTGGACTTTCGCCACAATGTGGTTGATATTAAACAAGGAAAGTTTATAACTTTTTCATTTGAAAAGATAGCAGTTACTGGAAGCAGATGATCAGCTAAAATTTGTTACTTTTTGCCAGTGGTTCCTTAACAGGACAGCCATTGATCCTAATTTAATAGCATGTATCATTTCCAACGATAAATCGTTCTTCTCATGAAGGTATCTTCAACACACACCATTAGCGAAGGCTAATTGCAACCCACACAATATGAAAAGTGGAGAAAAGCAACAAAGTTTTTCTGTCAATGTATTGATTCAGATCGTCGGTAGCTGTTTGCTAGGGTCGTATTTTCTGCCATCCCAGTTTGAACGAAGCAACTAACTCATGTCTCTTCAGACTATGTTATCGGATATTATGAACGAGGTTCTTGCTGTTCTTCTCCGATAAATATGGTTTCAATATGATGACGTTTCAGCAGAATTTGTTCAAGATATGCGTGGTTATTTCATCAGCAAATTTGGAATTCCATGGACTGGTCGTTTTGAAATCATTTGTTATCAACCATGGTCGCAAAATTTATCTACATTCGATTCCTCTATGTAAAGTATATACGGAAAACATGGAATACGGAACTCCAATTTCCACTGTAGTGGATTTCATAGCAAGGATACTGAGTGCCAGTGCAAACATTCAGGAAATTCCTGGCGCCATCCACAAACTTCAGTTGTTCATGCAACGTTGTTTGAGACGCTTGGTCTGCAAAAGTTCGGAATTTTAATCACCTCTTATAAGTCTGAATAAATGTTTGAAAATAAATGTCATTAGTTCCTTACCAACCACTCTGTTGTTTTCTGTCCATCCTTGAACCAAACTCATGCTCTCTTCATATATGATATCTGTCCAGTAATTTCCTATGTGAAATAGTCTTCTTAATCTATCCTTAACAAATATTGATAATGCAAAAAAAAAAAAAAACCTCCCATACTATCCATTGTTTTTTTCTTTCCATCACAGTTCCTGGGACATGCTTCCTTCTACAAGACGTCTCTTCTGTACTTCCCTATGTGAAATTGTCTTCTTCTTTTCCCTTCGAAATATTAATGGTGCAAATTACATGTTTCATTTTTCTTACCATCCTCTTTGTTCTTTTTCCATCACTGCATCGGTGTCATGTTTCCTACTACTTGGAGTCTTTTCCGCACCTTTCTATGTGAAATGGTCTTCTTTTATTCCATTTCAAATATTGATGATGCAAAGTAAAAGTTTTTGTTCTTATAATATCTTTCCCTCATTGCACTAGGAGCATGTTACCTGTTTCAAGACGCCTGCTCAATACTTCTTCTATTCCCTACCAAATATCTATAATACGAAATAAATTTCTTTCTTTCTTTTTTTTTTTTCAAATCATCTTTTTTTTTTTTTTTTTTTTTTTTTTGTTCTCTTTCCAACACTGCTCTGGGGTCAAATGTCCTGTTACGTGATATGTCTTTCTTAAATTTCTATGTAAAATGTTTGTCTTCTTCCATTCCCTAAAAATTTGATGATGCAAAATAAATGGGTTTTTTTTTTCATATCATCCTTTTTGTTCTCTTTCCATCACTGCACTTGGGTCATGTTTCCTACTACATGACGTACGTTCGATGCTTTCTATCTTAAATGGATCTCTTCTTCTGTTCCTCTCCAAATAATTAACAAATGTATTTTTCTTATCATCCTTTTTGTTCTCCTTCCATCATGGCACATGGGTCATGTTTCATGCTACATGATGTCTCTTCTGCAATTTCTAATGTGAAAAGGTTTTTCCTATACCCTTCCAAATGTTGATGATGCAAAATGATGATTTTTTCCTATCATCATTCTTGTTCTCTTTCCATTAATGCACACTGAGGTCATGTTTTCTGCTACATGATGTCTTTCCAATGAGAAATAGTCTTTTGTTCCCTTTCAAATATTGATGATGCAAAATAAATGAGTTATTTTTCTTATCGCCTTTTTCTTTTCTTTCCATCTCTACTCCTGGATCATGTTTCCTGCTATATAACGTCCGTTCGATATTTTTTTTACGGGAAATGGTACTCTTCTTCTGTTCCCTCCCAAATATAATTGTTGCAAAATAAATGGGGTTTTTTTCCTTTCTTATCATCCTTTTTGTCCTCTTTCTGTCACTTCACTTTTAAAAACTGATGGCGCAAATCAAATGTTTTTTGCTAATCATCCTTTTTGTTCTCTTTCCATCACGGCACTTGTTTCATGTTTCCTGCTACATGCTACATGACTACATGTTCCGTAATTTCCAATAAGAAATGATTCTCCTATTCCCTTCCAAAGGTTGATGATGCAAAATAATGAATTTTTCTTATTGTCCTTTTTGTTCTCTTTCCATTACTGCACTTGTTTCATGTTTCCTGCTACATGCTACATGACTACATGTTCCGTAATTTCCAATAAGAAATGATTCTCCTATTCCCTTCCAAAGGTTGATGATGCAAAATAATGAATTTTTCTTATTGTCCTTTTTGTTCTCTTTCCATCACGGCACTTGTTTCATGTTTCCTGCTACATGCTACATGACTACATGTTCCGTAATTTCCAACAAGAAATGATTCTCCTATTCCCTTCCAAAGGTTGATGATGCAAAATAATGAATTTTTCTTATTGTCCTTTTTTTCTCTTTCTATTACTGCACTTGTTTCATGTTTCCTGCTACATGCTACATGACTACATGTTCCGTAATTTCCAATAAGAAATGATTCTCCTATTCCCTTACAAAGGTTGATGATGCAAAATAATGAATTTTTCTTATTGTCCGTTTTGTTCTCTTTCCATTACTGCACTTGTTTCATGTTTCCTGCTACATGCTACATGACTACATGTTCCGTAATTTCCAATAAGAAATGATTCTCCTATTCCCTTCCAAAGGTTGATGACGCAAAATAATGAATTTTTCTTATTGTCCTTTTTGTTCTCTTTCCATCACGGCACTTGTTTTCATGTTTCCTGCTACATGCTATATGACTACATGTTCCGTAATTTCCAATAAGAAATGATTCTCCTATTCCCTTCCAAAGGTTGATGATGCAAAATAATGAATTTTTCTTATTGTCCTTTTTGTTCTCTTTCCATCACGGCACTTGTTTCATGTTTCCTGCTACATGCTACATGACTACATGTTCCGTAATTTCCAATAAGAAATGATTCTCCTATTCCCTTCCAAAGGTTGATGATGCAAAATAATGAATTTTTCTTATTGTCCCTTTTGTTCTCTTTCCATCACGGCACTTGTTTCATGTTTCCTGCTACATGCTACATGACTACATGTTCCGTAATTTCCAATAAGAAATGATTCTCCTATTCCCTTCCAAAGGTTGATGATGCAAAATAATGAATTTTTCTTATTGTCCTTTTTGTTCTCTTTCCATTACTGCACTGAGGTCATGTTTCCTACTGCATGGCGTGTTGCCAATACGAAATAGATGTTTGTTCTCTTCCAAATATTGGTGATGCAAAATGAAAGTGTTTTTTTTTCTTATCGTCTTTTTGTTCTTTTTTTCATCACTGCTCCTGGGTAATGTTTCCTGCTACATAACGTCCGTTCGATATTTTTTGATAAGAAATGGTACTCTTCTCCTGTTCCCTTCCAAATATAATTGTTGCAAAATAAATGTGTTTTTTTTCTTTCTTATCATCCCTTTTGCCCTCTATCCGTCAATGCGCCCGAGACAGGTTTCCTGCTTTTGACGTTTGTTCCGTACCTTTCTAAGTGAAATTGCCTTCTTCTATTCCCTTCTAAATACTGATGACGCAAATAATGTCAAATGTTTTTTGCTTATCATCCTTTTTTTTCCCTTACCATCACTGCACTTGAGTCATGTTTCCTGCTACATGACGTCCGTTCGATTATTTTCTATGGGAATTGCACTGTTCTTCTGCTCCCTTCCAAATATTGTTGATACAAAATAAATGGGTTTTCCCCTTTCTTATCATCCTTTTTGTTCTTTTTCTACCACTGAGGTGGAGGCATGTTTCCTGCTATTTGAAGTCTATTCCGTACATTTCTATGAGAAATTGTCTTCTTCTATTCACTTTTAAATACTGATGGCGCAAATCGAATGTTTTTTGCTTATCATCCTTTTTTTTCCCTTTATATCAATGCACTTGGGTCATGTTTCCAGCTACATGATGTCCGTTTGATACTTTTCTATGAGAAATGCACTCCTCTTCTGTCCCCTTCGAAATATTGTTGATGCAAAATAAATTTTTTTGTTTTTTTCCTCTCTTATCATCCTTTTTGTTCTCTTTGCATCACTGCGCCGGGGACATGTTTCCTGCTACATGACGTCCGTTCGATAATTTTCTATGGGAATTGCACTCTTCTTCTGTTCCATTCCAAATATTGTTGATACAAAATAAATGGGTGTTTTACTCTTTTTTATCATCATTTTTGTTCACTTTCTGCCACTGAGGCGGGGACATATTTCCTGTTATTTGACTATTCTGTTCACTTGTAAATACTGATGGCGCAAATGAAATGTTTTTTGCTTATCATCCGTTTTGTTCCCTTTTCATCAATGCACTTAGGTCATGTTTATTGCTACATGACGTCCGTTCGAACCTTTTCTATGTGAAATGTTTTTTTTTGTTCCCTTTCAAATATTGTTGATGCCAAATAAATGGGTTTTTTTTCTTTTCTTCTCATCATTTCTATTCTCTTTCCATTTCTGCATTGAGGTCATGATTTCTGCTACTTGACGAATTTCCAATGCGAAATAGTCATCTGTTCCCTTCCAAATATTAATGATTGAAAATAAATGTTTTTCTTTCTGATCATCATTTTTGTTCTTTTACTATCGCTTCTCTTGGGTCATGTTTCCTGCTACACGGCGTCTGTTCCATAATTTAAAATGTGAAATGGTTCTTTCTATTCGCTTCCAAATGTTGATGATGCAAAATAATGTTTTTTTCTTATCATCATTTTTGTTCTCTTTCCATTTTTGCTCTGAGATCATGCTTCCTGCTAAATGACGTCCATTCGATACTTTTCTATGTTAAATTGTAATCTTCCTCTTTTCCCTTTCAAATATTGTTGATGCAAAATAAATGTTGTTTTTTCTTTCTTATCATACTGTTTGTTCTCTTTCCATCACTGCGCTTTGAGCATGTTTCCTGCAAAATGACGTATGTTCCATACTTTTCTATGTTAAATGGTCTTCTTCTGTTCCATTCTAAATACTGCTGACGCAAAAGAAATCGTTCTATTTTTCTTTTCATCCTTATTGTTTTCTTTCCTTCACTGCACCGGAGTCATGTTCCTTGCTATTTTTATGTCTGTTCCAAGCTTTCCTAAGTGAAATTGTCTTCTTCTATTCCCTTCTAAATACTGATGACGCAAAACAAATGTTGCTGTTTTTTTTCTTGTCATCCTTTTTCTTGTCTTTCCTTCACTTCGACGGGTCATTTTTCTTGCCTTTTCACGTCTCTTCCTTACTTTTCTAATTGAAATTGTCTTCCAGTCTCTTCCAAATATTGATGACGCAAAACAAATGTTTTTTTTTCTTATCATCTTTTTTTTTTCTGTTTCCTTCACTGCACCGGGGTCATGATTCTTGATGTCTGTCATCTGTTCCGTATTTCTCTAAGTGAAATTGTCTTCTTCTATTCTCTTCTAAATAGTGATGACGCAAAAGAAATATTTTTTTTCTTATCATCCTTTTTGTTCTCTTTCTTTCACTGCTCCGGGGTCATGATTTTGACATTTGCCATCTGTTCCGTATTTCTCTAATTGAAATTGTCTTCTATTCCATTCTAAATATTGATGACGCAAAACGTAGGTTTTTTTTCTCCTTATCATCCTTTTTGTTCTCTTTCCTTCAATACACCGGGGTTATCTCAGCTTATCAAACCACAGCTTTTTATTTTTTTTAAATCGTCCTTTTTTCTTCATTATCCTCTCTTCATATCCCCTTGCTATTAGAATATTTAAATTTAAAAATTCAATTCAAAAAATAAAAAGCTATGGTTTGATAAGCTGAGATAACCCCGGTGTATTGAAGGAAAGAGAACAAAAAGGATGATAAGGAAAAAAAACATATGTTATCTCATCTTACCAAACCATAGCTTTTTATTTTTTTAAATCGTCCTTTTTTCTTCAATATCCTCTCTTCATATCCCCTTGCTATTAAAATATTTAAATTTAAAAATTCAATTCAATGTCTGGAAGATTTTTTGGATTTATCTGGAAGATGTTTTGCATTTTATTTGATATTTCGATGAACAGTAGAACTGATTATGGCTATCTTTCCTTTCAAGAATATAGTACAAGTATAAGTTTGTTATTGTTAATAAAAATTCTACACAATATTTCTATAACTTATCATTTGAAGAGTGATATTAATGAATATTTGTTCTCATTTGTCACTGACTTCCATTAAATGTTGAAATTTTTTTTTTCATTGTGGAAGAACATTTTATTTACAAAATCTACCACATTAATTTTTAGCCGTCATCAATTCTCAGAATCACATTAAAATAAAAAATATCGCCACACTTAAATTTACTACTTATGTCTTCTCAATAATCTCCTTTAATCTAAAGCAATACTATTCACACCATTTTTTTTTTAATTTACTCAATGTTCAAGTTCTTTTGACTGTTTCAGTTATGTTTGATAGAGGCAGACACTTTATACAAAAGATTCGTTCTGCTCTATTCAGTTTCATAAGTAAAGTAGGTACATATTAATTTTATACTCCAGCCGAATTTTTCAATATATTTCTATTATTCAGAATTCATTATAATCCTATCGAGAGCATTATTATTCATTTATTTTGATTCAGTAACTGGTGAAAATTTTCTTCTTCTTTAAACAATTAAATTTTTTTTTATTATTATTATAATTAATCTCTGTACTTAGAAAAATTGTTACTTTATTTTCGGCTATGCATTACTTTCAGGAAAATTTCTGCAATATGTATATTTCAATCCTGTCAGTAATTCTATACTTCCCTAAATCTCATTCATGTTTCTTCAGAGTTATTCCTATCACGGAAAATATTATTTATATGTATTTGAGACTTCTCTCACAGTTCTCTTTTCTAGAAATTGTTTCACATGTTTTTTGTTTGTTTCTGCGAAGAGCTTTATTGTAGAGGTTCTGTAGAAATTTTTTTTGCATATCTTCTATTTCATAAATAAAACAGCAGATTTAATTTTCCTCTCTGGCAAAAGATATTTTATTTATCACGCATCTATCTTCCTTCAGAGCCTATAGTTTAGAAGATTATTTAATTTTTCGTGTTCTGAGATGCATTTAATTATTAGGTGCATGTTTTTTATTTCCGGTGTTTTTCCCAAAGTTTAAGGTTTTATTCTTAGAAAGTGATTATCGATTCATGATGCAAAGTAATGTCCTCCGATAGCCATTACTTTTCACCATCTTTTCTGCAATTGTTGGGCTCTATCTCGAAAATAAAGAAAAACGATGCTTTTTTTGAGGTGATTCATTAATCAATCCGTTTTTGGATTTCCTCAAAAGCGCGAAGATGCTGAGCTGGCAGGACTTATGCCATCTTTTGAAATAAATAGTAAATGAAAGGACCAACGTCTCTAAATAAGGTCTGGACGTATAGGATTTCCCATTCTATCGTTTTTAATTATGTCTTGGCCTGTCATTTGGTATTTGGACAAGCACTGACATACCGCAAGTTTACTTCTTCTTGTATCTCTTGGTACTGTCGGCATTTATCCTTTAATGTCCACTAAAACGCATTAGTTTTTTTCAAACCTGTAATATTTACTTTGTTTTCTACAGCTCATAATATATCGCACCAAAGTGTTCCCTCCATATGGAGCATCACTTTGGCACTATGACCATTTCGTATGGCTTTCGACATGGAGGCAGGTCTGATCATTTTACATAACTCTCTATATTTGGGTTTATCGCAATGAACCCGTTTTTCATCACAGGTTTCATTGCGACATAAAAACTTCTTCCTGTTCTTTCTTTGAATATGCCGTTCTGAGGCAAAGGAATCTCATAATCTCTGAACTTTAATTCGCACTGAACTAACTATCTTTTCTTCTGAATCATTCGTATTGGTTCGAAACATTTCAGAATGGATTTCTCAAGTAATGGATTCCACGTAGTTTTGTAAATTGGTCTCGCATTTAGCACGAGTTTTTATGAAATAGTGCCTGCAACTCGGAGTTTGAAAATTTTCTCTATTCCGTCGCCATGCCTCACCTCGATCTCAAAGTCTCCACTCTTGAAATGTTTTATCCCCTCTCGACATATTCTTTCACTAAACGCAGAGTTGCCGGAAGTATTTGCGACCATTCGATGCTTCGCAGTCGCTGTTTTCTTGAAATGGAGAAAATCGCCAATGTTGGGAATAATGAACACTTCCCGCTGTTTATAAGAATATTGCTCGAAAGCTAACATCTTTATTATATTTCATTCTTTATTATATTTCCATTATTCAGATTTCTTCGCGATCTTTTGTGGAGCACTATTATATATTTATTTTGATTCAGCAAATTAAGAAAAATTTCTCTCTATTTCGACATCTTTATTTTACCTTTTCATTATCACAGTAAAGCTTTCTACTTAAAGAATCCGTTATTTTATTTTCGGCTATGTACTATTCTCAGAAACATTTTACCAAGCTATATGTTTCGGTCTTGCCATAGATTCTAAATTTTCCCCTCTCTAATCAATATTTCTTCGGATTCTTTCCTTTTTCTGACAATATTATTTATTGATTTAATTGTTTTTTCTCCAATTTTTCTGTTTTATTTCATTTTTTAATCGCTTCACATGTTTTATTTTAAGCGTAAAAGTTTTATTGTAGACTGTTGAAATAATTTCGCGTATCTTTTTTTTTTGAATGCAATAATTTTTCTTTCTGCCAAAAAAATCTTTATTTTTTCCTGAGTTTTATCCTTTTCCGAACCCTATCGATTCCAGATTTTTTTTAAATTTTCAGGTTTAACGATGTATTTAATTATTAGCTCCACAACTTTGTGTCCGCTGTTTTTCTTTCCGTAATTTGAGTCTCTATTCTTAAAAAAGTGGTGACATATTCACAATGCGAAGTGATGTCCATTGCCAACTGATACATTTCCTCAGCTTTTTGGCAATTGTGGGGTGCCATTTCGAAAACGCGATGTGACTTTTTATGTGATCCATGAATCGATCAAATTTTGGAATTCTTTCATTAAGAGTAGAAAGGTTGATCAGTCAGGACGTGTCCCATCTTTCGAAATAATTCGTAGATGGAAGAAGCAACATCTGCAATGTATTCTGGGGGGAATGGTAAGACCTTTCGTTTAAGCATTTCCATATAGCAATTGACCGGTCATGAGGTGCATGACGTGTGTTGGAAGATTCCTTTTTAGTGTCTCTCTTGATACTGTCGCCATTTTACATCATATGTCAATAAGTTTCTTGTGATACCAATCTTCTATAAAACTTCATTCATTTTCAATCGCTCATAATATATCAAACCGATGTGATCCCACCAAATGGAGTGTCACTTTGGTGTTACGAATATTCGGTTTGATCAAGAATGTGGAGGCATATCCGATTATTTCACATTACATTCTGTATTTGAGTTTAACGTAATGGAACCTGTTATTGTTGCTGTTCACAATGCAACGTGTTAACTCTTTTCTGTTTTTGTTTGGAGTAGTTTTCCTCAGGCAAAGAAATGCCATTCAACATCCCCTGTTTTAAACTCGTGCGGAACCAAGTTTTCTTGCAGGTGGTTCATCTCTTTGGCTTTGAGACATTTCGAAATGGCATGTTGATTCACTATCAATGATTCTTAAAATTGTTCTTCCGTTTGGCACAAGTTTTCACAAAGTAATTCTGAATTTCGGAAAATTGTGTCTCTTTCATCACATTTCGACTCTTCCACCTCCAAATCGTCACTCTCGAAGCATTTAACACATTCATAGGTTCTGTCCCTAAAAGAAGACTTGCCATAAATCCTAGTGAGCATTCGATGCGACGTAGTCGCTGTTTTCATCAATTGCAGAAAACCGCAAATGTTGAGAATAATAAAAACTTCCCGCTGCTGATGAGAATATTATTCGGAATCTGATATCTTCGTTTGGGAATAAGTTTACAATTGTTTTTCTGTCATTACGCTCTCTGATATCCAAGCTTACAATGGAAATTTTTATCTTCCTGTTTCGACTATCAGTTTTCGCTGTTGAAAACTATCGAAAAAACAGTGGAAGCAAAGTTGTGCACCTAATAACTAAAATTTCTTATTCTTCTGAATGTCCCATATTTGTCTTCATTGAGGCAGAACTACTATATGAAATTTTTATCAAATTATTTATGACTGTTATCGGAACATAAAATATGCAGACTACCAGGTGGGATCGCCATTAACTGGCATTTCTTTATAGTTTCTATATATTTTTATTCTTCAAGAGATTGGAACCAGCGCACATTAAATTTTTCCATAGCCGAAATGTCTTTTTTTGAAAAATGGTAGGGTTCCAAGAGATGTTGTAAATTTGGCTATATATGAATATGGCTGTAATCTGAATCCTTATAACAAGTGACAGATTTAATTACTTGTTCAATTTTGAACAATCTTATCTGTTGTTTTCATTAAATGGAAATTCTGAATCAATATCAAGAATGTCATTTATATAAATGCCAAGATAAGGTATACAAGAGACTTTCGCAGTATGGTTCCGAAGATTTTTAAAATTTTGTTTCCAAGACAGCAGATCAGAAAGATGGCTATAGGATTGCTTTTGCTTTTTTGAAAGGAGTGACCATGTAATTTTTAATCGCTTGATTGGTTCGCTTTCTAGAACTGTAAGTATTACAATCATAAAATTAAAATTTTTTAACTGGTGCAGATCCTCTGCAATTTTTATAATATGGCATATAATTTTCTATCGGCGTTTTTGGCAGCTTTCGTATAGAATTGTGCGCTGGCACCACATTTTTACATGATTGAAATGAGCACTAGATTCTGCGACAACTGGTCCGAAAGGGGGATAAAGTAGTTCTGCAGAGCGAAATTTTTGAAAGATTTTGGCGTCAATACAGTCAGTTGCTCCGCGTAGATTTTAGCGAAAACATCCATGAATTGTGCAGCAACAGGTATATTTATGCTTGGAACAGGAATTAATTTTCGTTTCAGATAATACCACAAATTGGATGCCATTTCGAATAGCTGCTTGAGATATTAAATTGCTGAACTGGGAGATCAAAAAATGTTTCTTTAAAGGTCAAAAAGTTATTCTTAGTTCTGAAAATAACTGTTTTTTTTTCCTCCGATAAAAATATTATTTTTATCTTGAGAGGGATAAAGTTGTTGATGTTATTAGATTAAAAAGTTAATATAAATACACAAAATAGCTCAATATATCGCAGTTTAATTCGCTGCGATGGAATAAACCAATGAGGAGAAAAATTTAGTTCAATAATGGTTTCGTTTATTAGTTGCAATAATGCAAAATAATTAACACAGTATAAACAATTCATTTAAGAACATTGTTTACCTTGAATGTTTCTAAGAAAAAGCACACACACACAAAAAAAAGGAAAAAGAATTTGAATAATGTTGTATGCACAACAGAGGTTTCAGAAGGCAATTGTTTCAAAATTATTTCAATTTTTAAACCTTATTTTAGAATATATATATTTAGTATATTTAAAACCTTTTTCTATTTTGCTTCCAGATATTATTTTTTTTCCTTCTTCTTTTTGCACTAAATAATTTTAAAACCTGAAAAATGTCCAATTTAATTTTGACTATTTCTTTCATATTAGGATACATTTCAAGAAATCATAAATATTGTTAGAAATACTTCCGATATGCAAATAGTATACTTTATGTTAAAAAAAATAATACATTCTATAAGACTTTGCATTAGCCACATCTATGTAAATATCGCTTTCGAATGGGATAATTTAGACAATAATTAATTTAGACATTGCACAGTGAAAAACATACTCAAAAATGCAAAAGGATTCAATGCTGAATTTTATAATCAAAATTTTTCGAAACAGGGAAGTATTCAGATGAAAAATAAAAAAAAACAAATATTTCCTGAATTTGAAATTTTTATTCAAGAATCATCATATATAATAATTTATCGTATAAAAAAATTTTCAAGGAACGATTAAAGTAAGCAAAAGGTGAGTTTAGCTTATTCACAGTTTGAAATATAATTATAATAATTTCATGAAAAATCTACGGATATTTTGGAACGGACATTGAAATTCTATACTTTATTTATTGGATGCGGACGACACTTGATATGACCGCTATTTCTTCATACTTCTTGTCCTCACTATTTGGGAATCTTCTGTCCAAAGATATAAGATTGAACGTGCCATAGTCTCACATTACGATAGATCATTAGCAGAAATGAATTCCGAATTTAAAGGTCTTACCAGGAGAGGGCACGGTTTTGAAAATTCAGTTCTGAATGAGATTTAGTATAATGGTAATATAGGATGCTCACTCATGAAAAAAATTAAGCGCAATAGCCAGTCCATTTCTAAAAAATGGCCTTCAAACATTGTGCATAGTTTATATACTAATAATTTATCGCTAATGCCGAAGCTTGAATAGTTTAGTGGCTATGACACTGACGTAACAAAAAAAAAAGACACACGTTCGATCCTGGGCTTTTTTTTTGCTTTTTTTATTAATTTCTTTCAAATTAATAAAACAATTTGCAAACAGCTTTTTAATAAATCTTTTTTATTTTTTTATGCAAAAATAAATCTTTATTTAAATGCAAAAAACAGACGGATGCATCTTCAAAAGAGAGTCACTATCATCATCATTGTCCTTATTCTTTCCTTTTATCGAATATTTCAAAAATTCTTTTCTAGAATGAAGTCGATATCAGAAGAATTTGAGATATCATGGTTTCTTTTGGTGGCAAGTATACCAGCACGTTTGGCAGCTTTGTATTCTTTTACTTTCTCGATTTGATCCGATTTTTTATTTGCTTCTTGTTGTTACGGGAACTTTTAGAATTAGAATTTAGTGCAGGAGTATTCTTTGTGTAGACGGTCTACTGGAATGAGAAACAGTTTTGTTTTAAAAAATTGTGTATTAAATGAATTAGCTATGGGAGGTATAACAGCATTTGTAAGAGACTCAGAACTAATGTCTGTGGAGCTAGTTAGAGATTTTTGAAGAGTTGGAGAGACAGAGGGAGAGGTGGAAGTTTCTTCCCAAACTTTCTTAATAAAAAGTAGTGAGATACAGTCGGGTTTTTTAATTGTAATTGTTTCATGGTTTGCTGAAGAATTTACCATTACAACTGCAAGAGTATTATTTTTAGCAGTGGATATTTCTTGCGGGGTTTTCATATTTTGTTCTGAAGGTGGACAGCTTGAATTTAGTGCTGATGAGTAACTAATCCCTGATTTCGTCATTCTGTCGCTAACTATTTTCCAAGCTTAAGGGAACGAAATATTTCTTGTAACTTTAACCGTTTGGATCTCCATTTCTTGTTTATATTTTGGACATGAGCGGGAATAAGCGGGATGGCCCTTATTTCAATTAAGGTATTTTGTTTCTGTAGAAGCGCATTTATTTTTGTCGTAATCAGGAAGAGAGCAGCTGGCGCAGATTTGTTTACCTCGACAAGCTGTTATGGTGTGATCGAATTTTTGATACATAAAGTACCGTAGTGGATTTGGTATGAATGGCTTTACAGGACAGTTTATGTATGCTACTTTAACTGATTTTGGCAGTGTTAGAGTGCTGAATGTAAGAGTCAAATGTTTGGTGGGAAAGATTTGACCTTTTCTTCTTATAGTGATTCTGCGGGCTGCAGTAACATTTTGATCTTTAAGACAATCTAATATAACTTCTTCGAGATCTCTCTGCAATTCATGTTCGGATACTACACCTCTTTAGTGATGTAAAGTATGGTGTGGAGTAACTTTTACATCGATGTTTCCTATTTTTTCCAGTTTAGTAAT